>NC_087068.1:54122469-54463266 GCF_963678635.1 Symsagittifera roscoffensis | reverse complement strand
TGAATTGATGGATCAGGACGACAACGATAACGACATCGAGGGAAAGACCGGAAAACCGGGTGAGACGGATCTAGGAGCGTTGGAGAGAGACTTGCTAGAAGACCGGTTCAGTGAAGACGACGATGGGGAAGTCGATGGGAGTCTATTGCTGATGACCCCAAAGTCTTTCATGTCCCCTACAGAGGAGGCGTCGGCCGACTTATCCCCGATGGACCCAATAAGTCAATCGAGAGAGTGCCGAAGCAGGGATCCGCAAAGATTGCTCCATGAGTCACCGAGGAGGAGAGAAAATCGAAGAGTCAATGAGGGGTATCCTTCCTGAGTACGCTACCGGAAGAGGAATGGCAGAGATACCAAAGTGAACTAGAAGGCAAGACAGGGGCAACCTGGAGCCGAGTGAACTTCATGGAAAAGTCTTGGGACGTGATACGACGATATGGGACGCATTCCATAATGAAGGTGGGATTGAACCTAACCCATCATGCGTGAGGTCCTGGAGAAAATAGTGAACTCCATGGAGTCAGATGTTCTGGTTGAACGGATTAAAGAACTGGAATCTGATGGTGGAACAACCCAAGCTGGGAATTATCTTAGAATGCACCAGATATTTTGCTCAATTTCTGGGTTGAGCGGATTAAAGAAACTGGAATGCTGATGTGTGGAACAACCCAAGCTGGGAATTATCTTAGAGGAACGAGTGGTCGAACCCTCGGTTCCCGAGCTAAAGGGGCAAGTGAGTTTTGATTGTGGTTCTTGGGACGGTCCCTTGAAAACCAGTCTAGTAACGATGTGGGAACTCATGAAGCCTTCTTGGTGTCCCCATCCTAACGCCGGTTTAATTTGGGACATGACGGCGGATATCACGTGAGACCTGGATGATGACGCGAGTCTACATGATCTGGCCATGATACACCATCTGCTGGCCATGAGGTTGACGAAGCGGAAGAGCAACCCATCCACGGAGCTATCCGAGGAAAGTCCATCGAGCAATTGGTTGAAGCAAGGCACATGCTTGGCTCAACATAGTGGGATGGATGGACATGTTTGCAACTTGGGGCACTGCCTGATTACGCTGAGCGAGCAGCATCGACAACTGGCACGATTCTAAGGAAGATTGAGCATGTCGGATAAGAGTGGCATGGAGTTGGTCTCGGACTGTCATGGGGTGACGGATGTAAACTTGACCACAGCCTTGGGATTTTGTAGCATGACGAGTTCGATAGAATCGCTTGAGCGCCTGGAGCGTGCCCATGAGCTAGTGACGTCCCTCAGCGTGGAAGTATTCACTGGATCATTGCAAACAGAGCAGAAGATCGGAGGCTGGCGAGAAGCTCTGGAAAACGACATGAATCTGAAGGATAGTGAAGCCTATCATAAACCTACTGGTTCAAAATATCTGGTGGGTTCAAGCTCCTTGCCATATTGCAATAGTAGGTATCCTACGCACATGGTGGTGATGGATGCGAGGACGCAACAGGTGTTGATTGACCAACTTTTCTCTGTGCCAAAGTTCGTGAGGTTGGCCAGAATGTCGGAGAGGTCATATTATTTGTTGGCAAAGATCTTTCGGGCAGTCCCGAAGAGATCTGAAGGCGAGTTGCAAGACGTAGTGGGTGAAGAGTTCTTGAGATTGAACGAGGGTAATGTGAGTGAGTTCCAGAAGCAGAAAGCGAGTGGAGCGTTAGCCACTGAATTCCCCACCATAGAAGAGAAAGACGATTTACACAGAATTCTGATGGAGGTGGAACCTTTGCTGGGAGCCTCAGGGTATCGGAGCCGAAGGAACAGAGTGAGAACCCATGGGGAGTATCCTTGTCACTGCTTGGCGCAGACGTTGTGGTACCCCAAACGCGGGAATCTGATGCTAGTATGGGACGTGGAGGAGTTGTACTCTACGGGGTTGCCCGATCAGAATCAACAGGTGTCAATCGTGGTGGTTAGTGCCATGCTGGCAGTGAGATGGTTGGAGGCTAACGCGGACACAAGTGAACAGGAGACGGCCATGCCGACTTCTGAGCAGCTGAGCAACGTGAAGATGAGTCGCGAATTGGATCTTTTCAGAACCACCTGCAAGGTTCTGAGAATACCTAAAGCCATTGAAAGGATATGGTCAAGGCAAAGATTGATGCCTTGGTTCCGTGCAGTGATGACATCATGGATGTATGAACGCGCGAAGCGTCACATGTCGAGGAACACGGAAGCCTATCAATTTTTCCAGCTAGATATAGGACCAGGAGCCTATAAGAGAGCATTCCTGACGCACAGAAACGCGGTCACCACGGCGGTGAAGCGAGTAGCTGGAGCGCCTTGTGTAACCGAAGAGGAGAAGAAAGAGGTCTTAAGAGCTGACCTAGGACGAAACGTGAGTCTATGTCTTCACAACAGCTTTTGCAGGAACCGGGAGCAAAAGGCGAATGTGGAATTGCTACCTTGTTGCAAACCGAGGCTGTTGGAACAGTAGAGTTGGGGCACGGCCCGCAACTCCATGGACATGCTGGAGAAAGTCCTAGAAAACAGTGAAGATGAAGATCAGGGTGGAGATGCAATGGAATGAAGGTGATGGAACAAAGAGGACAAGTGAAGATGTGAACAAGAAAGAAAGAGAAGGAGAAAAAACTTGATTGTCTTTGTGTGTTAAAAATTGAACCAATCAACCAAGTTTTGATTATTGAACTTGTTAAACGTTTTGTTTTGATTTAGTTTGGTCAAACCAAACTTTGAAAGTTGTTACAATTGTTAAAATTGTTGAAAGAGAATTTTAGTTATACTACTTATGTATATACGTAGAACATAGGTGAGTATATTTACCTATTTGAACACGACTGAAGTTTTTAACCTGTGTAAGACAAAATTTCACTGTGTGGCGACATGGTAAGTTTGAGTAAACTCGCTCGAGAAGCGTGAGTAACTCAATAACTTTCCTAGCCACAGAGTTTCTTAGTTTTAATATTGAAAGGACTGCATAAATAACTGATTATACTTGGTGAGTGACGTTAAGTTAATTTTAACGGGTGCGTGGCCGTGCCACGTTCCAACTTTTTAATCACAAAGAGCGAAAAGAAGTTTTTGGCAAGTGACGGAAGTAGTCAGAAAATAAATTTTATCTCCTCATGGTGCAAATTTTGTGAAAATGTTGAAAGGCATGTAACATTCGCCCAAATACTACACAGCGACGGAGCGTAGAAAAAGTACCTATTAACGACTGGCAGGCGTCAGTTACCTTAATCCTACTCGTTTTTCACCGTCCCGACCTTGCCAGTTAGTTTTCTGGTCTGTTTAGGGCTAAGTAAAAAGTTACTATATTTGGGCCATCAGTCAAACGACTTTTGATCAGCTTTCGTTTACATGCGAACACAACCACATAGCTGAGTCTCGAATCCTCAGACTACGTGATTGCCAATAAAAACACGGCTCGAACAACCTATTTTAACATGTTTTTGTGTGACAGTTCTATATTAAACCATTGGAGATGGATTGACCCTTTCCTCTTTCTAGCTACTCATATTCTAAAATATCAAATTGTACCGGTGTTAATTCAGACTTCTACGACATCCAAGTAGCTACAAAGTCAGTTATATATAGTCCCTTCACATAAAACAGTCTCTGGGGGACCAAGCCTCCGCTCCCGTAATCTTCCTGAGATAACGTTCTTATCTCTCCCAATTTGTGGCACGGGAGGGTTCCGTGGAATATTCCTTCCCCACTGAAGCTTCCTTCTCCCCTAATTTCCGCTGCTAAGAGTCTTATCGTGTGTTGTTGCCACGATAAGAGGCTTCGTATTTTTTGTCTCTTGTAGGACCGTTTTCCACAATATTTGTCGTTGTTCTGTTTTTTCGCCTTTTTTTCGTCAAAATGGCCGTCTTGTTTGTATTTCTGAGAAATATTCACTCTTCGATCGAAATTTTGAAAATAAAAATTCTAGAATATTCCTACCCTCCTTCGCAATACTTTTTCGTTAATAAGGCCTTTATTCGTTTTTCCTCGTGTCGCCGGAAGGTTGCGCTGTGTCAATCTGGCAGAATGGCACATACTCCCCGGACAAGTCCCCATCAATGTCCCTATTGATCGCATAACACCGGGTTATCGTCAAGTAGTGTTCCAGTTCTCTGTAATCAATCTTACAAATCGCATAAGAAAATGAAATTTATCTACTCCACCTCAACCCACTACGTGTTCACAAATGGCATTGTACTACATTTCACTGCCTTTCAACATTTTCACAAAAATTGCACCATGAGGAGTGTCCTAGATAAAATTTCTTTTCTGACTACTTACGTCATCTTGCCATAAAACTTCTTTTCGCTCTTTGTGATTAAAAAGTGGGACGTGGCACGGCCACGCACCCATTAAAATTAACTTAACATCACCAACAGCATTCCAGTTTCTTTAATCCGTTCAACCCAAAAATTGAGTACTATGACTTGCTCATAGTCGAAGTACGCTTCCCTGGCTTCTTCATTCACGAAGGGATTATACGCCATCCCCGGTATGCCAGACACATATTGGAACGACTTCAGTTTCCCTAGTTCTGCAAAGTCTTTTTGTCCCTTGACTGCTTCAATCAACTCCCTGCTCACTTTCAATATTTGTTGGAATATCTTCTCACTTCTTCCAACTTGCGATAGCTCTCCATGTCATTCGACTCCTTATTTGGTACAGTCAACGGCATATCCTGATATAGTTCCAGGAGTGCCCTAAGGAAGTTCCTTTCGCAATCAACTCCCTTTTGCCGAATGATCTTTATGCATTCTCCATCAAGCACCAAGCCAACCGTACATGCAGATCAGTTCTCGTGCACGGATGAGCCAGGTACGCTGCCACCGTCGCAGGTGCATGCATCGTCTCATCAAAGTATCTCTGGAGGGCCGCCCTCCAAGAAATTTCTAGTAGTTTTTCCAATCCGATTTCGTTCGCTTCCGAGGACATTACCGTGCCGTATTCTTTCCGATTTTAGTTAGAATTCTCCGTAAGCCTTTTCAGATATTCCTGCATGGCTCGCTTCTCGCTCCAAGCCATCAGGTGCCCTCTCGCGGAGTTCCTCGCTTTCAACATCTCCACATAACCCCCCTGCTAGATCTCCCATGTTGACCGATTCCGGCACAGTGACTCGACTGTACTCGACCACGTCGAGTTGTCCTTCCAGTTTCAACTTGGCCATGTTGGTTCGCGAGTGCCTGTAATCTTCAAGTCCTCCAGATCCACACTAACTGATGATCTCCATCTCTAGCTTAGTGTCTGCCAGGGTTCGTGCTGTTTTCTTTGATCTCACGGCTGTCGTGGTCAGACCTGCCAAGAGCATAGGGGTATCAGCTTTTATTTTTCTCCCCTGGTCAGCGTCGCACCATCTCCTTGCCCGCTCTCGCCTGAACGACCTGCGCTCGTCAAAGAGGCCACCACTGCGCTGGCTTTCGACTTCACCACTCTCGGGTTCACGGCTCGACTTCCTGTCTTCCCTTTTAGTCGCTTCAGCCCCTTTCTGGCTCATCTAACGGGTAATTTCTTTGTGACCTGCTGATCATCGGCACTGTCTTCTGTAACTGACTCGGTCAGAACATCTGACTCCATGGAGTTCACTATTTTCTCCAGGACCTCACGCATGATGGGTTGGTTCAATCCCACCTTCATTATGGACTGCGTCCCATATCGTCGTATCACGTCCCAAGACTTTTCCATGAAGTTCACTCGGCTCCAGGTTGCCCCTGTCTTGCCTTCTAGTTCACTTTGGTATCTCTGCCATTCCTCTTCCGGTAGCGTACTCAGGAAGGATACCCTCATTGACTCTTCGATTTTTCTCCTCCTCGGTGACTCATGGAGCAATCTTTGCGGATCCCTGCTTCGGCACTCTCTCGATTGACTTATTGGGTCCATCGGGGATAAGTCGGCCGACGCCTCCTTTGTAGGGGACATGAAAGACTTTGGCGTCATCAGCAATAGACTCCCATCGACTTCCCCCATCGTCGTCTTCACTGAACCTGTATTCTAGCAAGTCTCTCTCCAACGCTCCTAGATCCGTCTCACCCGGTTTTCCCGTCTTTCCCTCGATGTTGTTATCGTTATCGTCCTGATCCATCAATTCATCGTCATCTGCATCAGGTTTCGGCTTGGGTCCTGAAGGGCCTTGTTGTGTGTCTATGCCCGAGTCCGGCCGAGCCGGTACGGTCATGTCTCCTGCGTGATAAAACAATTAATCGTTCACCAGGAATTCTACAGACTCCTCGCCATGTGGTGCCAGGTCCTCTATCGTTATGTATGAGCCTCCTCTGCTCTCCTTTGCCACTTCCAGCATCACTACTTTCACTTCTCCTGACCACTTCAGTCTTGATAAGTCATATGTGGGAGTATACACTTCGTTCCACATTTCAGCCGAGACCTCTGGTCTCCTGGAAGGTAGTGCCTTGATCTTTTTCCTACTCCAAGCATCAGGAAATGAGAAGTCAAACGTGTGCGCGGCTGCAACATTCCAGCTGATGAAGCGCGGCTCCTTCCCTTCACTCCACTTCAGCATTTTCTTCTCTGCATCACCTGCTCCGATGCGAGGGGCAATGACGGGAGATGTGACTCCCAACAACATCCTCCTTATCGGTGGATATCGAGGACATTGGTCCGGCAGCGGCCAGGACCCGGAAAGCCACGCTTGCTGGTTCTCTTTTGCGTGCGTGTGCGTAGGCTTCTGGCAAGAGTGGGACTCTCATTGCCGCTCCTGTATCTTTCACTACTGGTCTCCGATTCCAAAGCTTCGGGTTAAACTGGGGGCACTTGAAGTGGTTGTTGAAATCCATCAACACCCAACCTGGCACCGCTATTCTTCCGAACAGCCTTGAAGTGGTTGTTGAAATCCATCAACACCCAACCTGGCTCCGCCATTCTTCCGAACAGCCTATCGTCGCTGGCCAGCCCCCTCAACTCCCTCTGCTCTACCCAATTCAGCACGGAACAGTCCACGACTGAGACCAGGTTGACATTCAACACAGAATTCCTGTATGCCTTGACTTGCACGTCCGGAAACGCGAAAGACATCATCGGTCCATACAACACCCTGACGAATTCCCGCAGTCCGTGAATCCGAGCCAACGGATCGATCCGCATCATGACAGCCAAATCTGTCCCGGGCATCAAACAAGTTCTTCAGATACACGTGTATCTCTTTGATCACTGCCGGCGCATGCTCGAACGCGTCCTCAACCAAGGTGCACAGCCTTAGTGACAAGTACAACCATACGTTGTTGTGCGGCTTTGTGCGCAAAGCCATTGCCATGAGATCTTCTTCCGCTGACGTCATGTTTTTCCTGACTGTCCTTCACTGCTCATTCTCTGCATGATCCATCTGTCTGAACCAGAGATCATCAGCCACCTGTTGTACTAACAGATGATGGTCATCTACCCCTGGTCTTAACTTGGACACACCACCTGGACAGCTCCAACCCCAGAACCTCATCTAGCACCAACCGAGTTGTGCTACAATCTTTGAGTCCCTGTATGGCATTGGAAATGTCAGCCCAAACGGCCGGAAGCTCAGATCGGGATGGGTAATAATTGTCTGGGTCAACCACTCTGTTCGGGGCAGGAATTATCACGTTGAACCGGCCCTCTGCTATCGTTGTGACCATCGTGTACACAAACTGAAGGGGTTCTGGCAATGCAGCGTACCCTGGTGACAACACAAAGACCACCTTCACTACATTTTGGGTGAAACGTTGTTTTGCTGCTGTTTCTACCTCAGCCATCGCCGAGAGCAATGTCATTATCGCCTCCCCTATGACCTCGTTGCTCGGGATCGACCCATCCGTCAGACGTGTCAACAAGCCCCTGCTTTGCAGATGATCATTTGAGCCTGCAACCACTATCACCTGCGGCTCCATGCTGACCACCCTTCGTACACTTGTCATCATGCCTATTGCCTGTCCCCAGTCCAATTTAGGCGCCGTCAAGAAAATCACGTCGGGCCAAAAGAGAAAACGGGGCGTATAGAGATAATCGGAACCGGCCACAGTCAGATACTTGGCAGCTTTCATATCTAAGGGATCATAAGCGGCAAACAGGCCATCGCCTACTGGGGCCTTCAGTTTCCCATATCTCTTGTCATCTCCATCCACCGTGGTCGTTCGGGGGTAGTCTCCCGAATATTCGCCAGGCGTCTGACCGGGTGGTTTAGCAAACTGCCTGTACATCTTGTGATGCTTGTTATTGGGCTTGTTATCTGCCTGAAACTTGCCCTTGCGAGCAGGGGGCGTCAGTTCCCGGGCTCTCTGTCGGAAGTCCGTAAGAGACCGGGTATTCAAAGGTCCAATGGTATTGTCCTGAGGCAACCCATTCAAATACCGGAGCGTAGTCGTGGAGCTGAACTGCTCCTGCTCTGCTAGCAGCCAATCCACTCCCGGTATCCGATATAGTCGCGACACTGTGGGACTTTCTCCGCCAATCATTTTCATTGCGTTCTCCCGACACGTCAAGGTATTCATGTTCAACTTCGTTGACATTTCTGTCTTGTACTGTCCCCAATGACTAGGGTCTGATCGGTTCCAAAGCAGCACGCTGCCTGGTTCAACTCCCTCCGCTGGCACGGCGCTCGTAGACGGTCCGGCCGCTGAAGCAGGGTTTGCCATGGCAGGCGGGTCGTTCCTCCTGGACACGGTCTGGGAGTTACTCCTGTTCTGATCAACTGATCTCCCGAGTCGGCTTTCAAGCGGTTGTGTTCTGGGAGGAGGCGCAGTCCCTAGCCTCTCCCTTACGTTTGAGCTCGGAGCGACGGGTGCGGCTGCAGCCGTCTCCATTGCCAAGGGCCCTAGGCGGTTGACGAGGGATTCGGGCACGCTTGCCCTTATTCTATTTCCTCCGGTCGAGCTGGTCCGAGCCAGAGAACTGGTCGCCCTCGACTCCTGCTCCACTTCCCTCAATTGCGTCTGAAATACATCATTGACCCAGTGTCTCCCTCGTTGGGTGTTGAAATGTATTCCATCTCTGGTAAGCGCGATGTGATCAATCATGCGCAGCATGTTTTCGAGATCCAGAATTCGCAGCTCGCCAGGGTTGTTTCTCACCAGACTGCGGATCATTTCGTTCCACCGACTCACGTTGCCATTCATGAAATCTGCCACTGTGGTGGCCACCAGCGGGTTTTGTGGTATCGTGCACAGTACTACAAGCCTGGGCCTGTACTTCTCCTTTAGTTCGTTCAAGAGGCATACCAATAAAGGCTCCCACTTGCTCTCCGGAGTCACTGGGGCTCTCGAGACGTCGTTGGTTCCCAGCATTATTACCAGTGTATCCAGGTGATCTTCGCTCTGGAATTCCATCATCTTGATGACCTGAGCCACTGAGGCTCCTCCAAAGGACAGAGTGGTAGTCTGACCATAGACGAAGATCTCATTCAGATCCCTCACCAAACTGTCTCCTATGATCAAGTGGCGACTCCCTGGGGAATTACCTGGTCGCTCGTAGCGGGGTTCCAGCTCATTTCATTCAGGCAGGCTCGAGGATGCTCCGCAGCCACTTGCGTAAACTGGTGACGTGCCATCAGATTCTTCCTAATGTCTACCACGCGCGACTTTTGAAAGGTTCCGCCATGCGCAGTCCCCGAGGACGCTACCGTGCGGGGTGCTCGCTCCGAGCTATTGGATGAATGATCACGACGTTGGGAAGGAACGATCCTACCCAATTTCCGCCCAGTGGTTCTGTTGATCTCATCCATTGTTGCTCTGGCCACTTGGTTGAATGATTCTTGGAACTGAGGAGCGAGATAGGTGTCAGATGGGTCTGATATCGTGTTCCTCTGACTGGAAGCAGACTGTTGTGTCTGCTGAGGAGCCTCGGGCCCTCTCGATGACAAAGCTCCTGTACTCATGTCTTGCGGCGTGTGTCGCTGGATCCCTCCGAGGATTTCATTGCCGCCAGAACTTCCTGTGACACTTGGCTCACCTTTGCCATATACAACTCCTTCAGGTGCTTTATTTCATCCTCCTTGTAGGCCACCTGTAGATCTTCATATTTCTTCTTCCATTCGTCTCTTTCTCGAGCTATCGCTCTATACTCCTGGAGTTTGGCACACATCTCGCACTGATCTCTCTCTTTCTTCTCCAACGTCTCAATCGTCTCCGACGTCTGGATTTCTATTTCACTCACCCTCACTCTCTTCGGAGGAGGAGCAGCTGTTGGAGATTCAACCGAATGTGACGGGCCTGGCCCATCACGCTGTCTTTTTGCTCCGATGAGCGGCTGCGCAGGTGGGACCGGTAAGGGCATCTCACCTAGCCGGTGGTCCCTCTGTTCACCTAGTCCTGGCTCACGAGCCAGGTCGTGGCCAGACATTTCTCCACGCCGCCATCTCATCAGTCGGTTTCGACCTCTCTCGGCGGTCCCGGACTCACCGAAGGCCAACATCAACACGACTTCTGTAGAGAGATTCCCTCGACCCTCTCGTCCTAATGCATTGAGGAGCGCGACCACAAACATCGCCAGCCCCGGGTCTTCTCGTGTAAAATCACAATCGATCAGCCGCTGATAGATCTCATCTAGAGTTGCTCCTAGACTAGCTGAGAGGAATTCCATAAGTTCGTTCGTGTCACCCATTTCTTATCGTGTCGATTCTTGCTGTCGTGCTGTTTCTTCCTGTCTCGTTTGATTCAATGGATTCAATAAACATTTTCTGATCAATCAAGATCTAAAAAACAAGTCGCGACTTAAAACCATCATTTTTGGATAAAACATCATTGAACTCTTGAAAACTCTTCATTGAAATTCTCTTCTCAATTCTGATTTAAAAATTTAGCACCAAGGTGGATCGTCCACCTGTATCTGCGTCAGGGTAGCACAATGAGCGCTGTCACCTTGATGACCTGGAGTACTCTAGGTCTTTTATGACACAAAACATAAAACATATCATAACAATAACATAACACATAAACACATAAACATCACACATCTATATTATCACATAAAAACTTAATGCCTAATATTGTACCTAAAACCTAACCTAATCTAAAACTTGACATTAATTCTTATCAAGTAACTTAATAAAAACCACTTATCGCCAAATGCAATTCCTCAGATAGTATTTTTTAAGTGAGTAAACCTCTATGTCAGTTTCTGAAAATATCACATGTACAAGTGCGTACAACTCTCTCGGATGTAGCTTTCCCCTATTAGGATCATATACTGGTAACGAGAGAGAGGTCACTCAACCAAAAAATCCCTAAGTCGAGTCAAGGCCAATACCAAGCTCTTTGGATCTACGTGTTGCCTATCAGTGGCCTTGGTAACCAGGAAACACAAATATTTCCCTGGTATCTGTGATGTGGTACCTGGTATCTATCAAAATACGATTCAAAAATTCGTCCAAAAGGTGGTTTTTTAGCATTCTCGCCCTCTGTCTCTAGTTCTTCGGTTTCTCTTGCCGATTTCAATTTTTTATTATCAGATTTTCGATGTGGGTGAGTCCTACCCCCACTCCCCGGACAAAAATATCCATCGACGTCACCGTCGATCGCCCAAAGTCTAGGAGATCGAGGTTGGATTGATTGTGGAACACGTAGAGGACAATCTGGGGCGACCCAGTTGGACTCGGTATTGTCATGACTGATGTATTTGATGCCGTCTTTATCGACGTCCTGAATCGTCAGGATCGTCTCTTTTGGATCTGTCGGCAGATCATGGAGCCATTCGAGCACCCGCAAATTCGTTAGTTCTTGCTCATGAGTCTGTTCCGCTTCTGGTTCGAACTCCACTTCTGGTTCTGATCGATCGTTGATCCAATCCTGATCCATGTCATTCACCAAGTCGATTTCTTCTAGCACCGCCACTTCGTCCAGTCCCACTAGCGAGTCCATGACATCACTGGCGTGTTTCCATGGTGAGAGGAAAGTCAGGCTGTATTCCTTTGTCAATTTCGATTTGTTCCGGGCAGTCCCAGTCTTCCTCGGCATAAGGTAGAGTTTCATCGTCCACCTCTACTCGCTCGGTCAACTCCAGATCCAGTGGTAGAACGCAATCGTCCACCACCTCATTCCCGTCGTTTTTGTCGCGAGTACCCCTTTCATTCACTTCACAAGCAGGATCCACTATCAAATAGTCTCCCTCTTGCATGTCCGCCGGGATGCACCAGTCCTCTGACGAGGCATTGTGTGGTTTGATATTTTCGTAATGAGCTGCTCTTCCAGTGCTCAATCGATAAAAACGACCTCCTTGGTGCATCTCTGTTATCTGAAATGGACCACGCCATTTCTTTAATAATTTCTTGGTTCCTTTTGGTGGAACCACTTCCTGGAACACCCAGACGTAGTCGCCAACTGAGTAGGCTTTCGCATCGGCTGTCCTTTTATCAAACCTCCTTTTTTGTCTAATTTGCGCTTGTTGCGTGTTCCTCCTGCATAAGTCATTGAGGTCCTGCTGTCTTCTAATAACATCCCGCACGTACGTTTGCGGTGCTGTTCTCTTCCCCTCATATTCAGGGTAGAAAAACGTCAACGGGAGCGTTTTTTCGTGACCCGTTAGCATCATGTGCGGACTTATTCCCGTGGTGGAATGCTCCGTGCTGTTGTAAGCACCCATCACTTGCGGCAAGTGCTTGTCCCAGTCATCCATGTAACGCGAGCAATAGACTCTCAGCATGGATACCAGTGTGCGTTTTTGCCTCTCGACTAGGCCATTCGTTTGCGGGTGATAAGTGGTCGAGTGGGCCTGCGCTACCTGCGACCTTTTCATTAACTCCTTCGTGAGATCACCCACGAATGCTTTGCCATTGTCCGATTGGAACGTGATGGGGCAGCCATGCCTCGCTATCCACACATTTATCAAATGATCGCATGTTTCTTCCGCCGATGCTGTCATGCAGGGTGCTGCCTCCGCATACTTCGTAAAATGGTCGATCATTACCAGCACCTGATTATAGCCCGTTGCCGTCATGCAGATTTTCTGATGATCAATTTGCACCACTTCGTTGAAACCCGACGACTCTATTGACTGTAGGGGGAACCTTAGTTTCCTGGGATCCTTCGCCTGCTGACATGACAGGCATGCGGCGATCCACTTCTCACAAGCCTTCTTCAATCCCGGCCATTCGAGCCGTTTCTGTATCCTGTTGTACACTTTGTCCACGCCTTGATGGCCCACCTGATCATGTGAGCGAAAGAGCAATTCGGTCTGGTACAACTGTGGTAACACTATTGAATTATATTTATAAAGGACCTTGTCCTCCTCTTTACGTTTACAGGCTACGATTCCGTCCTTGTTCAGGTACAACAAGTCGTTTCTCTTCAGGTAGAATTGCTTCAAGATCTTGTAGCTGTCTTCTTCCAAGTCTCCCTTGTCAGGTGCTCCATTCTCGATCCATCTCTTCAGACTGCTCGTCATTCTATCATTTCGTTGAGCCCTTAGGAGATCCGACAGCCTGTACCTGGCTTTCAAATAGGTCTTTACCACGTTCATTTGCCCACTAATTATTTCCGGAGCATGAGCATCGTCCATCAACTTGACACACTATATCTTTTTCAAAGGCGTCGCTTCCTGCACAGATGGTTCCAGATTGGTACGGACGACCGTACCATGTGGCAGCAACCTGGTTGGGCGTTTCGAAACTGCTATCAGCTCGAGCTCGTCTGCGGCATCATCTACCACAGTGCCCTCTTCATCTGAGGTGTATCTGTCCCTGTCTGGATCCTGATGCGTTTCTCGGTCCAGCCCGCGCTGCTTCCAGTCTACCAACAACAAGTGGATTGCGATCTCTGACATATCGGAATTGGAAGTTGTTTCAGATGTGTTGTCCCAGGACTGGGGCCTCGAGTCAACACTTGAGCCGACTGATTCCCCAACATCATATTCCAAGTTGTCTGAGATGTTTCTCGACTCCCCGGACAAAACTCTGTCCATTGGTCGCTTTGAATCCGACTCCACGGACAAAATTCTGCCCCTAGGTGGTCTCCTCAACCTCTCCCCGGTCAAGCCGTCCTGCACGGGCTCAAAGGTGTCTGACTCCTCAGACAAGTCGTCCTTGACGGGCGCGAAGGTATCAGACTCCCCGGACATTGTCTCGTCCCCGGACGAACAATCTGGGCTCGGCTCGTATTCTTCCTTTGCATCCGTGAAATGCCCTCCCCTCGCGAAGCTAGATTTCGACTTGATCCCGACTTCCTCAGTGGCTTGGGTCTGATTCCATGCCCCATATTCAGTGAACGAAGTTCTCAACAAGACCTCCTTCGGCATCGAGCTCACCAGCTGGTTGACTATCGACCTGCAATCCCGTTCAACGCCTCGGCTGCGAATGGACACTGGCCTCTTCTCTGTTCTCTCGGTGACAGTCAACCGCTGCATGGTCTCCATCCACTCACGATCATGCCTATCCACTTCCCTGTCCAACAAGTCACGGAGCTTTCCCATGACGTCTGGCGCCACGTTCACCGTCCTGTTCAATAGAGCCATGCTGTTTATACCCAGCCTGGTAAGTTCTTGCTGTACCAAATTGGATCGGACTAGCAGATTCAACGGAATGGGCTCGCCTCTGGCTAAAAGCTTTATCTCCGCGGCCGTTTCCACTGGAAGGTCAGGGTGTCCGGGTATAGGATGCCCTGACTTGTCTAACCACCTAGTAAGTGGCAGTTTGTCGTAGGTTTCCTTGTCCAGAAATGAAAACCCGTCTTTGATTTCTGATTGGTTAGCCTGCTTCTCCTCGAGGCGGTCATAGAATTCTGTCTTTTTACTGAGGCTATCTGCGTTCTGGTGCTTGTCACGGTTACGGTGCTCTATGATCATGTGGTATCCATCCAGGCGCACAATCCAACGACCAATATAACTTTGGTCCAACGAATAGGTTTTCAGCCAGGCAAGGGCACGATTATCCACACGTAACTTGAAGGGAGCACTCCCCAAGTAGGCCCTGTATTTTTCCACGAAAGTGATCACCGCAAACATCTCCGCTTTTGGCGCGCCGTACTTCATCTCAGTATCACTTAGGACTTTACTCCCGTAGGCTATCGGACGAAGAACCGTTCTCCCGTTCCACTCCTGCTCCTGGTGAAGTGTGCCCGATATCGCAACCACTGATGCATCCGTGTCCAGCACGAACATCCCCTTCTCTGTTGGCATGCCGAGGACCGGTGCCTCGCAAAGTTCACGTTTGATGTTCTCAAATGAAACTTGTGCCTCATCAGTCCAAGTGAACTTTTTGCCTTTGTTTCTCATCAGCCGCTGCATGGGGTATATTTTGTCAGCATACCCCTTGATGAACTCTCGATAATAATTAGCGAACCCCAGAAAACTCATCAGCTGGGTATCTGTTTTAGGTGCCTTCCAGGTCAGCACCGCTTCAACCGCTACGGGATCTGGTCTCACTCCATGTTTGTCAACCAGGCTGCCCAGATACTTTATGGAATCCCTGAGGATTTCACACTTAGAGGGCTTACATTTCAGACCCGCCTGCTTCATGCAAGAAAACACCTCCTCCAACCTCTCTATGTGGTCTTCTAAGGTTGGTGTTGCAATCACGACATCATCGACATAACACATGATGAGATTCCCGTATCTCTTAACGACGCTTGTGAGTGCCTGGGCCATCAGTCGCTGGAATGTGGCCGTCGCGTTGCACAATCCAAACGGCATCCTCTTCCACTGGAACAATCCCAGCTCGCACGCAAAGCCTGTTTTCTCTCGATCTTGCTTTCTGAGTGGCACTTGCCAGAACGCAGAGCCCAGATCCAACGTCGTGAAGAACTTCACGTCTCCCAGCTTGGATAGGCTCTCATCGATGCGGGGAATCGGGTATGCGTCCTTTATAGTCACTGCGTTCAGATAACGGAAATCACAACAAAATCTGAGTTGCCCCCTTTCTTTTTCGCCATGACCACGCCACAAGCCCACGGACACTTCGACGGCTCGATCATGTCGTACTCCATTAACATCTCGATTTTCTTCCTACACGCTTCTGACTTGTTGGGTGTCATCCTTCTCGCCCCTTCCCTATGAGGTACCGAGCCCTCCTCTATCTCAATCTCGTGTTCTACAAAATTACAGCAACCTATGTCGGCCTTATATTTCGAAAAAACGTCTGCGTTCCGACTTAGCACCGCTCTGAGCGAATCTAGTTCCTTGTCTGATATTTTACCCTTCAAATGATCTCTCTCATGTAGGACCGGTTTATTCGCTGCTAACTCTGTCTCTGTCGGCCTCTCGGGAAAGCTGGAACAACTAGACAGCCCATCATCTGTTTCCGACTGCATTGAAAACAATTTCCTAGAAGATTTCAATTCATTTACTCTCTTCATTATACATTCTTGGTTCGCATGCAATGAACATTTAGTTACATCAAACTTTTTCATTTTCACCACACTCTGAAAGTCTGTGTTCAGAGGCAAAGCATAGCCAAGTTTCTTTCCCCTCTGTATTGTCACTGTTGTTGCTTCTGTGTTCAACAACACACTCACACACAGTCCGCTCTGAGTGAGTGAGAAGCTTCTTCCTAAAATAGCCGCGCTTTTACTGTTGGGATTTGGTACCAGACACACCTGTCTGTCGTTGCTGAGTTCATTCGAGTTCCTCATCCTAAACGTCGCTACTACGGCTTGGTTTGGTTTTAATCTAACTTTTCGATCCAGAAAAATCGGCACCTTGGCCTGGTTAATTAAGATCCTATTAAGGGTTTTTTTCATACTTTCTCTCAGGAGCTTTGATCCTAATCAACCCGTCATTGAGATCGATCGTGACATCAAAGATGAACTGATCGGATTCGTCCAAATTCTCCACTACTAGGAAGCTCATCCAAAGATGTCTTCCTCCGAGCTGCAGTGAAATGATCGGGGTTCGTCCAGTCACATAGATCGCTCCCTGATTGGCAGCTGCCAACCTGATGTTTGTCGGTATGAGATCCGACCTCTCGAAACCCATGTCGATCCAAGTTTTGACTGGCATGACACTAACTACTGCTCCCGTGTCTAGCAGTCCCTTTACTGAAAGTTGTCTGCCTTGCACGTCCAGCACGTGTGCGGCCAGATCGGCCTCGCAACCTATGTGCACCGCATCTTGTTCGAGCATGGCATTTGGTCCGATTCGTCTAACCTTCAGCTCCTCTTGACCAATGTATATCCGGCCAATCTGATCGTTCGCATCAGTTATGTGAGCTTTTGTGTAGATATTGATGCCATCCACATTCATTAGAATCGGGTAAGGGCCATGGACATCGATGTAATGTCCATCCACTTTAATAAGCCTCGGATCTCCTATTGTGAGCAGCGCTCGCACTGCCCTGGAGTCCAGTTTGGGACCTTTCTCCTTCAGGTAGTCGGCATAGATGTCCAGGTGGACTAGTGTAATCTCGGATGGTTCACTCAAGTTCTTAACCACCTGGTGCCCTGCGACTGAGATAATGGACATTATTTTCGTCCCCTCCTTCGTCATGCCGAAAGTTCTCGCAGATATAACGTTCAGTTTTAGTCCCTGCTTCCTGGGTTCCTCTTTGTCTTCTATTTTCGTCGTTTTACCCAGAATATTGAAATTTTCCCGAAGATCCGTGCTCTCCAGCTCCGAACTTACCCATTGCTCCACTTCTTTCGTGGCTAGCTCCTGTTTGACATTCTGCAACGCTGTCCTTGCCGCCAGACCGTAATCCACTTTGAGTGGGCTAGCCGATTCTGCCTCCAGGTTCAAGGCTACCACCTCGTCAGCTAGTGTCTTTACCTTCTTAGTCGTAAAGGTGCTCGGTGTCGTCTCCTTTCTGCGAGACTCGGCCTCGTTCATCAAACGTGCTCGACTGGCCTTGACACCCGAGAGCGCCTCGTCGTGGCGGGGATGATTTGCGTCCGCGACTGCATCCCAAAATTGAGTGCAATTCGACTTGAAGTATCCCTCCAAATTACAGAAGAAACACCTCGGACCATATTTCATGATGAGCCCTCTGACGTACTCTTCGTGATGCTCGTCGGTCGCGTCGACGTCATCGAGAAAGTAGCCTATTGCCTTCATGTTCTGTTTGTATGCAGAACACGCGGAAACGTGATGGTCCATCGAACCACAATTGGCACATGACCTCCTCTTATCCATGTCATCGCGAGGTTTGTACCAACTGGAGATCGCACCAGTGTTCGTCCCGCTATAGTTACCATAATTGATGTAACGGTTTTTTTGCGCCCTCGGTTTTATGCGTAAGTACTCGCGTGACTTCATACGCAAATCATCGGGCGTGGGTACCTGGTCAAGTGACAGGGTGAAGTGTGTGGCCAACATCGTCTTCAACTCCTCACTCTTTACTCCGTCCATGAACTTCGAAGCAATCGCCAAGTTTCGCTCGGATATTCTCTCATCGGGATTGCTTCTCCTCCTAAGCAATTCAAGGTCGTCCAAAAATTTGTCTATGGATTCGTCATCTCTTTGACGCCTCTTTTCGAACTTCACCATAGCCTGGTGCCCTTGTACTCCAGAGCCGAAACGATTCAGCAGGATGTCGAATATCTTGCGAGCGCTGTCTCTCTCATTGGCTCTTTTCGCCATTACACAACTTAGTGCAGTACCCTCGAGGTTGCTCGTTAGCGCACTGCATTTTTGTTTCTTGGAGAGACTCTCTTCCTCAAAGTGTAACTTCATCACCTCTATCCAAGTATCAATGCAGCCGTCTGACTCGTCTTTATATGACTTCGGCTTTTTCAGTGTCCTTCTTGACCTCTCTCCTCTCTCGGTTGACTTCGAGAGTTTGGTGATGAATGTTTCGAGAGATCTGTTCAGAGGCTCAAACATCGAGGCATACATCGTTGTGTCCTGTGAGACTCTAGTCGGATCTGGTACTGAACTGACTTGTGGCACAGTTGGCAAACTTGTCTCCGGGGTAGCATCTGCCTCCGGCGGGACCGGATTCGTCCAGCCAGGCCTCGACAGGGCTGCCCTTGGCCGCTCCTTGTTCCTAGATTCGTAGTTCGTTCTCGAGTTTTGCTGGGCTCTGGTATTGCTGCCCGTACCATCTCCATCATTCGCATGGCGTGAGCGCTCCCTTGGGTTGGAACGCTCCTGCCAATTGCTCCCATTCAGGATCACTTGGCATCTAACCTTTTCTCCAGGCTAGTCATCGCGTGGGCGTAGGTACTATCATGATCGTTCAACAATCGCTCGATCTCTCTCGTCATCCTAGCCTCTCTTTCCTGTGACTCCTTGTTTGCCTGTGCCAGGCTCTCCGCCAGGCATTGATCGGTGTTGCGAATCAATTGAGCCTGATCAACCCTCGCCTGCGACTTCGCGTGCGTTAGTTCATCTCTCAGATTCTCTCGACCCTGGTGAGCTCTCTCGTCAACCTGATCTATTCTCTTAGTCATGTCCCGTCTCAGTTCATCCAGACCATTCATTACACCAGCGAACATGTCACTTATGTCGCCAGGGGCCCCAATTAGATGAGGTCAACTGCGGCTGCAGCCTGGTGCTTGATGACGCACCGCCTTTTTGCTTGCTCATCGACGTCATCAATCTGTCGAACGTTGATGACGCTCCCATCGTTATCCCATCTGACATGGGCCTGGCCGGCGAGGCGGACGACGCCTTCCTGCTCATGTCGTTCCTTGGGCACGGTGTGAAGTTCACATCCGGATGGGTTATCTCCGGGTAGTCATAACTGGAAGATAAACCTTAGGTTCGTAGTGACGCCATGCGCTCATCGTACAAAGACTTCCAACTCTTCTTGGCCTTCGAACCCGGTTGTTCTTCACTCGGGCTTATACTCGACATCATCGCGTTGTTGCTCTGCTTGGCCAGAGATGAGTGGGTATTAGCTGAATGTGAATTTTTTCTCCTCCACCTATGACTCTTGATGTCCAATTTGGACATTCCCCTGAATAACACTTCCTCTCGCGGCTCGACCTCGGAACGCTCCGAGGTCTCCTCCGTCCTCTCAACTTCCTCCCGCTCGAGGTCTTCGCTCGGCTCAAAGTCGGGTCGAATAAGCGTCCGTTCTCCTTCGTCAAAGGGGTCCACAAGCGTCTCGCTCGCGGGTCCGGCCTCGGCGCTCCGCCCTTGATCGCCATCGAGGTTTTTATCGCTCCTTAGTTTCATTTCGCTCACTGAAAGATCAGGTTGACCTTTAGTCGATTCGGTTTCGGCAAACACGTCGGAGGCGCTGCTAAACGAGGACTGGCTACGCCTAGTTTTAAATTTTTGCGTGCTGCCCTTGCTCAGCCCGGGAATCTTACTAGTAGATCCTAACGAGTCCCTGCGCTGCATACTTTGTGACAAATAACAATATTCCTATTATTTAATGGCGATGCACGCGTACCGCAACAAGTTCAAGTTAAATTACTTAACGCTGCCTCTTCGATCTCGTAGGTATCAAAAATGTCTCTTAGATTTCTCAATGACAATCTTAGCGATTCAGCTAAAGTTACACACAGGGCCTGCTCAGTATTGATATAATGCTAACTCAACCCTGTTGTATAGTATAACAGTATCACAAAATTTTCACAAGATATAATCAACACACAAAACACAATCGATAATCAGATAAGGATATCCTACAGATGACAGCGATCTTTCGTCAGTATCAATTTATCGCCACACAATTTATCAAGTCACTGCTTTGTTAAAATCAAACAATCTTTGGTAAAAAGCAGTGATGTTTCAGAAACAGATCAATAAAACTTAAAGAAAAAGACTTCCCTCAATCGGAACGATCCGAAAGAACGAAGCCCAGGACACAGTCTTCTCAAGTGAGTGTGTATTTGCCTAATACACTCAACGAGGTCTTCCTTTATTTGTTCCCGGATTGCCCGAACTTTCCTATTAAGTAGCTCAATGCAACCACACAACCAAAATCACAATCAAAAAAATTTTTTTGTTCGGGTACTTCTGATACATCCGATCTAGAATCCAAAGTGGATCACGAATTTCCGGTTCAAAATGGGCTTCTATGATCCTAATAAGCACGCCTAATATCCTAATATGATCTTAATTAAATGGATATTTTCCGTTTCCCAAATTGCCACAGAAGGTTTCCTCAAGTTTCTAACAAGGAAAGTTGTTAGAAGGTTTAAGACACTCCGGAGGGTTACTTCGGAGGGTTGTTAAGACACTTAGCCTATTCCGGAGGGTCACTTCGGAGGGTACCTTAGTCACCCAAGAGACTTCGGAGGGTCCCCCTTAACTTACTAAGTAGGGTCAACAAGAGGCTTAATATGCTCCGGAGGGTTACCTCGGAGGGCTCTTCCAAAATTTTCAAGGTTTTGAAAAGGGCCTTCAACTAGCTTAAGAAAGCGTCAAAACAAGCTAAATTCCCTATGGGGTGTTGTTTTTAACTCCTTCGGAGGGTCTCGTGGAAAATCCCCACTAAGGAGGGTTGCTAAAGGGCTTAAGTCACTCCGGAGGGTTACTCCGGAGGGTTCCGCAAAAATCAAAAAAATTGTTAATTTACCGCAGTAAAGCCTCTGAATGCGGTTTAACTTGCTTAAAACCAGGTTGGCTGACACGGTCAACCTTCCCAGCAGGATAAAAGTTGTTTTGATAAAATTTTCTGCCGCCCGGAGGGTTACCTGTGATTTGGACCCTCCGAACCAACCAATTCTAAAAAAAAAATTTTCTTTTCCGTGATTATCAACCCAAAAACGGTTGCGGTCCGAAAAAGTGGTCCAAAACGTCGACTTATGGTACCAAAATTATCCCGATCGGTTGGCTAGTCTTTGAGAAATTGCCAAAAACGTGTTTGTCCAAATGGCCTTTTTTCACCACCTATGTAGGTTCTGAGAAACTTTTTCCGCAATTCCTATTGAAAGTGCCTAAAAATAATTGAAACAAGCGTAGTAGCCCTGTAAGGCACTGGAATTATGCAAAAAACCGGACCAAAATTGGTTTGGAGACAAAAATTTGGCCAATAACTATAAAATTTGGACCCTCCGATTCCTTCCTTTTCCAATTCTTAAGTCGTTAGCTCTATCTACGGAGCTAATCGGAGGGTTACTCAAGAATTTTTCTGGCAGCCGAGCACTTTATGTTAGCACGCTCCTAACACAAAAAACTTTGTTACTCTAACTCTAAAAATTCAAAAACTCGATCCCCAAAACACTTTGACAAATTTCAGAAAATTATCAAAAATTTGATCGAAAAATTTTGGTTTTTTCAAACTTTTACTGAACCTTTTCTCACGCGGTTTCTTTAGTTAGGGGGATCGAACTACGTAGCTACTCCCTATATAAAAGCTTTTTGCTGTTCGGAAAAGCTCGGATATCCAAAAGTTTGGGGGTCTACAGTTTGGTCGAAAATCGATAATTTTCGACAAAATTTTGGGTGTTTCTTGTGTCTAATTAGGAGATAAGTAATATGTAATAAGGATAGGATAATAACCTCTTAGTAGTCGTTAATGAATAGTACTATACCCTCCTTTGCACCAAAATACCCGAATTAAGACCCTTAACTCGGAAATTTGTAATCGATGGAGGGTACAATCGGACCGCGCCAATCGTGACCCCCACCACTTAAGTTTTGATGAAATAGTACCCGAATGATACCAAAATTGTTTCAATGATACCCAACAGTCGTTGTGGATATTGTCCCCGATGTCCTTGTTGAGTGCGGAACACGTCGGTCAGCTTGCCACTCTACCCTCCGGCCACCGGCAAAATCACCATTAACGTGCTTAAATACTCAAATTACACTCAAGGGAGGGTATCCAACCCTTCACCAAAACACACAATCTTTCTATCAGAAACGATATAAATCAATCTGCAACAACAACAAATAGGAAGGTCAGATCACATCTCGTCCGGAAACAACATATAAACTGTCACTTTATGCTTTTTTTTACTGTTTTTGGTCTTTTTTGGATTTTTTTTACTGTTTTTTTGTACTTTTTTGTTTTCAAATAAATTTATTTTTTGGCTTTTTCTTGGTTATACACTATTTTTGTTTGTTTTTACGCTTTCTATTTAATTGTTTTTGGTCCTGGGACCTAAGGACAAGCGGGCTCTAGATTTCCCACCTAACCCTCCGGCCCCCGGAATTTTCGGTGTTAACTAAGTTAAAAAGCTAAATAGTACTAGACGGAGGGTACGCACCTTCCCCCTAGTACAATAACGATCATTAGGGCCTCTAACTCGGGCATACGCCCGGAGCGGAGGGTTCGTCGCTGAAACGCTTGCTGATCATGATGGTCTCATGCCTTTAACAGGCCCACCCAGGAGCGCCCTAACATTCGCCCAAATACTACACAGCGACGGAGCGTAGAAAAAGTACCTATTAACGACTGGCAGGCGTCAGTTACCTTAATCCTACTCGTTTTTCACCGTCTCGACCTTGCCAGTTGATTTTCTGGTCTGTTTAGGGCTAAGTAAAAGTTACTATTTTTAGGCCATCAGTCAAACGACTTTTGATCAGCTTTCGTTTACATGCGAACACAACCACATAGCTGAGTCTCGGATCCTCAGACTACGTGATTGCTATTAAAAACACG
Source organism: Symsagittifera roscoffensis (assembly GCF_963678635.1). Taxonomy (NCBI): domain Eukaryota; kingdom Metazoa; phylum Xenacoelomorpha; order Acoela; family Convolutidae; genus Symsagittifera; species Symsagittifera roscoffensis. Next base: position 54,439,877 of record NC_087068.1, on the reverse strand, counting down.
GCTCGAACAACCTATTTTAATATGTTTTTGTGTGACAGTTCTATATTAAATCCATTGGAGATGGATTGACCCTTTCCTCTTTCTAGCTACTCATATTCTAAAATATCAAATAATACCGGTGTTAATTTGAAGTTTCACGACATCCAAGTAGCTATACAGTCAGTTTTATACAGTCCCTTCACATAAACAGTCTCTCGGGGACCAAGCCTCCGCTCCCGTAATATTCCTGCGATAACGCTCTTATCTCTTCTAATTTGCGTCCCGGGAGGGTTCCGTGGAATACTCCTTCCCCACTGAAGCTTCCTTCTCCACTAATATCCACTGCTAAGAGTCTTATCGTGTGTTGTTGCCACGACAAGAGGCTTCGTGTTTTTCGTCTCTTGTGCGACCGTTTCTCACTATATTTGTTGTTGTTCTTCTGTTTTTTTGTCCCTTTCAGTCAAAATGGCCGTCTTTTTCTATTTCTCAGAAAAATTCACTCTTCAATCGAAATTTTAAAAATGAAAATTCTAGAATATTCCTACTCTCCTTCGCAATAATTTTTCGTAACTAAGGCCTTTATTCGTTTTCTTTCGTGTCGCCGGAAGGTTGCGCTGTGCCTTTCTGGCCGAATGGCACATAACTCTAAAACACTTGGAAACAAATTTATTGTTCCGACCATTGGACATGGGAAGAGACTTTGATACTACAATGATAGAGTGGTCGCTTAAATATCACAGAGAAAAAGACAGCTAGGCCTCTGAGATAGTTTAACAATTAGAATTTCGCCATTCAGAAAAATGTCGCAGTTTATTTTCAAGCAAATTTTGTTTTCTACATCTTATAACCTCCCTCACCATTTTAAATTTATTAAAATGTGTGTTTTTAAGTTGATTGTTTGGGAGGACTTTCGAGACAAGAGGAAAATTATTAAAATGTGAATTCGAACGTTTTCGGAACTATGTACATGGTCAGGTTAATAACATTGATACTAAGTGATTATGTAACATTCGCCCGGAAGATACATATCGACGGAAAATAAAACTAAGTCTTAAGACGACTGGCTAACGTCTAAACAGAGCTTTACATGCTTTTAACCGTCTCTACCATGCCAGTACTTTTGGTGGTCTTTCTAACATCGGGTCGACAAAAAACGTTACTGCTTTCGGCTTCGGTCAAAACACTCAAATTAACTTAATTACATGCAGAAATAGTGAGCTCATGGCTGGGTCTCAGTATCCCCAGACCACGAGGTCACTCCTAAAAACAGGGCTACTGCTACTTATTGAATTTTTATTGTTTTTGTTCAGTAGATAAAAATCATCATCTCCATCGAAGATGGATCAACCCTTTCCCCCAACTCCTAGCTTCTCATCTTAGTAGAATGAATTCAAATGTTAATTAAATTCAAATCAGGACATGACAGGGAAGCTAAAAGCTTATATAAGTCAAAAAAAGTTTCAGTCCCGAGACCCCTCCGGATTCTTGAATCCGGGGAAATAAGACCCTTATCCTTCTTCCGGAAGGCTGTCTTCCACCCTTCACCGTTGTTCGCAACGGCCTTGCAACTATTGTAGCGACACAATAGTTGCAACTCGGAACGGTCTCTACTATTCCTGCAATCTGTCGTTGTTTCTCAATCGTAATTTCCGTTGTTATCGTCAGCGCTACTAATGTTGTTGTGTTTTTCTTTGACCTTTTTCCAAAATGGCCGTTTCTGACGTTTCTCAGAAATATGACGTCATAATTCGAATTTTTAAAATTTCAAAATACCAGAATATTCTAGCCCTAACCGTTTGTATTCTAGCCCTAACCGTTTGGCCAATCGTTCTAATAACGCTCTTATTCCTTCAAAATCGCCAATTCGGAAGGTTCACTGCTAAAATTTCGAATATGCTGAATCTGCATTTTGATCCATTCTGGTCGAGTGTCACATACTCCCCGGACAGTCCGGTCAATGTTTTAACAGTCGCCTACTTCGGTCACATATGAGGCTTAAGAAAAACAGGCCCTATAACCATTGGCTCAAGAGTCAGGGACACTATCTCTTGTGTTTTTCTACCTCAAGAACGGTCGGAGCCAATTCGGTTCGCTTGCGACATGAGACTAGAACCCGTTACAGCTTAAAGGCTACTACCAAAATATCCCCCCACTCTAGAAAATAAGAACGCTCCCATACTTAGGTCTCGTAATACCCAAAATACACGAACGCCGTTAAAAACAGGGTCGGAAAAATCCATTAAATTATTTTTTATTGGACAGTGGAACTTTGATCCATTTCAGATGGATCAACCTAAAACTCGCCTTATCTCAACATAACAATCATAAAACACACTCGAGAAAACTAAATTTGGAACTCACATGTCGACACACTCGAGAATAGGGAGTAATTAAATTGATGAGCAACTCGAGAATTAAATACAATAACTTGAGAAGTTGAATACTAATAAAAGAAATAAGGAAAAAAAGGAATTAATAAAGGAAATAAGTTTTGACTCTAGAATTGAAGTTTTTGTCTGAAACATTGGGACACTCCAGCTGTCCACCTTTCCATTGAAGGTTCACTCTGGTTCAGTTCGAATAATTGTACTCTTCTCTCGTGACTATCTCGCCTCCTATTTCAGGATAAGACGGCTCTACTCGTGTCTTATTTTGTATCTGGAAATTGCGAATAGCAATTTCTCGCTGTTTTCTTAAGTACTTTCCCGCAATTGTTCTTTTTTTTCATTTTTCTGTTTTCAGTTGTCGAGAGAAGACTGAGAATGACAGGCTCCATTCAAAATTTTGAAAAATAAAACTTCACTCCAAAATCACGTATATTCGTGTCCCTCAAGGTCAAACTTCCAGATATGACCGACTGGCACATACTCCCCGGACTCAAGATCGATGTCCTCATCGCGTGCTGCCTCTGTCAGTGAATCCCCAGAAACCCGAGTGTCACTCAAGATACAGTGTCAGTGGTCATTTACAGAAGTTTGCAGCAGACTTAAGTTTATCTACACCCCAAAATTCACGACCATATAAAATTTTCACACTATCGCTAAACAGCAATCAAAATCTGCACACACCTGCACCTGTGAATTCTCGCTTTTTAAGCTAGTAATTTAAAATTTCTTTTGTCCTAATCAATCAGGAAATTGTCATGCAGCATTTTGATTTATATAATAGATATAGCCTATTAATAACAATATCTCATTTGTTAAAAATTTTTTTTGGTGAACCCAGATTTCATCCGAGTTCACCCTCGAGCCCCCTCCCTCTCAAGACTCAAGACTCTAGAATTTCCTTTATGAGCCACCGGCTCACCTCGTGTTCTTCACCTTCGAGGTACCAGACCCAGATATATTTGACACTGTGATCTGTTTCAGTAGTGCCTCTTCATCATCGGAGCTGATCACAATCTCCTCCCAAGCCTTCAGCTGTTCATAGGTTCGCATCCACTCCCTTTGCTCCTGCAATTTCTTCGCTTGATTCGGTAAGCTCTTCACCTTCGACTCTCGGTTCAAACAGAAGGAATTGTGAAGACTCAGGCTTACATTCTTCGCCAGGTCTTCCTCTAGTATCGACTCCCTCGCTCTAGTAATGTTTCTGGATACTCTACCCACTCTTTTCCACCCCGTCGTGATCGCATTTCGATGCGTCAGCAGAGGTCTCTTGAAGGCCTCTGGTCCTATCTCGGCCTGGAACTGTCGATATTTCTTTTCCTGTTTCCTCATGTGATCCTTCGTTACCATGTATAACCAGGACGTTAACGTCGCGCGAAACCAAGGAAAGAACCTTAAGCGGCTCCATACGTGTCTGACTTCCATTGGTATGGCGAACACCTTGCATGCGGTCTCGAACAACTCAAGTCTCCTGCTGTAATCTATCGCGTGAATCGACTCTGCCGTTGGCGTCTTCGATTCCCGATACTTTGCTATATTTTCTTCAATCCATCGTAGGGCCAGCATCGTGCTCACCACCAAGATGGTCACCTTTTGCTGATGATCGGGCAGTCCCAACGGCCTGATTTCCTCTACATCCCAGATCAGGCAGAGATTGGCGTGGTCCGGATACCACACTGTTTGCGCCAGACAGTGGCACGGACAATCCCCATGTGAGGTCGATGCTCCCGAGGCCTCTAGGAGAGTCTCAAGTTCCATCATTTTCTCGTGTATCGCGTCGATCTCTTCCAGGTTTGGAGCACCAACCATGGGTTTCCCGATCACGTTTTGTCTCTCGTGGTCACTTGTGTTTTCACCCTTCAAACCCAGAAGTTTTTCACCCCAGATTTCACTCAAGTCGTCCCTTTGCTCTTTCGGCACTGTCCCTCGGATCTTCCTCAACAGCTTGTGTGAATGATGCGACATCCGAGCCAGTCTTACGCATTTGGGCACTGAGAGGGCTTTGTCTATCAATACCCTTTGGCTGGATACTTCCACCATCGCCATGTGTAATGGATAGTGGCTGCCACATAGGTTGGCCATCACTGACCCCACTAAGGATTTCGCATTTAGAGGCAGACCATTAGGCTTCGCTCATGGGAAATCCCATCTCCGCTTCAAGTCCAACCTTCCAACTCTTGATGTGTTTCTGGGTCACTTGCAACACCCCGGGCCATGATTCTATGCTCAACGCGGTCACCAACTGGTGTTCTGACTCTAGCCTCTCCAGTGACTGGAGACTGCACATTCTTGAGAAGAATCCCAGAGCTGTATCCTGACGCATGATCGTCCATCGCAGGTGTGCTCGCCATTCCCATACGTCGAATCAAGACAACTGCCCGGCTCCATTTTCTTCACCGACCCTAGTCCACTCGTCACTTCACTTGACTCCTTCACCTGAGGCAGGATCAGTCTATGCACTATACTCAATGTCGCCAAATCTTCATCCTCTGTCGGTGCTAGTCTCACTCGCTCCGTGACTTCCTCAATCAGGCTCGCATGGGGATGTGGACACCAGGTGGGCTTCAGCAATTTCCACACCACTCCCAGATTTGTGGCCAACATGCCGTTCCCGTTACCCATCTTTAGTTCGACTCTTTTACTTGAGCGCGGAACACTTATTACTTCTGGTGTCTTCTCGAGAATCAAACCTAGGCTAGGTCTCTCTCTCTCTCTACAGTGTCTATCTCCACTATTTTCTCTGTCCAGAACTTCAGCAGCTCCGCCACCTCGTAGTTTCTGTGGGCTCCTCCGGCTTCCGAGTCCAAGAAAGGGTTGTATGCCATCCCCATCACTCCAGACACATACTGGTACTCTCGCTTTTTGTTGGGTTTCAAGAACTCTCCTGACGAAGCCAAGTTACGGTGTACGTCGTGTTTCTCCTCGAACTTCTTGTTGTAGAATCTCCGTATCTCATCTAACTTCCTGTGGCTCTCTAGAGACTACCTAGAACCATCCTCCTTTTCTATCCCAGTACTCTGGTACACGTTCAAGATGACTGCTGAGACTCTCCTTTCCACCGTGTTGCTTCCGATTGCTCTCTGGTGACATGCTAGGATGGTACTATCAGTCATCATCGACATTATCCACCTCAAGAAACAGGTAGCATCTTTCCTCCTTGCCAGACTCAAGCCTGAGTTATCCCTAGCAACGTGTTGCATCAGTACTCGATACACCTCTAGATGCTTGCCTCCTAATTTCAACTTATCGTACGAAGTCAGTGTCTCTAACTCTATTCCCACCAGGCTCCACGCGAACATCAGTTGTCCTGCGGTTCTAATGAAGGGATTCGCCATCAACGGCAATGCTGATGAGGATGTTCTCATCGCTTCTTCAAAATGATCCCTCAACAAGTTCTGCCAAGTTCTCTTCAGTTGGCTCCACAATTCCAATTTGTTGATATCAGCCTTCTGCTGGGTAGCCCAGTTGCGTCGTTTGCGTGACACTCCACTGTCGAGCTTCTTTAGGCAATCTTCCAATTCTTTCAATTTTTCCAGGGCCACCCACCACGGTCGGGAGGTGTTCCTCGTTTTATTCTTCTCAAGAGGATCGCTAGTCACTTGCTTCCCAGTGGTCTGATGTTCATTTGAGACCCATTCTTTGCCGACGTCCACTTCCCATGTCTGCTCGCTCGTCGAACCTCGTTTCATTTTTGTCTTCTGAGGCTTGAAGTCTTCTTCCGTTGTTGAGCTGGTGGAGATCTCCATCTCTCTTTCTACGTCGAGCAGTTTCCTTGGTTCGTAGCTACTCTTGTAGGCTGCTGTCTTCCATCGTGCCAGAACCATGGGGGCCGTCTCTTTCAAGTTTTTCTCCGAGACCGCATCCGCTGAAGGACTACCCAATCCCTCCACCTCTCTCTTCCTCTTGCGAGATCTCACGTCTTTACTTGGGGGCGTTGCCGTTATCATTACTGATTCGACTTCTTTGTCTCCATCCAACCCTTCCAACTCTTGCCTCCCCCTGCTCGAGCCTTAAGGATATTAGTACTTTTAATTATATTACTAGTTTCGACCTTATCCCCCCTTACACTTTCAATTATTTTATTGTCAGTTTTTTGTTTCAGAGTAGAGCTGTCTTTACATTTGTCTTCTTTGGTCTTCCGTGATGACTTCCTCAACTCGACCATCTTGCTCAGCAGTTCTCCTCCAGACCTGTCCCCATCAGGACAGGTTCTCCGAATTTCACCACCGTGTCCCACAGCTCTTTCTTGAAATCATCCAATGTGATCTCGTCACTCACTTCTCGATTAAAATCGCTCAAGAATTCTCGCCAAGCGTCCTCATCCAGAGTGCCTAGGAACGCATCCCTGTTTCCCTCGAAGGTGTTCTTCTCCCTTTTTTCTGCGCTCAGGAAAATCATTCCCATGTTAGGATTCTCGCTCGTCAGTGGTAACTCTAGATGCTTGCGGGGAGATGAGGTCAGAGGTGGCGTGGCAGTGTCTGCCCAATTTTCTCCGCTCAGTTCCTTCAACAGTTCTTGAGTGGTGAACTCCTCCTCTGATGGTTTTGGCTCCGGTGTGTTTCCCACTTCCATATCCTCTCCTGCACCGCTGAGAGTCTCGTCCATGCTTTCCTCTCCTGATTCTACTCCTCTTCTCTCAAGAATCTTCCTGAATCGATCTTCTACAGGGCCGCTCTTTTTATACCCAGGGGTGCCCACCGATAGGGGTGATGGTGTCGTCGGACCCGTTTTCTTATATTCTGTCAGAGCCACATACAATGGGCCTGCTGCATCCAGCTCCTTCCCCTCCTGTCTCATCTCCACTTGCTCCAGTCCGTAAGGTGCCCGGTATCTTCTCGTGGCAAACATCATCTCCTCTCCTTTTAGTGCGATGTGTCCTTCCTCCACGATCATCCTGCCATCGTCCCAGACCGGCAACTTGTTCTCCAGACCTGCCCGCTCAAGTGTTATCAAGACTTCTCGCACCTCGAATTTCGTGGGCATCGAGCCTCTCATTTTCTTGGCTTGAGTTGTCCATGAGTTTATTTTCGTATCGCTAGTGTGAAAATTAACCGCTGCAGTGTAGCCGATGAACAGGGGATCCCAGCCATCGATGAACTCCTCTGTTGTTCTTCGGCTGCTGCTCTCGCGAACAGGGACGGGACCACCAGGGAGCTGTTCACCCCAGGGTCATTCTCCTCACTGTTGGAAACTCTGGAATGCTTGCTGGTAGGACTTCCTTCTCCAATATTGCCTCTAGCTCCCTTTTCACCAACTCAAAGCTTTTCTTCCATGCGGGAATTCTCAAGACCTCTTGTCCACTTGCTGTCAGGGGATTTAGGTTCCAGAACTTGGGTTAGGTTTCGATGGGGCCTTCGCGTTTACCTCCCATCCTAAACTGCAGTTGTCCTCGGAAACTGTATATCATCAACTCCGGATCCTTCACTTTTCCGAAGAGCACCGTGTTGCTCATTTGTGCCCTTAGCACCTCTTGCTGACACCAATTGAGTGTCGTCCCATCTAGTATGCTTATGAGGCTCAAGCGGGTCACTGAGAAGCGATAAGCTGTCACCAGAGGATCTGGAATCGCGTACGTCACGGCCGGTCCAAAAATGCAGGTTACGACCTCCTCTAGCCCCCGGATTATCCCCATGGGGTCCGATCTCATGGCCAGGCACAGATCTGTCAACAGAGGCATGCCCCCAATCACTTTCCTCCATTCATCTCGCGTCTTCGGGCTCTTTTCTTTACCAGTCAGGTGTCGGTTTTGCATCAGGAGGTACTGCACTAGCAGCGTCTTCAGCCCGGCAGCACACTTGTACGAATAGGTGTCAATGCTCGAGTGTGTTCTTCCCATCGACAGGGGCTCCCCGTATTTCATTAACCGATGAAATGACATCAGTTCTCCGTGGGTTAGAAGAACCAATGCCAAATATCCGTCAATCCGGAGTGTGTCCACGCCCCGACTGAACATGTACGCTGGGCCCATATTGAATAGGTACCTCGGGTAAACCAGGTACAGTGCCAACAACAGACTGATGGGCATGTTCAGGATTTCCTGTATAAAGGCTCCAAAGATAGTTCTTTTGCGCTCAATACTCCAGCCATGAACTCCTTTCCCCAACAACGACTCAAGAACTCAAGAATCTCGTGATCCCTCCTCGTCCTCAGCTCACCCCTTGCGTGCTCCCTCCAGAATCCTCCAATCGTGTCCTCGTTGGCCGCTGTGACGAACCTGGCCACCGTCATTTCCCAGATTTGCTTCACAAGAGGTGGGGCATTCTCTCTCGTCTTCTCCGTAGCGTTCTCCAATCTTGGTGTCAGGAAGGGCCATCTGCCTCTCTCTTGTGTCAGTCGATACACCATCGACTCCAGTTGCTTCTCCGCTGCGGCCACGTTCTTCCTTTCATTGCTCGGCCCTCTAGACTTACTGGTGGAGCTTGTGATAGTTAACTCCATGCTTCGAAACCACAGGCTGGCCGTCAGGTGAGTCACTATTGGATGATCATCCCCTATAGCCGGACTGAGCTTGAGTTGCCTGGCGAAGTTTGATATCTCCAGCAAGAGGACCTCGTCCAATACAATGATGATGTCTGCCAACTCGTAGAAGCCCCTCAACGCGTGGGACACATCCGCCCACGCCGCCGCCAGTTCTGACTTGCGAAGTCTCAAGTTCGTTGGTTCCAACTCCTGATTGGGAGCTGCCATCAGATTACGCCACCCATTCCCTTCCGCTATCAAGATCAAAACCGCATATACAAATTGCAGAGCGGGAGGCATGCTCGCGTACCCGGGCGACGTCGTGAACACTAATTTTGTCTTGGAGCCAAATCGTGAGGCAACGTTCTCTTGTACCTCGTTCATCGCTGCAAATAACGTCTGGATAGCTTCCCAGATTCTCTTCGGCGCTGGTTCATCACTCTTGAGCTGCACAAGAAACCCTGTCTCATGCAAGTGATCATTCATTCCTGCAAACAGTAGTAGCTCGGGCTCGCATGGCATCTCCGATTTTATTGCTACCACCAAGGTTAACATCTGGTTTAGCTCCGCTCCCGGTAGTGAGTATATCAAAGTTTCCGGCCAAAATAACTTGGGAGACGTTCCCTCAAAATCCGATACCGCCACGATGACCACCCTCGCAGCGGCTGGATCTGCTCTGTCATAAACTGCCAGCTGTGTGTTCCCGCAGGGTTTCCCGTATTTAGGATCGTCTGCTAATCTCGTACCCTCATAAGCGGCGTCCGGCAGTTCCATCTCCCTTGGGTCCAACAGTTTGTCCACCACACTCAACTGTGCTGGAGTTGCCAACCTAATCCTAGCTATGCTGGTTCGATGCTTGGGAGGACTCACCACGAGTCCCGGACTCCCCAGCGACTTGAGAGGCCTATAGTTGATTGGTCCCATGACCGATTTCGTGGGAATCCCAGTCAGATCCGCTGTCTCCATTATTTTCGCTCTTGAGAAATGCGTCTCGTGAGCCTTCAGCCAGCCCACGCACTGGTGTCTACCCAAGTCTTCGTGTGACACCCGCTCAAGACCCAAAGCTTCCGCCAACTCTTGCCTGCACTCCAGATCTTCCAAGTCCAGCTCTTTCACCTTCTCCACATATCTCGACCTACTGGTCTCCGCTGGCCTCTCCAGTTTCTTTTTCTACGCCACCACCACCGAGGTTATTACCGAACCCTGAGGAGTTGATGACGTTGCCTCCTCGGCCTCCATGGGTGCGATGCCTGACAACCTGGTCCGGCTGCTCCTCGAGCTGTCTCTAGAATCGGCCGTCGCTCCCAGGCGACTGGACAAAGCTCTCGGGTTTAAGAAGGGTGGATTTGGGGGTGGTGCGAACGTGACTTGGGCCGTCTCTAGCAACTCTGCTTCCAACGCGCTTATGTGCCTTTGGAAGACATCATTTAACCACTCTACCCCCCTGGGCCTGTCAAAGTGAATCCCGTCTGAGGATGCATCGTCGGGAAAGCAGATCGCTCCATCTGCTCGGCTACGTCCAGTAGTCCAACGGGGAGGACGCTCCTTTGGTGTATCTGCCTGATTATTTCATTCAGGTTTCGCACCTTCGTGTTCAGCTCCATCGCATGTTGATCCGCTTTCATGTTATAAGGAATGGTGCACACCGTGAGAATGGCAGGATCCATTTGAATCCGCAATTCCTCAAGAATGCATCTCATCTTGTCATGCAGCCTCGTCACCTTCCTTGCCTCCCCCCTACACACGTCATTCGTCCCGACCATCAGAGTTGCCGTGTATACTCTTGCCATCCCTAGCATCTCAAGTGTTGCCAACATCTGTGGCGTCGCAGCTCCAGCGAAACTCAAGATCCCCGTTTGCCAATGGGATTGAATCCGGGTCAGCACCCGCAACAAGCTGTCCCCTATGATCAGGTGGACCGCCCCCTCAGGCACACGTGGCTGCGTGAGGTATTCCACCCAAGCCGCGTCATGGAAGCAATCCCTCCTGTCTCTCTGCGCCGTGCTCCAATCCATCCGATTGTGCCTGTGGTATCTGCCTACTGTATTCTTCTTGTAACTTGAGATCGCCACACTCCTGACAGGTTGCTCCCTCCACGTCGAGGGTAGCTCCACTCTTGCTGGACTCTCACGACTCCTTAGCTGTAGCCTCTCGTTCAATTCTTTCAGTCGTGACGAGCTACCGCTCACCTGACTACTACTCGGGGTTGAACTTGGGGTATATCCAGGCAGCGCGACGTCCATCAATGGGCGTATTGTTTGTGTCTCTAGGCCACACAGGGAGGACGTTGATTCAGTTGGTATCCACACCTCCAACCCCTCATTCATATGCTCTTGAGCCGCGCGATCAAGGTTAAATCGTCCCATCGATCTGGGAGCTTCGTCCACCTCCATACGCGACTTGGCCTTGAGCCGGTAACCATCCGCTCTTTAGGCCTAGCCCCTTTCTGCATGTCAAGCTCGCGTTGTCGTTGCTGGATCCTCTCAAGCTCCGACTTCAGCTGCTCACAATTCGCGGCATTCTCTCGTACTCTTTGTTCTTGTAGATGCTCAGCTTTCAACATATCCAGTTCCCTCCGCGCTTGGTCCTTCTCGACGACCGCTTGATCCCTCTCAAGTTTCGCCTGATCTCTCTCAAGCTTCGCTTGATCCCGGTCGAGGTTCGCCTTGTTCCTCTCCCGCTGAGTCCTCTCAAGCTCTCTCTTCATGATACTGAGGTCCGGATACGCTTATGGACGGTAGATCTGGCTGACGGTCTGATCGGTAGTGGGAACTCCCCTGCGCCATACTCGGTATTGTTGCTCAAGCCAGGGTTCCTTGCCAATTCGAATCCCCTTATTCCTCCATCCACATTCCAGGACAGCCATCTGGTTTGCTCTTGATTGGACATTCCATCGGTGGTGTAGCCGACCATCAAAACCGCTTCTGTTGCAGACTCCCGGCATTCGCCCTGTTCCTCCATCTGGATGATGGCATTCAGCATCACCGCCATTCTCTCATCCACTTGAGTGTAATCCAGGTCCCTCAGGCGTCTGTACAACTCATCAAGTGTGGGCGTTTTCAGAGCCGATGGCATGGATTTCCAGAATCGATCTGCCATTTTTGTAACTTCCAGGTGATCTTGAGTATTAGCATTTTGATTTTTACCTGAGCAACTTGAGTTCTACCTTATCAACTTGAGTTTTACCTTAGCAACTTGAGTATTAACTTCTTGAAGCGTTGTTCAACTTGCGTGTTCGTTCAAGGACTTCCTTTTCTTTCAATTGAGTGTAGTTGAGTAGTCAATTTGACTTTACCAAATCAATCTGAAAATAACACCCGTATTTTAGACTAACAGGCTATGTTCCTAGCCTAAAAACCCCCCTTGCCACTATAGTTAAAACCCTTTCTTTTTCGTCCTACTAAAATAGTTCAATTGGAAATTTTCTAAAAACATGCAGATTCATTTTATGTTTCAGCACCATCAATCATTTAAAATTTTAATTGTCGTGCCAATCACCTTTGAGATCCTTTTGCCTATTTTGTATCCCCACACCTAACTCGAGATTCTCCCCTCATACCCAACTCGAGACCCCGTGTACCCGACTCAGGCGATGCTCAAGTAGTATTTCTTATGAAGATGTACCATTATCTCAGTTTCTGCGAAGACCACGTGTAGGATAGCGTACAATTCCCTTGGGCTCAATTTGCCCCTGTTTGGGTCATACACCGGCATTGAGACCTCCATTATCCCTCTTTCAATCATGAAGTCTCGTAGTCTTGTTAGTGCCAACATCACGTGTTCGGGATCGATCATGTTCCTGTCATTGACCCTCGTCACTAGGAAGCACAGGTATTTGCCCGGGACTTGTGCTACTGATGGTGGAAGCGCAGCCATTCCTCCCAGCCCCGGTCTCTGTCTAAACAGAAACTCCACATTCTGGTACTCTCTCTTGAAGTCAGCCTCCAGTCTTGATTTGAAACTCATGTCCGCCGTGATACAGATTGCGCTAGTCCTGTCTGACAGAATGAAGTCACTATCCGTTATCAGGATTTTTTCCGAGTATTCGTTTGGTATTTCAAACTTCGTTTTGAAATTCCGTCCTATGGTAGGCTCGGCCTCCTCCCCATCCAGTTCCAGTCCGCTCGTTTCTCTCACTTCCCTGAGTTTCTTTATCATTAAATTTTCGGTGTGGGTAAGTCCTACCCCCACTCCCCGGACAAAAATATTTATCGACGTCCCCGTCGATGATGCTGGGTCTGAATTATCTGGCGGAAAGTCGAGCGGGCTGTCTGTTGCCGTCCAGCCGAAAAGAAGATTCTCCGTTTTCATGTGCTTTCCCGCTGATATGTCAATTTTTTGTATGCTTTGTCCTTCGTCGCTTCCGTTCTTGACATCGCGCATCCATTCTAATATCCTCAGGTTCGTATTCTCCCTCCTCTCTATCTCGCTCTGGTCTAAATCCGTCTCCCGCTCCGGTGTCGAGTAGTCTTCCTGTGGGTAGTGTTCAGTATCATTGATGATTTGCCATTCACCATCTGCCGCCAGCTCGCCCACACTTAGTAGTTCTTTGCCTAGGTCGTCGGGCTGTATCTTATCAATCAGGAAATCGTCCCCATACCTGTTATACCTCACGCCTCTTCTTTTGCGATTGCCACTCCTTGTCCCCGCTGGTATTGATAAGTCTGGTTCTGTCCACTTCGGCACCTCACCTTGATCCGGATCGTTCCAGTCTTCTTCCACAAAAGATTCCGCTTCAGAGTCCGCTTCTATTTTTCATTGTCATCCAAACTCAAGTTCTCATTGCCATCATTCTTCTCTCTGATGCCTTTTTCGTTCACTTCACATGCTGGCTCCACCAGTAGGTACTCGAGTCCCTCCATGTCCTTTGGTATACACCAGTCCTCTGGGGATGGGACATGAGGCTTCAGGTTCTCATAATGTGCTGCTCGCCCAGTACTCAAGTGGTAGAACCATCCTTGTTGATGTACTTCCGTTATCATGAATGGTCCTCTCCATTTCTTGAGCAGTTTTTTTGTCCCTTCGGGCGGTATGACATTCTGGAAAACCCACAAATACTGGCCCACTTCATATGGCTTCGCCTGTAATATCCTTTCATCATATTTCTTGCGATGTCTCATTTGCGCTCGCGCAGTGTTTCTCCTGCATAGCTCGTTTATTTCCTGCTGTCTCCTGATCGCTTCTTTCACGTAAGCTTGAGGCGACGTCCTCTTCCCTTCATATTCCGGGTAGAAGAATGTCAGGGGCATTGCTCTCTCTCTGCCTGTCAACATCATGAAAGGACTGATGCCCGTTGTTGAGTGTTGAGTACTGTTGTATGCCCGTACGACTTGCGGCAGATATTTATCCCAGTCTGTCAAGTATCTTGAGCAGTATACCCTCAGCATATTCACCAACGTTCTATTTTGTCTCTCTACCAGCCCGTTGCTCTGAGGATGGTAAGTCGTCGAGTGTGCTTGAGCAATGTGTGATTTCTTCATTAATTCTTTAGTCAAGTCCCCCACAAAGGCCTTGCCGTTGTCTGACTGAAAAGTCATTGGACAACCATACCTCGATATCCAATGGGTTATCAAGTGGTCACAAGTCTCCTCTGCCGAAGCTGTCTGACACGGCACCGCTTCTGCCAGCTTTGTGAAGTCGTCAATTATAACCAGTATTTGGTTATACCCCGACTCCGTCATGCAGATCTTCTGATGGTCTATCTGCACCACTTCATTAAATTCCGAGCTTTCCACCGACTTGAGTGCGAATTTCATCTTCCTTGGGTCTTTCACTTGCAGGCATGCCAGGCATGCATTCACCCACCTCTCGCAAGCTTTCTTCAATCCTGGCCAATCGAACCGGTGAAGTATTCTTTGTTGCACCTTGTCTATCCCCTTGTGCGATCTGAACAGCACCTCTGTCTGATACAATTGTGGTAATATGATGAGATTGTGTTTGTGTAATACCTTCTCCTCGTCTTTTCTCTTGCATGCTACCATCCCGTCAGCTGTGTGATAGAGTAACTCTTTCCTTTCGTGTAGAACTGGCTCAGGATCTTGTAGCTGTCTTCTTCAAGTTCCCCTTTCTCCTTGAACCCCATTCGGATCCATTTGGTGAGGTTACTTGTCATCTTGTCATTCTTCTGGGCTCTTATCAGGTCCGACAGCCTATATCTCGCCTTGACTTGTTCCTTCAGTGCCATGATCTGTCCATTCATTTCCCCAGGGTTGTGGATGTCGTCATTCAGCTTCACGCATACTATCCTCCTTACTATCTTCATGTCATCTTCTGGCACCAGATTTGTTCTGACATTTGATTTGCATGATAGTTCCCTGAATGGTTTCCTCGAAATTGCAATTCTTTCAAGTTCTTCACCTCCTCGTACTTCCTGTACGTCCAAGTTGAAGGTTCCTGAGGACAGATCTGTTTGTAATTCCCTGTCGCGGTGTCTAATCTTTTCTTCTGCCAATAACATGTAGAGACTAACGTGATTGTCGCTGCTCTCGTCCGAGTCCTCATCCCACACTCCACACTCCCCGGACAATTTTCCTCCTTCAGTATTTCCTTCCTCCGTGGACGAGGACCGCTCCCCGGACTCTTGATCTAGTCCCAGGTATTCAGCCTCTTCCTTGAACTCCACTCTCTTTTTCCTAACCCGAGTCTGTTCAAGTATGTCGGCCGGGATTTTTTCAACCAGCGACTGCACCACCTCCTTCCCATCAGGGTTAGTCACCTTCGAGGTGTTTCCATTACTAAGTATCCCGTTCTTTCGCAGTAGGTGACCTCTGGTTCCTCCTTACACTTTTCTTGGATCACGGGCTTATCATCTGCTAGTTTCTCGAGTAACTTATTTTAGTCATCGTCTATTTGTGCCTCTCCCGTCTCCAGCTGGTTAAGATCATAGCCTTTTGCCTTGAGCGTTTCCCTCACGATCTTTGACTTGAGCATTATCCCTATCGGCATCCCTCGGTTCTTTTTCAAGATTGTTTTCTCCGGAGTTTCTTTTGTAATTCGGGGTGATCTTCTATTGGTTTGCCTGATTTGTCCAACCATCTCGTGAGTGGAAGACTGTCGTACGTTTCCTTGTCCATGAAGGAGAAGCCATCCTTGATCTCAGGTCTATCTGCCTCCCTCTGTTCTTGTCTTTCGTAGAACTCCGTCTTCTTACTCAAGCTGTCAGCGTTTTGATGTTTGTCTCGTGTTCTATGCCCAATTATCATGTTGTATCCATCCAGGCGAACTATCCACCTCCCAATGTATCTTTGGTCCATTGAGTACGTTTTCAGCCAGCTTAGTGCCCTGTTGTCGACTCGCAGCTTGAATGGCTCGCTGCCTAGGTATGCTCTATATTTCTCGACCAATGTAACCACCGCAAACATCTCCGCTTTCGGTGCCCCGTACTTCATTTCCGTGTCACTTAGGACTTTGCTCCCGTACGCTATTGGTCTCAAGACTGTTTTCCCGTTCCACTCTTGTTCCTGATGGAGAATTCCAGAAATAGCTACTACCGACGCATCCGTATCCACTACGTACATCCCTTTCTCTGTTGGCATTTCTAATACTGGTGCCTCGCACAATTCTCTCTTTATTCTCTGGAATGACTCTACTGCTGCGTTGTTCCACGTGAACTTCTTGCCCTTGTGTCTCATTAACTGTTGCATCGGGTAAACTTTATCCGCATAGCCTTTGATGAATTCTCTGTAGTAATTTGCAAAACCCAGGAAGCTCATCAATTGGTGTTCCGTTTTTGGCGATTTCCAAGTTAGAACTGCTTCTACTGCGTCTGGATCTGGTCTGATGCCGTGTCTGTCCACCATCCTGCCCAAGTATTTTATCGAATCCTTGAGTATCTCACACTTTGATGGTTTGCACTTTAGCCCCGACCTCTTCATACACGCAAATACTTCGTCAATGTGGTCTTCCAGTGTGGGTGTCGCTATTACCACGTCATCCACATAGCACATTACCAGATTGCCATACTTCTTCGTCACGCCTATCAGCGCGTGTGCCATCAACCGCTGAAATGTGGCAGTGGCAGTGGCATTGCAAAGACCAAACGGCATCCGTTTCCATTGAAACAGACCCAACTCGCAGGCAAACCCTGTCTTGTCCCTGTCCTGCTTCCTGAGTGGTACCTGCCAAAAGGCCGAACCTAAATCAAGAGTCGTAAAAAATTTTGCATCACCTAACTTCGAGAGGCTCTCATCAATCCTAGGTATGGGATAGGCATCCTTCACCGTTACGGAGTTCAGGTATCGAAAGTCACAACAAAACCTCAACTGGTCGCCTTTCTTTTTGGCCATCACTACTCCACACGCCCACGGTGATTTGGATGGTTCTATCATATCATACTCTAGTAGCGTTTCAATCTCTTTTCTACACGCATCCGATTTGTGTGGGGTCATGCGCCTCGCCCCCTCCCTGTGCGGCATTGCGTTTTCCTCAAGTTCTATTTCATGCTCAACAAAATTACAACACCCGATGTCTGCCTTATGTCTTGAAAAAACCTCCTCGTTCCGTTCTAGTACGTCCTTGATGGCTTCGAGCTGTTCGTCCGTTAACTTGCCTCTTAAATGTTCAATTTCCGATAGAACCGGTTTATTACTCTGCATTTCATCTAGTGTGGGCCGTTCCGGGAAGTTCGAACAGCTCGATAGCTCGATAGCCCAGTTTCCTCCCCCTCTGTATCGTGATTGGTATGTCAAGGGTATTCAACAAGACACTCACGCAGAGACCCCTCTTCGTTATCGAGAAGGATCTTCCTAAAACAGCAGCACTTTGACTATTTGGATTTGGGACTATGCATACCTGCTTGTTGTCACTTAGTTCATTGTAATTTTTCATTCGTAAGCTTACGATCGCCGCTTCGTTCGCCTTTAGCCTCACTCTCCTACTCAAGAATACAGGTGCTTTGGACTCATTTGCCATTATTAAATTTACCGGTTTGATTGCGTACCTCCTATCCGGGTTCCGTATCCTGAACATTGCGTTGTTTAGATCAATCGCTACATCAAAGTTCCTGATGAAGTCTCTGCCTAAAATGAAATGGTCGGACTCATCTAGGTTTTCTACCACAAGAAAGCTCATCCACAGGTTGCGTTCCCCCAGATTCAGGGCTATTATCGGCGTTCTGCCCAACACCCGCAGCGCCCCTTTGTTTGCAGCTGACAACCGTATTCTTGAATCTATCAAATCATTTTTGTTGAAGCCCATTCGTTCCCAAGTTTCAATTGGTATGACACTCAAGACCGCTCCCGTATCAAGTAACCCACGTAACTGAGTCTTCTTGCCACTTATGTCGAGCACATGTGCTGTCACATCTGCCTCTGTCCCGATGTGCATTGCATCTTCCTCAAGCATGGCGCAGTGTCCAATCGATCTCACTTTCAACTCTTCTTTTCCCACGTAGCTTTGCCCTATTAGATCTTCATCACATGTTATCATTGTTTTCGTATAGATGTTGATCCCATCTATATTTAGCGTCACCTCATGTGGACCATAAGCTTCTATGTACCTGTTATCAACTTGGACTGACTTGCTACCCCCTCTCGTGAGTAGTGCCCTCAATGCTCTAGAAGTCGTTTGTGGGCTTATACAACTCAAGTAATCTGCGTACACATCAGTGTGCATTATTGTCTGGTCACTTGGTTCGCTCAAGTTTCTCGTTACCTCATGGCCGCCCACAGTGATTATTGACATTATTCTTGCCCCGATCTTTGTTATACCGAATGGCTTCCCCGTCACCATCTTTACAGTGTTGCAGTTTCCATTTTTTGTCGACCCCGCTACAGCCTCTGGTATTGATTGCGAGCAACCTAATGCCTCGTTCATTTTCTGTCTTTCGATCTCTTGCTTCAGCCGTTGTTCTATTTCTTTCGCCGCCAGGTCCTGTTTCACTTTATTGATAGCTTCCGCTGCCGCCTTCTCATAATTTATCTCTAGATCGTTCCTGGCGGTGGCATCTGTTGCACTATTAACTTGCGTTACAGCTTTCACTGTTCTCGTCGGCAGTTCCGCTCTTGGTGTTTCTAGATTTTTCATTTCGTGTTTTGGATGACTCTGATTCTTGACCGCCTCCCAGAACAACGGACAGTCTATCCTGAAGTGCCCCTCTTGGCTGCAGAAGAAGCATCTTGTACCTATTTTGATGATCAAGCAACTATAGAACTCGTGTTCCTCCATCTGGCTCATATCTTCCTCATCGGGTGCATATCCCAAACTCTTCATGCCCTGCTTGTATGTCGCGCAATCCGCCACATGATGGTCAGCTGACCCGCAGTTCGCGCATGATCTGCGTTTGTCCATGTCATCTCTGGGCTTGTACCATGACGACCTTTGTGGCTGACTCACCCCTTGCGTATTCCTGTTGTCTGAGTACGAGTATTTCTTGGGTTTCATTAGCATGTACTCTCTTGACTTCTGCCTCATCTCTTCTCAAACATCTCAATAACATCGTTCTCAAGTCATCACTCTTTACCCCATCAATGAACTTTGAGGCGATGCTGAAGTTCCTTCTATTGGTAGATTCTTCCGGGTCACTCCTTCGTCTCAAGCTCTCAAGATCATCTAGGAACCTGTCTATCGATTCATCTTCCCTTTGCCTTCTCTTTTCAAATCGCATCATCGCTTGATGACCCTTCATGCCTGACCCGAATCGATTTAACAATATTTCGAAGAATTTGTCCGCTGTATCGCGTTCCTCTTCCTTCTTCGCAACCACGCATTTCAATGCCGTGCCTTCCACAGGTTGCTCAGTATCGCTGTGCATGCTTGCCTCTCATCGTTCAAGTTGTCTTGTTCCAAGTGCAACCTCATGACTTCTACCCAAGTGTCAATGCATCCGTCTGAATCATCTTTGAATTCTTTTGATTTCTTGAAAGTTTTCCTGGATTTGTTGCTTCCTCTGTCACTCGAGTCGGTGTTCCTTGTGGCGAAGGCTTCTAGTGTCCTGTTCATCATTTCCCAGTTGCTTGCTCATGCCATGGCATCCGGTCCCACGTTGTTGTGAGTCGTGGAGTCCCCTGGATCACTGGTTGTGTTCGCTGTTCCACTTTTCATAATCGGCTTGCCCCCCCCCCCCCCCCGGTGCCGTACTCGCAGCCTCCCGGGGTACTGGTAACGGTGTTGACTGTCGTTTGTTCTTTTGTGGTTTTACGAAGTCAACTCTATTACCTTGTGTCCGCTCCGCCGCTGGCCTGTCTTGTGGCGTTGAATTCCTCAAGATAGCGTCTAACTTTGTCTGTATTGCACTTGAGCTCTCAGCCCGGTCCCTACTCATCGTATCCATTCTCGTTTCCAAACTCCCCAACTGGCTATTCACTGCGTCATATCGCTGCTTCATTTCTCGCATGTCTTTTCTGATGTTCTTGTCTCGCTCTTCATCAGTTGTCCGACATCTGCTGAAGCTTTTCCTCTGTTGCTCTCGCTAGATGGAAATAGCTGTCCAGGTATTCATGTTTGTTGTTTCTTATTTCCTTCCTTATCACATCTCTATCCTCTTCGCTGTGCTTCAGTTTCTCGTCTATCTGATCTAGCTTCGCCATCAAATCACCTAGCTCAAGAGTAGCTGTTCCATGGTCCGTTGTTGTCCTGTTGTCGGGAAGTTGTTGGGACAGGTTGTCCTGTTGTTGGTCGCTGTTCCCGGTCTGATCTGATCCTCGTTTTGGTCGGTGTCTGTCGTTCTCGTGGAAACTGTTCCGAATGTTTTGCCTTTCTCGGCTTTCGTCTCCTCCACTACTGCGTCTCTCGATTTCATTCCGACCATTATCGCCAATCTTTCAGTAAAAGACGTTCTTTTTGCTTGAGACTCGTCCTTCACCTTTTCTGGCGTGTTGCCTGTTGTGTCTTCCACGTTGTCTATCGGTGAGAACTCCATGGGCTTCGGATTAGGTTCTTCCGCATTGGGCATCGGAGTTGACTCTGTCGTTTTCTTTCCCACCTCATCCACACTTGGATCCGGTGCCTCTAGTTCAATCTCGATGGTGGGTTCTGCTTGTTTCCCTTCCGTGCCCTCTTTTGCTCTGTTCTCTGTATAACTCCTCGTGTTGACCATACTAACTGAAAAGTTCTTCTTTGTTACC
Source organism: Symsagittifera roscoffensis (assembly GCF_963678635.1). Taxonomy (NCBI): domain Eukaryota; kingdom Metazoa; phylum Xenacoelomorpha; order Acoela; family Convolutidae; genus Symsagittifera; species Symsagittifera roscoffensis. Next base: position 54,418,993 of record NC_087068.1, on the reverse strand, counting down.
TTTGGACCCATTGATGTCGTTTTACGTAGCGACGAGTTATACTTTGTCTTCTCTTCGATAGATCTTTTTTCAGCCACCGGTGCCCTGCTCCGCCTCATCATTTTTATTTACAATTGTTCCTATTTACAGTATTACTATCTACAAAATTCTACTCTAAGGTTAAAACCTCTTTTGACAAAATTTGATAAAAAGAAATTTACAATTTGCTAAAAACAACGTTTCCTGAGCTTTTTGAAAATTCTATATGTTCTTGATCCCTACAGTACCGGATCTTTAGGACTGGATAAAAAATTTGATTTTGCTATTGGTTACTTCAACCTGTCTTAGTATTCTTTAGTACCGTCACCCCCCTTCTTTATACTGTTCCAAGACTTCCTCTGTACTGTCCCAAGACTATTCAGTGTTCCCAGTACTTCTTGTTAGTGTCCCAAGACCACTGTCCCAAGACCCTTGCCCTAAGACTACTGTCCCAAGACTACTGTCCCAAGACTAGTGTCCCAAGACCACTGTCCCAAGACTACTGTCCCAAGACTAGTGTCCCAAGACTACTGTCCCAAGACTAGTGTCCCAAAGACTACTGTCCCAAGACTACTTTCCCAAGACTACTGTCCCAAGACCACTGTCCCAAGACCAGTGTCCCAAGACCACTGTCCCAAGACTACTGTCCCAAGACCACTGTCCCAAGACCAGTGTCCCAAGACCACTGTCCCAAGACTACTGTCCCATACTACTGTCCCAAGACTAGTGTCCCAAGACTGTTTCGTACCAAGACTGCTCTGGTCCAAGACTGTCCCAAGACTGCACCGTCCCAAGACTGTCCCAAGACTGCTCTGTCCCGAGACTGTCCCAAGACCGTGTTGCTCCAAGGCTGTCCCCAGACTGCAATGTCCCAAGACTTCTTCGGTACTGTCCCAAAACTTGTCACTGAGTGTCTGGATATAGGATCTCTTCTTCTTCGTTGTGGGGACTCTTGAACCACTGTACCGTTTACCACCACTTGAGCTCTAGTAAAAATTTTCCCAAAATCCCTATCTTGATGGCAAAAACCCAAATACTGACCCCCTGTATTTATCTCCCTCTCGTTTTTTCAGGCTTTTTGAAACCCTAAATTCCCCGCAGGTATCTTGTGATCACCTGTTCGTTCGTATATCAACAACAAATATTCACCAAAACGTAAAAATTTAAACAGGAAAAATTTCAAAAACAGAGAGATGTTCCCACCTAAAATTCAAGGTTGACAGATGTCAATCTTTGTCCGAAAAAATGTCTGGTACCCGATTGCCACGCGTTTTCCTCCCCCCTGCTAGCGATCTTATGGGGTATCACAAAAACTGTCTATGTCCTTTCCCCCCTACCGATCCAACCAGGGTACCTACCTTAACTCGATGTTAAATTTGGAAATCCGCTACTTATAACCAACGCGTGTAAGTATCTAATGTAACTAAATCGACGATGCCGAACAATTAGTTACTCTAACGTGTCCCCCCTTTTTACAATTTACAACCGCTAACCTCTAACCTAACCAGCCCTCCTTCTAACCTCCCCCCTCTTTAGCCCCCCTCTTAAGCCGAAAAATCCCTTAAGCGCCGGGTGCTAAACCTCTCGAGAGAAAACCGTAGACCTGTTTCCAGGCCTGCTTGTGTAAAAACTTCCTCAAAACAATGGGGCTCCGCTTATCCAATTTTACACTTAACTCCTATAATGTAATGCGGATTTTAACGATACCCGTTTGCCCAACTTGAGAACACCCCTGTGCGTCCTCTTGTAGTGATCCCGTGCTGGTTGTCTCCGTTGACGTGCACTGCACTTGACAGCAGCACCACTTTCCCACTTGGCTGGTCACCTCTTCCAGTCAAGTTTCCTAGCGGTTCAGCTCAGTCCCTCTGAACCACTTTCCCACTCGGCTTGTCACCTCTTCCAGTCAAGTCTCCTAGTGGTCTGGTTCAACCCTCGTGAACCACTTTCCCACTCGGCTGGTCACCTTTTCCAGTCAAGTCTCCTAGTGGTCCGGTTCAGTCCTTGTGAACCACTTTCCCACTCGGCTGGTCACCTTTTCCAGTCAAGTCTCCTAGTGGTCTGGCTAGGTTGCAATCCATCTGAAAACCCTTAACAACGCCCCCCACTCGGGCACCTTATTGAAGTCACTGGTTTAGATTGCTAGATTGATCGAAACGATCGGTCTTATAAAACAGTATGGGTATACTATCTAATTAATATAAAGGTTTGATCCAAATGATCTGGTATCAAAGTAGTTGTCTTTTTTGTTTTATGGTTTTTGTTCCTTTTTCTATACTTTTTTCTTGTTTTTGTTTCGCTTTTTGTCTTTTTGCTCGTGTTTTTGTCCCCCTAGTTACCCCCCTTACTCGGTTAGCTAGGCCTCGTTCGGAGAGCGTACCAGGAAGTTTTCTCAAGTTTTCTTAAAAAGCTATCACGGTACAAACGGAAAATTTACACGTTCCTGCTGAACCGTACCACCGGTACTCTAGAATGGGCATGCAGCCCGGAGCTGTGTCAAGTGGGTTCGACTCCGTAGTCATGATGTCGTTAAAACACCCAGGAGCGCCATGAAAACACTATGTAACAGTCGCCTACTTCGGTCACATATGAGGCTTAAGAAAAATAGGCCCTATAACCATTGGCTCAAGAGTCAGGGACACTATCTCTTGTGTTTTTCTACCTCAAGAACGGTCGGAGCCAATTCGGCTCGCTTGCGACATGAGACTAGAACCCGTTACAGCTTAAAGGCTACTACCAAAATATCCCCCCACTCTAGAAAATAAAAACGCTCCCATACTTAGGTCTCGTAATACCCAAAATACACGAACGCCGTTAAAAACAGGGTCGGAACAATCCGTTAAATTACTTTTTATTGGACAGTTGAACTTTGATCCATTTCAGATGGATCAACCTAAAACTCGCCTTATCTCAACATAACAATCATAAAACACACTCGAGAAAACTAAATTTGGAACTCACATGTCGACACACTCGAGAATAGGGAGTAATTAAATTTATGAGCAACTCGAGAATTAAATACAATAACTTGAGAAGTTGAATACTAATCAGTTTTAATAAAGGAAATAAGTTTTGACTCTAGAATTGAAGTTTTTGTCTGAAACATTGGGACACTCCAGCTGTCCACCTTTCCATTGAAGGTTCACTCTGGTTCAGTTCGAATAATTGTACTCTTCTCTCGTGATTATCTTGCCTCCTATTTCAGGATAAGACGGCTCTACTCGTGTCTTATTTTGTATCTGGAAATTGCGAATAGCAATTTCTCGCTGTTTTCTTAAGTACTTTCCCGCGATTGTAAATTTTATCGTTCTCTTTTTTCACATTTTTGTTTTCAGTTGTCGCGAGAAAACTGAGAATGACAGGCTCCATTCGAAATTTTGAAAAATAAAACTTCACTCCAAAATCACGTATATTCGTGTCCCTCAAGGTCAAACTTCCAGATATGACCGACTTGCACATGTCCTCATTGAATCTCGCAATGCTCGTAAAATAGGTATAGTGTCATCGAACAGACTTTTATCCACGTCATATCGACTCACTGCAGAATATAAATGACATCATACTCCTTCAAAATCTTTCATTAATGTGCACATTGAGGATATGACCTAAGATAAAAACATGTTTTCCGAATTCCAATGTCAATGTCCTGAGTAAAAACTTTTTCTCCTAGATTTAAAAGGTGTTGATTTGCAGGACAGTCCTGCCAACCAACAAGCTAAAATTATCCTACTATGCTTCTTCCCTTCGGAAATCTTGCTTGTTATTGTCCTGAATTTTAAAATCAAGAAACTATGTGGTTAGAAAGAACAATGAAACAATCTCCCTCTTCGAGAGATTATCCAAGCCTTTCATGTCACCACAAAGTGATCAGTTCTCCTAGCTGATTAAAAACAGTCATGCAGGCTGGAATATTTAAATATACTCTTTCACTCAAGCCTTTCTATATAAATAGTAAGTAAGTGTCTCTGAAGCCACTTAATTAAAATCAAAATGCAAATTTATAAATGCAACAACTTCAAAACTCAACCAAATGTTTCAGTTTTCAATTACAACTTGGTTGCTTGGTTTCTCACTTGAGTTTTTTCACACACATAAAACAATTCTGAGTTTTAATTTTTTCTTCATCACTCCTTTGTTTTCTTCTTTTTTCGTCGTTTAGAAGTTCTAAAACTTCTAAATTCTTCTTATTTCGTCTCTTTTTGCATCTTGTTTTTCGACCATTCGTCAATATTCCATCTCCTTCCATCTCCTTCTACTGTGATAATGACTCTGCACTTTCAGTTTCTGTGCCCTGCAACACGTCGTTAGCTATCCTGACACTGTTGGAAGCCGTCCTCCAACACTTCTGCTCTTCAACCCTTTGTTTGCAACAAGGTAGGGGATCCACGTTAGGTTCTCTGTTCCCTCAGAAGCTGTTGTGGAGACAAAACGTCACATTTCTCTCCAAATCTTCTTTTAACATCTCTGCCTTCTCCTTTCCACTACGTTCACTTTTCCTGGAAATTCTTTTCACAGCGGTGGTCACTGCATTCCGATGAGTCAGGAGAGCTCGCTTGAAAGCTCCCGCTCCAATGTCCAGCTGATATTCACTGTACACTATGCCTATTACACTTAGCATATTCGTACAACCATGCAGTCATGTTAGCTCTGAACCATGGCATCAATCGTTTTCTTGCCCATATCTTCTTCCCTTCCATCAGAATGTTTAGAATTTTGCACATTGTCTCAAAAAGATCTAAATCTTTTAGACAATCTAATTTCCGCAACTGTTCTCTCGACGGTGCCTCCTGTCTTTTGTTTTCTTTCACATGAGCTTCCAGCCATCGTATCGCTATCATAACTCCCACTATCACTATTGTTATGGGCTGTGATGAGTCTGGTAAACCCATGGAGAGCATCTCTCCAGAGTCCCAGATCAACACCAGATTACTACGCTTGGGATACCACCAGGTCTGCAGCAAGCAGTGGCAGGGAAACTCGTCATGTGTCAACATGATGCTCCTCCAATTACGTTTTCCCGAAGCTTCCAGTAATGGTTTCACTTCCATCATCACTCGGTGGACTTCATCATTCTCGTCTACTGTATTTTAATCTGTAACAGTTGATCCTCTCTGTTTCTGTCTCTCAAAGTCACTGAAGTTCCCGATCACGTATCCCATGAACTTCTTTCCTAGTATCGATTCCAACTCTTCCTTGGTTCTCTCTGGAACTGCTGAGAACATCTTACATAGCAACTCGTAAAATTTCTTGGACCTTCTCGCCAGTCTCACACATTTCGACACTGAGAAGGTTTGATCCACGATAATTCTCGTACTCTTCACATTCACAGCTACGAAATGTACCGGGTATCAGTAGTATATGTGTGAGGCGATCAGGGGGGGGGGGGGGGGGGGTGGTGGTAGACCCCCATGTATTAAGATAGGGAATAGAACATCCGGTCTCCCAGCTATGTATCAAGATTGGATATAGAGTCTACAATGTATTAAGGTAGGGAATAGTTATCCCATGTATTAAGATGGTAGGTTTCAGATGGTAAATTTCAGAAAAATTTTTGGCGCCCGATCTTACCATTTTTTAAGATTCTCTACACCAATGCGATAGGTTTTAGATTTTTTCATTGTTTTAAGATATGGTTTTTATTTTGTTTTAAACCATTAGAGTTTAAATTGAAAGTGTCTGAAACTATGCTGAAACCTAACTGAAGCTTCAAAGAAGAAATTAATTTTTTACAAAAAAAAAAATTAAATTACTGTAAATTGTTATAATACAGTTGAAAAGTTGAATAACATATAAATCAATGTATGGTATGAAGTTTTACTACAGTTTATAGAATAAACTTGCAAATTCAAGGGCTTAGTATGTATTCCATCATTAAGTACCTCCCTTTTCGGGTAAAAGTAACTGAGTCCTTTTTTAGTTTGTTCATATATTCCAACTAAATGGTTGGAGGCTTTGAATCCGCGATTGGTCGACTTCAAATTTACAGCTTCGTCAAGAAATCGTCTGTATTTAGACATTGGTCCATCCCCAGTGTCTTCTAGCGTTCTTTTGTTGAGCCCTTTGCTGTTAAATTTGAATTTGTCGCTCTTACTATCATAGCAGCAATGCGTCTTGCTGCACAGGCACAACATTTCAGTACAGCAAAATTTTTCTGTGAATAATCCAGGTTCTCGTTTGTCATGCTTTTTGTGAACAGCGCAGCATGTACGTGGAAAAAAACTCTTATCTGCATCAGCTATAAAGTCATCTCTACAATCATTTCGACGAATAAGTGTCCACTGAGCTTTCTTCTCTGGTAATATACAATCGTCCAGACTATCTTCTGCTAATGCTAGATACAAAGAGTCCGTATCCATCTCCAACTCCTCGAATTTATTCTCATCGCAATACTTGTGGAAGAAGTTGTAGTATAACTCCAACATTCTAAGTTTGGCGTACTGAAGAACGAAAAAACCTACAATAATTGGTTCTCTATGTTCAATTGTTGACTTCAATAGTTCTACTTCATATAAGTCCTTTTTCACAATATTCAACCGCTTTAAAAACTTCTCATTTATTGCTTTGTGTGTCTTCTCATCGCCGAGATATTTGGTTATCGTGTGTCTGGATCTGTCCATAATTTGATAACCGTACGAACTGTTACCGAGAAGCTTCATCGTCTCAGCAAGAACTCCAGAATGTGGATTCTCGTCTCCTTCTCGTCGAGCATCAACAACAGATTGAACAAATTTGTTGAAACATTTCCTAGGTGTGTACTCAACAAATCGAAAAATTTTTGTACAATGAAGTCCAAGACTTAGATAGAAGTTAAGAAGAGGTGTGATGATTGTATCATTCTCTAATTTAAAACTGGAAATCAACATTCATTGTGGGTTTTTCAGCAAATCGTTTTCTTCGGCATATTTTTTCATGTATTCTCCAATATCGTTTCGGGAGACGTCAATGTTTTTGAATATTGGAGGAAAATTTGAAAATGTAGGCTTCAACTCGTCAGGAACTATTAAATCGCATTGCACATAACCAAAAAGAGATCTGTTCTTTATTTTTTTAAGTAAAGAATCAGTAGACAGAGGTCTTTTGTAAGGAAACTTTGTCTTGACATGATTCTTGATTGACGAATCTGTTTTGAAATGCTTCCACCACTCACACTCCCACTTTTCCTGAATTTTGTAACCTCTTTCTTTTATGTACTCTCGTCTCAACTCATCCATTTCTCGCTTCTTATTTCCCCCTTTCAATATCTTGTTCTGACAACGATGGACGGGTTTCTTGACATGAGCAGAAATGATAGTAGCAACCCATAGCTTCAAATACTGTTTTACAGTGATCACAGTAACCATCAACATGAAAACAGTCAATTTTTTTCTGCTTTCCGGTTGTGTAAAAACTCTGAATTTTACACTCTGGTCTCAATTCTTGATGAAAGGACATAATCATGTTCTCGAAATTTCTTGTTCTGTTATTTCTAGCTTTAAAACGATCAGTTTCAGAGTCATACCCTATCTTGTGTAAAGTCCGTTTGGCATATCTTGACACATTGAGAATGGATATAATTGGCTAGCGTCAATTCCAACAATTGTCTTACAAATATTTGACGAGTTACGAATATAAGTTTGATCGACAACAGCTTTTCGCGTAAAAACTATTGATGGACCACCAGTCGTGTCTTCTCTAATTTTCTCACATAAATCTTTATCTCCTTCAAAGAACGGGTAAAATTTGTGATTTGTCGACTTGTGTAAGCAGATATTTGCAAGATTTGGAAGCGTGCATCCCAGTTTCAGCATGTCAATTCCCTTATCATGGTAAAACTTTATCATTTTTGCATAGCTTCAAGAGTAGGAACAACATCTTTGTTGTTGTACCATCGTAAGAAGTCTTTGAAAGTAATCATGCTTTGTTGTTCCCAGATGTTTTTCAAATACGAATAATTTTCAAAACCTGTTGGTGGAATTGATTGAATACGCAACTTTTTCAGCGCACTTTGTTGATCAAGTCCTCCATTAACCAATTTTTGGTAATCGTTGAAATCTTTCTCGAGAGAGTTGTGGTTTCTCAGTTTGCTGAAAAAGGTTTCATATGGAGGCAACTCCGTACAGTCAAGCTTGTCTGGACTGTCAAACCATTTGTAAGGGAAAAAACCTTTGGCCTCACTTGCTTTATAGGCTTTCAGAAACGAATCCAATGTTGTTGCCCCTCCAAAAACTGAACATCTCCAAATTTGAATGATATGAAGTCATTTGCTTTTTTAATGACTGTTGGTTCGATTTCTTTATCACATATAAGGTATAGAATCAAATAAGATTTGATAAGGTTCAGATCGTATCTGCCGCTATTGAAACCGAACACCGGTAAGGTATTAACATAGCGCTCTAAATGCTGTTTCAAGTCGATCAACTGATTTTTTTGAATTCTCAAGAATTGTGTTGACATGTCATCTTCGTCGCCATCCTCAACACTTTCATCTTCATAATCGAAGACTTCTAGTCTTTTAGTTAAAGTTCTAGCATTAAGCTTATCAAAGATTTTTTTTGACTCAATCATTGACAGTGTTTTCGATTTCTTGAAACTTGGTTCTCATTTGTAGTTTACTTTTTTCAGCCAGAAGTTCCAAGCTGGAAACAAAAGCAATTATTAGAAGTTCTGGATCTTTTTCACACAAGAAAATTGGAGCATCTTGCAGATTTGAAGATATTGATACGGAAATAGGGACATGTTTTCCAATCCAAGTAATTGTTTCAGTTGCTTTCAATTCTTCTGTGGGAACACAAATCGATTCGAAATCAAAAACTGCAACATTGCTAAACAATTTCTGATCTTCAGTGTAGGGAATGTTGAAACCATCCAATTTCTCGAATATTGTTTCCCGTAGTTTGTACGCATTTTTGGGATAAATATGTCGCACTCGATCTTTACAAGTTAGAAGATGTCGGTTGAAGTTGTCTGATCTGTTGAAGAAACAGTCACAGCTAGGACATCGAAAACACTTGAAGAAGGAATCAATATCATTCGTGTGAATAATATGGTTGTTGAATCTTAGCAATTTCACCGTTTTTTCAAATTTTCCAATACTTCGCCTGGCTAATTCTCCAACATATTTTCCTTCTTGAATAACAAAATCGTAAATGAATATGTTTCGTTCAACTATTCCCTCTACAACAGGTAAATCATCGATTGACACTCCACGAAAATTCTTCGGATCGTATCCAGATTTTGATATAAACTCTGTAAACAGCTCAGATGTATGAGCATCGAGGTTACTATGACCATGCAAATACATTGTTAATGCACGGAAAAGACAAAGATGATCTCTGTATGGTTGTTTATCTTTATCCGATAAAAGACAGTTTACTGAATCGTTTTTCAGTAAAGGTTCAGGCGACACAGAGTCTGGACATCCCATTGGAATGTTTTTCAGAAGTGCAGCAAAAATAGTAACATTTGTGATCAACTTGAACCTCCACTTTGTGTTCTGACGTTCTTGGGTGCATTGCTCCACGATATCAAACTTTTCAACTTTTCCTTGGATTGTAATCAAATCCGCTTTAGTACACAGTAAATGCGATTTTTCGAACAAAGTATTGTTTTCGTGTGCATAATAATACCAATATTCTCCCGTTTCGACATTACGGAGAACAAATCTAAGAGCAATTTTGATTTTACAGCGGAATCTAGCTTGTTGAAGACTTCTTCAAGCTTCTCGTTGATAATCTTGGTATCTAACTTTGACATTTGAAAGTTAAATACCTTATGCCTCCCGTTCTCCATCTCAGTGTCCACCAAGAAATGCTGACAAGCACTCAACTCCTCTTTGAGTTTCACTCCATCTTCCCCTTCCTCCTCCACAATCTTGTTCAAGTCTGCCACCGTATCACTTGGTTTCCGTTGTTTCGTCCCATGTTCTTTTCTCCGATGTTGTTGGAGAGAGTAGTAACTCGGAAACTCCTGCTCACAAGACGAGCAAACTGTTGATTGCTTGGAAGTTGATGGAGCATGCTTTTTGGCCACGTGAAATAAATCCTTTAGCACATCTTTTTTGATGTCGAGCCGCATGTTGACGAACATACATGTTTCCACAATCCCCACACTGCACTTTCTCGTTTCTATTCAGCGACGGCATCTAAAAATGGGGGAATTTTTAGGTATTAATGTAAAGCTGTTAGTACTTGGTACATATCAAATTGGGAGATTTAAAATGTTCCAAAAAAAATTAGTAAAAATAATTTTTACTTACTTTGAATTGTTAAAAATGTTTGAAATTTATTTCAAGTAGTTAATCAAAATATAGAGCAGTTGCAGCAAAAATAGTAACATTTGTGATCAACTTGAACCTCCACTTTGTGTTCTGACGTTCTTGGGTGCATTGCTCCACGATATCAAACTTTTCAACTTTTCCTTGGATTGTAATCAAATCCGCTTTAGTACACAGTAAATGCGATTTTTCGAACAAAGTATTGTTTTCGTGTGCATAATAATACCAATATTCTCCCGTTTCGACATTACGGAGAACAAATCTAAGAGCAATTTTGATTTTACAGCGGAATCTAGCTTGTTGAAGACTTCTTCAAGCTTCTCGTTGATAATCTTGGTATCTAACTTTGACATTTGAAAGTTAAATACCTTATGCCTCCCGTTCTCCATCTCAGTGTCCACCAAGAAATGCTGACAAGCACTCAACTCCTCTTTGAGTTTCACTCCATCTTCCCCTTCCTCCTCCACAATCTTGTTCAAGTCTGCCACCGTATCACTTGGTTTCCGTTGTTTCGTCCCATGTTCTTTTCTCCGATGTTGTTGGAGAGAGTAGTAACTCGGAAACTCCTGCTCACAAGACGAGCAAACTGTTGATTGCTTGGAAGTTGATGGAGCATGCTTTTTGGCCACGTGAAATAAATCCTTTAGCACATCTTTTTTGATGTCGAGCCGCATGTTGACGAACATACATGTTTCCACAATCCCCACACTGCACTTTCTCGTTTCTATTCAGCGACGGCATCTAAAAATGGGGGAATTTTTAGGTATTAATGTAAAGCTGTTAGTACTTGGTACATATCAAATTGGGAGATTTAAAATGTTCCAAAAAAATTAGTAAAAATAATTTTTACTTACTTTGAATTGTTAAAAATGTTTGAAATTTATTTCAAGTAGTTAATCAAAATATAGAGCAGTTGCTTATAACGTAAAAAAATCAAAATGAAATAAGTTTTTTTTGCTTTTTATTAGAGAAAATCAACCAATCAGAATTGAGTGTTTTTTTTTAGTTACACTGTTTGTTGGAAATCAACCAATCAGAATTCAGCATTTTCTAAAAGTGAATTGTTTATTTTTTTTTAAAAAACCTTAGTCATTATTTGAAAAAGGTCTATCAAAAAACATTTGAGCTTCCTCGAGTTACTTTATAAGAAAAAAGAAAAAATTCCAATTGATTTTCTTATTGATGAAATAGATGTTGACTCTTACTTTTTTCATAATTTTTTGGACGTCTTTATTGTACAAAATAGAGTTGTCATACTAAGTAAAGGTCTCTTCAGAGAAACTTACTCAATCAAAGAGTTTACTTTTGATTCACATATTGCGTATCAAAGTTTTAAACTTACGGCTGAATTACACCTCTTAAGGAAAGAAATTTTGTTTATTCTCGAGAATTTGAAATTGATTAAAAAGTCGTACGATAATATATCAAAAACTCATTTTATCCCCTATCCAAAACCCAAATTTGTAAAAACACCTCAGCAAAGTTCTTTATTCCTTCATTTCTTTAAAGATTTTCAAAGTTCAAAATCTTGCTTGATTCGGTTTGGAATCAGATTTCCAGAAGTCTGCTTTGAAAAATTTTTCAACTTTGAGTTATCTTCCCAAATTTACATCAAAATCAAAGAACTTGACTATCTACTCGAAAATCAGCAATTTATCATTGATTACATACAAAAAATTCAATTAACTTGATGAAAAAAATTGCAGAGATGTTACTTTTATTAATTTTCTTTCTTTTGTTACTTATATCAGCAATATTTCTTATTTTCACTGCAAACAACTTTTGGTCATTTATTTTTGAAATGGCTTTTGTGTATATTTTTACTTATTTGGAAGATTTAAGTCCTTAAAAGCGTCTTCAGATTGGATACGACAACTAGAACAAAAATGAACGTTTTTGTGATTGGAAACAACAAAATCCAAAATCCAAAATGGAGCTTTGTTTCCGATTGGATACGACTTTTATCCAAGAATCCCATAAAAGGAAGCTGAAATCTGATTGGACACGACTACAATCCAAATAAGGAAAATCAATTCTGATTGGTTAAACCCACACAGTCGAGTTTAAGGTACCCCTAACTCCTAACTAAAAATCATTTTATTTTCAACTTAACTACCGTCAACTACCTCCTCTCTCAGCTCTAAATACCTTAATTTCAATTTATCTTCCGTCAGCTACCTCCTCTCTCAACTCTTTCTTGTTTTTACTCTTTAACTCAATTTAACTCAATTTGAGCTTAAATCATTTTGCTCAAAATGATCTTCTCAGTGCAAAACAGCAACCTCATGTACTATGTAGAATTTTCGCCTGATTTAGTACAAATTCAAGTGCGAGAAACAGTCTCTGGAGTTTTTCTGGCACGAATGGATATCCCAATCCAATTCTGGCACATGGTGGAAGTGATGCAAAGGGATTTCAACGAACATCATATGATGCAAGTTCCCATCACAGAGAACCAACTTGGAACAATGCAAATGATGGGGGAAGTTTCTGATCATGTGGGAATGAACTATCCCGAGATTCCGGACTCAAGATTTGTGGCTCAACCAGTCGACGACTTCCTCTTTCCTTGGGAGGAAGAAGGATCAGTCGAAAACCCCATCACAATAGATGAAGATGAGGGGTTCTCAGAAACAATGACGCCTCAAAACACTCCTCCACAACAACCACCAGCAATGGAACCTCGTCCAGCTCTGCGTTCTATAGAGAACCTCCAGAACTCTTCTGCTGCTCGACAGCTCTTTGATTAAATGTTTTTGTAAATAAAGGTTGTTTGGTTTTGACTTCGTTTTCTGTAATTAATTTCTTCAATTTCACTTTAATTATGAGAATAGATGAGAGGTTCAAGGTAAACCATTGAAAAACAATTAGGACTTAGTTAAGTGCTTCGAACTCGCACACATGTTAAAAAATTTGATTAATTTTTGCACAAAAATTCGAAAAAACACTAGAAAAACTGTACACAAGTAAAAAAATACCTAATCGATTTTGCATCTTGTACACACTTTTAGCCTTTTGTAGAAAAAATTTAAAGACTGATCGCATTTTGTCGAAAAAAAGTAAAACCCTTTGCATTTTGTCGTAAAAATTGAAACCTTTTTCGCATTTTATCGATAAAACTAAAACAATTTTCGCATTTTGTCGAAAAAATTGAAACACTTTTCGCATTTTATCGAAAAAAGTAAAACACTTTTCGCATTTTGTCGAAAAAGTGAAATTTTTTCGCATTTGTACTAAAAAAGTGAAACACTTTTCGCATCTTGTTAAAAAAAAGGAAACACTTTTCGCATCTTCTCAAAAAAGTTGAAACACTTTTCGCATTATGCCAAAAAATTGAAACATTTTTTACAACTTGTTAAAAAAATTGAAATGTTTTTTGCAACTTTTTGAAAATCAAAACAAATATTACATCTTTCTTACATGTTTGAAAATTTTTTGTGCAAAGGTTTTTGACAACGGTGATTTTTTTTTGGTAATTAATGGTAATTTTGTAAACATATGAGAGAAAATAGATGGAATATCAGAAGTTTTTTATTGAAAAATTGACATGATCCTTATTTACAAATCCATAACCATCAATAAAACAGTCAATTATTTTTAACAAATCATGTTCATATTTTGAGTTTTGTACTTTACGAACTCTTTCTAGAAAAGCTGAACCAATAGTTTGTGTGGAAGCTAGTTTCTGGTTAGAACATAAATAGTGACGTTTGAATTTTTTGCGTAACAGTCTTTTCTTTGCAACACTTGGCATTTTTCCTGCTCCTTTCCATTTCAAATTTTGATGAACAGCGCGGTCAAGTTGATTGAAAACTTCGCCAGTTGATGAAATAACATTCGAATAAAACCTGTATTTGTACAGAGTGTAAAGACAATCGATAATTTGGTATGTGAAATGAAAATTACCCAATCGTTGTAAAATTTGATCGAAAGATGAACCAATCAGAAGTATGTGGAACTTACAAATTTCCAAAGAACAGTAAGAATTGTGGGTAGAGACACAAAAATTATTGGTTACGATATATTTTTCGTAAAAATCACTGGAAACGGAAATATATAGCGATTTTTGACAATACTCTGAATAAAAACTGGGAAGAGCTTGACAAATAGCTGCTGCCATCTGGAACAATGATTTTTGCTGAAAATTATGGATTTATATAGGAACACTAACACCTACACAATTCCATATTTGGAAATTTCCCTCAAAAATTCCAATTATAGTTCTATTTCCTTTTATGGTTCAGTGAATGACTCATATTGTTTACTTTCAAGTTCGTTTGATCTCAAATTCATTTCTCTCATTTCTCTTCATCTGATCAGTCTGTTCTTCAAAAATGTACTCAAGAAAAGACACAAGTCCCAATTACATTGAATTCTCAAAAAATCAAACAAGAATTGGGAGATTTGCTTGGTCCCAAAAATCCTGCTTTCAACTATTCAAGAAAAATGAGTTGGGACAACTCGAAAAAAGACAGCAAGTCTACCTTGGTGAAAAAGAAGGAGAAGCAATCTCAGCAATTAGAAATACTGTTATTCACGATGCTGAAAACCTTGGACTCGTTCCCATATTGGAACTCACTTCTGACAAAGAGTCAACTATGGATCAGGAGCTTGCCAACTGCAACAAAGTGTATGACATAGCAACATAAAATAGAAGACAAGTTTGTGTCACGATCAAGAGGTACAATTTTAACAAATCTCCCTACATTCAGATTCGACTGTTCACCGCAAAAGAGAATGAAGCAATGAAACAAGTTGCCTATGTCAACTATACTTTGAACGTATTCAAATAACTGTCCCAAATTTTGGGAGACTTTATGTTTGTTGAGAACTGTAATGTACAATAATTTGTGTTATTTATGTTTTTGTCTTGTAATTTAACAATTTATCCTCAAAATCATTTTTAATTGGTATTGGTGTTGAACAGTGTGAGTTGGAATATTGGTTTTTCAAGAAATTTACTCTTAAAACTTCACAATAAATTGGGACTTTTTCATATTGTTCTAGAAGAAAAATCGCAAAAAATTTCACTAACAATTATAGAATCTCAAAATTTACCAAACTTGCAGAATTTGGACGTAGACTCACAAATATCTCACTTTGAGTGGACTCTGCATAATGGTAGAAGAAAAATTCACATAGAATACCGATCTGATATCAAAAAAATTGATCTTTTAGAATATCGTAAAAATGGAAATCAATGGAAAAATAATCAATCTTTACAACTACAAAGAGAAGAATATGATAAATTACTTGATATGCTTCCTTCATTACTAGGTTATGTAGAGACCTTCAAAAAATCTTGTATCATTATTGACGAATGCACTGTAGAAAATGACGTACAGAAATATAAATTTAAAAGAAATGGACCAAAAATTTCCTTTTGGCGGACTAATTGGATACGGAAATTCCTGTATGGATTACTTTTTTGCAAACTCCAAAGTTTTTAGACTACATGCAATTCTACATGACTCTGCTGGATCTGTGAAATCTACTACAAACAAAAAAAGGTCCTGGGTATTGTTACGTTGCACCTAGTCTCCCCAGTTCATGCTTTCTTCGTCACGTGACTGGACTATTTTTCTGTTTATATGTTAAAATATTTGCTTCATCAGTATATGCATTGTTTGATTGTTAATCATTTTAAACAAAAAACTTCAGAGAAATCAGTTACAGAATGAGTCTAGTTGTTTTGGATATTGAATGTATTGTAAGCAATATAGTGAAAGAATTAGGAGTTTATAAGGATGGACAAACAGAAGGATATTCCTTTCTTCCTCCCAAAAATTTCAAACATCTTTTTGGTGTACACAGCATCTTCATGGAATCAATTGGAGCAGTGGTTACGAAAAATATACTGAACTTGAAAAAATATTAAAAAATCTAGAAGCCACAGACACGGAATTTTTGCAAAAGGTTATGAAAAATGTAAGATTCTATCAGAGTTTTTGGAAACAAAGATTATTAATTTGGATGACTACGCTTGCCCTAAAGTTCAGTTTTTGATATTCAAAGATGAAGAATATGATTGGAGGTGTAGCAACTACCCATTTTGTCATGCAAAACTTCTTCACTGTGCAGAAAGAAAAGCATTTGCATACGGAACATGGACTCGATGTTTTTTTAACAAATTGTAAATTATATTATTCTTAATGTACTACCATTTTTAAACTTTAATTAAATTTCATTGTCAACTTTTTTTTTAGAGTTAAGATGGTCGATCAATGTGACAAGCCCGTAAATTTAGGAAATTTTGTTTTTGATGAAGAAAATCATGAACGAAAATCATGGAATTTGTTTGGACGTACATGTAATAGATCTCTTTTAGTTTATTTGTGCCAATTTTTTGTTATAGTTTTGATGCTAGTATGTGCAATCGTTCGAATTATGTTATCCACAACATGTGAAGAAACAACAGTTTGGGTAGCTATTTTATCAAGTACAGTCGGTTATATTCTACCTTCTGCAAAGCTATGAATAAAATAATATCTACAAAGAACGAATTTTCATTTCTTTAGTTGGACCAAGTAGATCTGGAAAATCGCATCTTATTTTTGATTGGTTGAAAATTGGTACTTTTCAACCAGCATTCGACAAAATTTTTTATTTTTATCAAAATTATCAACCTCTTTATAGTCAAATGCAAAGAAAAAACCTTAAATTTATCTAAGGAGTAGATTTTGACTTGATTGAAAATCTCCCCAATAATGGAACTAAGTATTTGCTTATATTTGATGATTCTTGTGAAGAAATTTCAAACTCCAAACAATTTGTAAAAATTGCTATAGCGGGGAGACACAGGGGTCTGAATACAATATACATTAAACGCAATTTATTTCATCAAAGCAAATTAGGACGAGATGTAGAGTACAAATTACACACATAGTCTTGTTCAAGTCGCCGAGGGATGTTTTACAAATCAATACATTAAGTCAACAACTAGGTCTAGGATCTCACTTGAAAGAGTGGTATCAAGATGCAACAATCGTTCCTTATGGTCATTTACTTATTGATTTAACCCCAAAAACAGTTGATTCATTTAGGTATTGCACTAATAGTGGCTCAGTTCCAACAAAATTTTACTTACCAGCTGGAATAGAGACAAAGTTTTTGGACAATGAGTACACAATACGTCTCTATTCTCCCAATATTTCAAAAATTTTCCCTAAGGCTTCGAAAACAATTCATTCTCAATTGCCCAAAATATTTCATTCAATTTCTGAGCGAGTGTTTAGTAAACCTATTAAGAGGAGAGCTTCGAGATCTTCGGAAAGAAGACGTAGTAAAATATTGAAAAGAAATTTCGGAACTAACACAAAAAAGAACTCCTCTACACAAAAGAAGAATTATTTTAAGTTCAACTAAAGGGTTACAATTGATATCTATCATCACCCCTTTTGTCATTAAACGATTGGCATAGTATGGAACAGTTTGTTTTAATTCCGTACTCAGTTTATCAATCACAAAGTACACTTCCAAGAAAACAAAAATTGGAACAAAAGCAAGAAAAAGAGGAGATTGTACCAAAAATTTTTGATTCTGTTTACAGTGCTGTAAATGCGAGGTTGAAAACGAGCAACAAAAAGCATATTATTGATTTAATTTTGAATTCTCCTACAATTAAAATCAGCCAGTCAGACAATATTATATTGGATAATCGAGATACAAAAGAATCGATTGTAGACTTTGTGTGTGCACTAAAGCGAAAAAATACCAATTTTCCAGATATTTACTTTACTATTTTGGAAGCAACACATATTCCTCCTAAACTTGTTATTAACAAGAATGCCAAAGCAAAAGATAGAGGAACTTGGATTCCTTTCAAAATCTGAAAAGGTAAGACTAAACAGATTGTATTCTAGGGGCAGAGCTGCGTACGGTTCTATTCAAAACTTGAGTAAAGCGAGTGGTTTATCAAAAAAGAAAGTAGAAAAGTTTTTACAAACCAAGACATCGTATACAAAATTTGGTCCACCAATCAAGTTTTTCCGAAGACTTCAAGCGTTTTCTAAATATATCAATGAAATCTGGTGTATGGACTTGGCTTTTGTAGACAAGTTAGCTAGTCAAAACAATGGAATCTAGTATTTATTAGTTGCTGTAGATATTTTTTCGAGATTTGTCAGAGTTCAAACAATGAAAACAAAGTATGCCAAAGACACTTTACAAGTTTTTAGAAAATGATTTCTCGAAAAACTTTGGGTTGATAAAGGAACAGAATAGGGGGGAACTTTTAAAAAGTTTTGCAAGGAGAAAGACATTGAAGTTTACTCAACAATGAGTGAAACCAAAGCTGCATTTGCAGAGAGAGCAATTCAATCTTTAAAACATATAATATATCGAAACATTGAAGATCATGGTGAAAAATTTATCCCCAAATTGCAGCAATTTGTTTCTACATTGAACTGCCGCAAAAATCGATCAATTGGAAAATCTCCTAGAGATGTGAAAAACAGTGATTTTTTTATCAATATTGTATAACAAATCATTCAGGAAATATACTAGACCAAAATTCAAAATTGGTGATAGAGTTAGAATTTCGAAAAAAGATATTCCGTTCCGAAAACTATACAAGCCACAGTTTACAGATGAAATTTTTGAAATTTCGGCAATATCTACAAAAAAACCTCCAACATATATCATCAAAGATCTCGAAAAAGAAGAAATTCTGGGAAAATTTTATGAAAAAGAGCTGAGAAAATGTTCAGATTAGTGGTAACTCATTTTTTAATTTGAGTTTCTATCGATCAGTTGTCATGGATTCTTTTACTATCGAGCTAGTTTCTAATGCTTCTTTTAATTGTTATCCGAATAACAGTCTTAGTTCCTTTACAAATTTTCTACCGGAACAAATACATCTGAAAGGAGAATGGGAATTTGCTATTCCAGAAATATCGTACCCTTCTTTGTACCAAAACGTTACAGAGGGAAAGTTTACTTTCGTAGATGGACGAGAAAGTCCTGAGGAAAAAAGAAAAATTCAACCGATGCATGTTGAACCTGGATTGTATCCAAGTATTGTTGATATAGTTGTAGTCATGAATGACAAAGTTCAAAACGTATAGGCGCACAAAAATATGAATATAACGGAATTTATGTATCAGTAGATAAGATTACACAAAAAGTTGCCATTCATTTACCTGAGGATCAATCAGTGTTTATAATTCAAAGTGCTGATTTGAGTCACATTTTTGGTTGTGATTTAGAACAAAATCAAACAGGTGTTATAATGAAAGGAAAAGGACCACATTATCCTCAGTATTCTTACGACATTATAAGAATACATTCCTTAATGATTTATAGTGATATTATAGAATATAATATAGTAGGCGATACAAAAACTCCATTACTGCGTTGTATTTCTTTCATTTCCAAAGTAAAAAATGGAAACATAATATCTACATTGGACTAATTGGATACGGAAATTCCTGTATGGATTACTTTTTTGCAAACTCCAAAGTTTTTAGACTACATGCAATTCTACATGACTCTGCTGGATCTGTGAAATCTACTACAAACAAAAAAAGGTCCTGGGTATTGTTACGTTGCACCTAGTCTCCCCAGTTCATGCTTTCTTCGTCACGTGACTGGACTATTTTTCTGTTTATATGTTAAAATATTTGCTTCATCAGTATATGCATTGTTTGATTGTTAATCATTTTAAACAAAAAACTTCAGAGAAATCAGTTACAGAATGAGTCTAGTTGTTTTGGATATTGAATGTATTGTAAGCAATATAGTGAAAGAATTAGGAGTTTATAAGGATGGACAAACAGAAGGATATTCCTTTCTTCCTCCCAAAAATTTCAAACATCTTTTTGGTGTACACAGCATCTTCATGGAATCAATTGGAGCAGTGGTTACGAAAAATATACTGAACTTGAAAAAATATTAAAAAATCTAGAAGCCACAGACACGGAATTTTTGCAAAAGGTTATGAAAAATGTAAGATTCTATCAGAGTTTTTGGAAACAAAGATTATTAATTTGGATGACTACGCTTGCCCTAAAGTTCAGTTTTTGATATTCAAAGATGAAGAATATGATTGGAGGTGTAGCAACTACCCATTTTGTCATGCAAAACTTCTTCACTGTGCAGAAAGAAAAGCATTTGCATACGGAACATGGACTCGATGTTTTTTTAACAAATTGTAAATTATATTATTCTTAATGTACTACCATTTTTAAACTTTAATTAAATTTCATTGTCAACTTTTTTTTTAGAGTTAAGATGGTCGATCAATGTGACAAGCCCGTAAATTTAGGAAATTTTGTTTTTGATGAAGAAAATCATGAACGAAAATCATGGAATTTGTTTGGACGTACATGTAATAGATCTCTTTTAGTTTATTTGTGCCAATTTTTTGTTATAGTTTTGATGCTAGTATGTGCAATCGTTCGAATTATGTTATCCACAACATGTGAAGAAACAACAGTTTGGGTAGCTATTTTATCAAGTACAGTCGGTTATATTCTACCTTCTGCAAAGCTATGAATAAAATAATATCTACAAAGAACGAATTTTCATTTCTTTAGTTGGACCAAGTAGATCTGGAAAATCGCATCTTATTTTTGATTGGTTGAAAATTGGTACTTTTCAACCAGCATTCGACAAAATTTTTTATTTTTATCAAAATTATCAACCTCTTTATAGTCAAATGCAAAGAAAAAACCTTAAATTTATCTAAGGAGTAGATTTTGACTTGATTGAAAATCTCCCCAATAATGGAACTAAGTATTTGCTTATATTTGATGATTCTTGTGAAGAAATTTCAAACTCCAAACAATTTGTAAAAATTGCTATAGCGGGGAGACACAGGGGTCTGAATACAATATACATTAAACGCAATTTATTTCATCAAAGCAAATTAGGACGAGATGTAGAGTACAAATTACACACATAGTCTTGTTCAAGTCGCCGAGGGATGTTTTACAAATCAATACATTAAGTCAACAACTAGGTCTAGGATCTCACTTGAAAGAGTGGTATCAAGATGCAACAATCGTTCCTTATGGTCATTTACTTATTGATTTAACCCCAAAAACAGTTGATTCATTTAGGTATTGCACTAATAGTGGCTCAGTTCCAACAAAATTTTACTTACCAGCTGGAATAGAGACAAAGTTTTTGGACAATGAGTACACAATACGTCTCTATTCTCCCAATATTTCAAAAATTTTCCCTAAGGCTTCGAAAACAATTCATTCTCAATTGCCCAAAATATTTCATTCAATTTCTGAGCGAGTGTTTAGTAAACCTATTAAGAGGAGAGCTTCGAGATCTTCGGAAAGAAGACGTAGTAAAATATTGAAAAGAAATTTCGGAACTAACACAAAAAAGAACTCCTCTACACAAAAGAAGAATTATTTTAAGTTCAACTAAAGGGTTACAATTGATATCTATCATCACCCCTTTTGTCATTAAACGATTGGCATAGTATGGAACAGTTTGTTTTAATTCCGTACTCAGTTTATCAATCACAAAGTACACTTCCAAGAAAACAAAAATTGGAACAAAAGCAAGAAAAAGAGGAGATTGTACCAAAAATTTTTGATTCTGTTTACAGTGCTGTAAATGCGAGGTTGAAAACGAGCAACAAAAAGCATATTATTGATTTAATTTTGAATTCTCCTAGAATTAAAATCAGCCAGTCAGACAATATTATATTGGATAATCGAGATACAAAAGAATCGATTGTAGACTTTGTGTGTGCACTAAAGCGAAAAAATACCAATTTTCCAGATATTTACTTTACTATTTTGGAAGCAACACATATTCCTCCTAAACTTGTTATTAACAAGAATGCCAAAGCAAAAGATAGAGGAACTTGGATTCCTTTCAAAATCTGAAAAGGTAAGACTAAACAGATTGTATTCTAGGGGCAGAGCTGCGTACGGTTCTATTCAAAACTTGAGTAAAGCGAGTGGTTTATCAAAAAAGAAAGTAGAAAAGTTTTTACAAACCAAGACATCGTATACAAAATTTGGTCCACCAATCAAGTTTTTCCGAAGACTTCAAGCGTTTTCTAAATATATCAATGAAATCTGGTGTATGGACTTGGCTTTTGTAGACAAGTTAGCTAGTCAAAACAATGGAATCTAGTATTTATTAGTTGCTGTAGATATTTTTTCGAGATTTGTCAGAGTTCAAACAATGAAAACAAAGTATGCCAAAGACACTTTACAAGTTTTTAGAAAAATGATTTCTCAAAAAACTTTGGGTTGATAAAGGAACAGAATAGGGGGGAACTTTTAAAAAGTTTTGCAAGGAGAAAGACATTGAAGTTTACTCAACAATGAGTGAAACCAAAGCTGCATTTGCAGAGAGAGCAATTCAATCTTTAAAACATATAATATATCGAAACATTGAAGATCATGGTGAAAAATTTATCCCCAAATTGCAGCAATTTGTTTCTACATTGAACTGCCGCAAAAATCGATCAATTGGAAAATCTCCTAGAGATGTGAAAAACAGTGATTTTTTTATCAATATTGTATAACAAATCATTCAGGAAATATACTAGACCAAAATTCAAAATTGGTGATAGAGTTAGAATTTCGAAAAAAGATATTCCGTTCCGAAAACTATACAAGCCACAGTTTACAGATGAAATTTTTGAAATTTCGGCAATATCTACAAAAAAACCTCCAACATATATCATCAAAGATCTCGAAAAAGAAGAAATTCTGGGAAAATTTTATGAAAAAGAGCTGAGAAAATGTTCAGATTAGTGGTAACTCATTTTTTAATTTGAGTTTCTATCGATCAGTTGTCATGGATTCTTTTACTATCGAGCTAGTTTCTAATGCTTCTTTTAATTGTTATCCGAATAACAGTCTTAGTTCCTTTACAAATTTTCTAGCGGAACAAATACATCTGAAAGGAGAATGGGAATTTGCTATTTCAGAAATATCGTACCCTTCTTTGTACCAAAACGTTACAGAGGGAAAGTTTACTTTCGTAGATGGACGAGAAAGTCCTGAGGAAAAAAGAAAAATTCAACCGATGCATGTTGAACCTGGATTGTATCCAAGTATTGTTGATATAGTTGTAGTCATGAATGACAAAGTTCAAAACGTATAGGCGCACAAAAATATGAATATAACGGAATTTATGTATCAGTAGATAAGATTACACAAAAAGTTGCCATTCATTTACCTGAGGATCAATCAGTGTTTATAATTCAAAGTGCTGATTTGAGTCACATTTTTGGTTGTGATTTAGAACAAAATCAAACAGGTGTTATAATGAAAGGAAAAGGACCACATTATCCTCAGTATTCTTACGACATTATAAGAATACATTCCTTAATGATTTATAGTGATATTATAGAATATAATATAGTAAGCGATACAAAAACTCCATTACTGCGTTGTATTTCTTTCATTTCCAAAGTAAAAAATGGAAACATAATATCTACAGGACAGTACATGAACTATCAATCCTTCACAAATCTACAATTTAAAAAATTATTAAAAAACTCTTTCCACAGCATAAAAATAGAACTAAGGGATACTACAGATAAAAAAATTCCTTTTGTGTCCGTAGGAATTACACGAGTTGTCCTCTTGTTTCGCAAGATTTCGGATAATCATTTCTGATTTATACTTCATACGAAATGGTTGCTCAAAGTTCAGCTAATTTTCCTATTTTTCGTGGACATGCAAGGCAGCGTGGAAGAGGTTTTGGTGCTCTTGCACAAACTCTTGGGAGAACTGCAATTACCTTCATTAAAAAATATATAGTCCCAGCTGCAAAAAGAATCGGAGCAGATTTATTTGAAATTGCCGCTCCAGAGATTGGAGAAGTTGTCAGTGGACGAAAAAAACTCAAAACGTTTGCAAAAGATGTTGGAACAAAAACAGTTCGAAAACAGCTGGGAGGTGGAAAAAAGAAATCCAAGCGTAGAACAAGAAGAACCATTTCTCGAAAGAGTAGTTCAAAAATCAGTCGCTCTCGCAAAGACATTTTTGACAAGATAAAATGAGTGTAAATCAAAGCAGTCATTTTCGGTACGGAGCGTTTACAAATTCTTCTTTGGAGATTTTTGATAAAGTCGCCGTTTTGGAAACAATTATGTCATCTTACACACAAGAAGTATTCCCCAGTACTTCTCTGGATGAAAGCAGTATTGAGTTTGAATTTGAAACGGATCGTAATCTCTACTTAGATATGCGTGATACCCATCTTAGCTTAAAGTTTCAACTATTCAAAGGAAGATTGTTTGATGCTTTCAAAAAAGAAAAAGCAGAACATAAAGCAAAATCGGAGGAAGATTCAGATGAGGAACCACAAACTTACTTAACTTATGTAAACAATCTACTACATTCTCTATTCTCCAATTGTGAAGTTTATTTTAACAATACAATGTTTTACAATGCCAATGAATTATATCCTCATAAGGCACAGATATCGAACGAATTCAACTCGTCAGCAGTGAGTAATAAAGGAATTCTTGCTTGTCATGGATACAGTTTTGAAGAAAATCCTGATGCATTTGATATGTATCCATTCACTGATAGCGCAAATTCCTTGGGAACAGGGATAACTTTTTCACTCTATGGGAGGCTTGCCATTGATTTGTTTACTTGCGAAAAACTGTTGCTACCAAATACCAAAGTTTGAATTAAAGTTATTCGAGCTAGACCTAATTTTTACATGTTATCTGATAATCCAAACGTCAGTCTGAAAATAGTTGATTGTTCACTGTTTACGAGAAGAATTTTAGTAGCTGAACCTAATCATCAATATTTGCAATGGAATCTGGAAAAGGAACCTGCTCATTACAATTACATGGAAACTATAGCAAGAACCTTTATCATTCCATCTCGTCAAAACCAGTTTATTCAGGAAAATGTTTTCAATAATGCCCCAATCAGAATGATAGCTGTTGCAATGAATACAAATTCGGCTGTTGCGGGATCTTTTCATGAAAATCCTTTCAATTATCAACAATTTCATTTGAGAGGGCTTAGAATTATTCGGGGTGGAAGAGCAATTATTTCATTAGATACAACTTCTCTTTGTCGACCCTATGTTACAACAATGAAAGCAATGCAGTTTAACGAAGATTTTCCAGCTCTTCCTATGGAAGATTTTCAAAATCACTCTTTTCTAATTTTCGACTTGACTTGACTACAGGATGCCGCTGAACACTTGAATTATCCAGAACTAAGTGGAGAAAGCTTGAGATTAGAAATGTTTTTGCAATTTCCCTTGGAGCAAGTAACGGAAGTGATAGTCTTGGGAGAAAGACTATCAAATATTCAAATTGACAAATTCGGAACAGTCGCTAAAAATGTTTAATTTTTTTGAGTTTTCAGGTTCCTATAAAAATATTGTAACTTTTTTGGGACTTTTCTTTGTTATTATCTCTGTACTATCTATATTGTTTTTCTTCAGACCTAAAGCTCCAGAAAAAATAGATAAGGAATGCTGTTTAGTTGAAAACCCGAGACACTTCTTCAACCTAGACTGTAAAACAGTATTCATTAAACTTTGCCCACTATATAAGGCTTGTGTATGGGACTTTGTTGATTCAATTCCTAAATGTGTGTAAGTCATTATTCTTCCTTTTTTTCAACTTAAAGTACACTATCAAACTATCAGTTTCATTTTTAGCTGTAAATCAGCCTAAAATTGCAAAGATGGATAACATTTCACTTTTGCAAATTATTGAATGAATTCCAGAGCTCAGGTTCAAGTACATGGGATCATACCCTTCTGATACAGTACCTCAACTAACAAAATACTCTTTTGCAATTATTAACTCAGCCCAAAGCAATGATAGAGGAGAACACTGGATTATGATTGCTCGAATGAATAAAAGCTACTCTTTTGCAGATTCTTTGGGAAGAAAGAGATCAACTTACCCCTTTTTGACGAAAAAGTTTCGACGAATGGTTCCTCGAAAGCTACAAAAGACTGATAATTTGTGTGGTTTTTACGCAATTCATTCAGCGTTTCTCCTTTTTAAATTCTTCCAAAAGAACTTGAATAATGTTCATGATATGTATGTTTTGAATTTTATCAGTAATTTCATGTAAAAGTGCATTTTTTTTGTATGTGTAAATTTTTGCAGTAATTTTACTATTCGATGTAGTGAATTGTTTGATTATTTATGTAATTTAACTTTTTAAATTCCTAAGATTTTTTACGAAAAGCATCTTAGCAACTAACCCTTTGATGAAATACGGAGAATGATGATGGAATATGGATGTTGTAGTCTCCCAATTGAAAAATTTAACGATAGAGTAGATAAATTTACGAAAATTGTAACCAACTTCTAGTAAATTGTATAATTTTCTTAAAAGATTACTCTGAGAAAGATGGAAAAATTATTACACAAAAATATCAGAACCAAAAAAAATATGATACTATGTTTTTCTCAGTGTAAACTTTTACCGTGGCAGAGCAATTGATAAATTTGGATGATAATTTTTTGGAAAATTTGGAAATTTCAAAGAATTTTTTAAAGATTAAAGACAAAATGATAAAATAGAACTGAAATGAATCGTAGCGAGAAATATGACAGAATAAATAAACCAGTTGAGGTAAAAATAAGTGAGATAATTATGTGAAAAAAGATAAAATACGTCATAAAATTAACAATTGTAATGAACTTGTCATCCGTTCTCCAGATAACCTGTGGAAAAAAGATTAAGTAGGATATAAAAGTAATCAACCGTGAGGAGCTGTCAAGATTCCCCTGATATCCCGTGGAGCGGAATAACTAACCTGTCAAAGATAATCCCCTCTTGACAATTTTCCCCAGATAACCTGAGGGAAAATAAATAACATGAAATAAGAATTTAAGATTCTTTCGAGAAAAAAAATATTCCGTGATATATTAGTTTATGACCCCATACTCAAAATCGAAACTTAATTTTCGTCGAAACTTACCATCTGAAACTTACCATCTAAAAAAAAAAATTTCAATTTTTAATAAAAAATTGTTTTTTCAAGATAAAAACGTATTTGCAAGTAAAACTTAAAAAAAATTAAAAAAAATTTTCTGAAACTTACCTTCTGAAACTTACCATACCGAATTTTTGTAAGACATGATAGTCCTTACATAACACAAATCGTAGAAGTTAGCTAAGAAACGCAAGTATCGGCAAAATCGAGCTCAAAAAATTCGGGCGCCAAAAATTTTTCTGAAACTTACCATCTGAAACCTACCATTTTAATACATGGGATACCTATTCCCTACCTTAATACATTGTAGACTCTATACCCAATCTTAATACATAGCTGGGAAACTGGATGTTCTATTCCCTATCTTAATACATGGGGGTCTCCCACCACCCCCCCCCCCCCCTGATCGCCTCACACATATACTACTGGTATCTGCTCTTGCACATTGGAGCCAATGTCGAGCCCACCAAATATCGTGCTCCTGATGGTCTACAATAAGTCTCACTGTGTCTGATGTTCATTTCCGTCTCGATCGCTTCCCTCCATTTTCCTATGTATTTCTGCTCGGTTTGCAGAACTCCTGGGAACACTTCTACACTGATGGCTGTGACCATCTCATGTCTCTGTTCTAGATTCAATACTGACTCTAGAGAACTAAACATGCTGTAGAATCCTAGTGCAGTCACTAGATTCACCTCGGTTCCTCCATGACAATCCGCTATCAGTTCCGTTTCCGTTCTTGCTTTCATCACGACGTTTCCAAACAATACCTTCAATTGCTTGTGTTGTTTCTCTAGGGTCTTTACGCAGTCCAGACCTCCACAAACGTGACCCTCCAGTCCACAGACTTCCGCCAGACAGCTACCAGGTTTGACCCAGTCTTCTGGTCACCAGCCAGGCAACTCCACTTTGTCTTCACCGTTGCTCCTAGAGGCCGTTATCATCACATTATATATGATGTTAAGGTCACGCAGGTTACAGTCTGCATTCAGTTCCCTCTGCACGTCTTGTGTCGACCGTAATATCGAGTCAGCGTTGGGACTAGGACACCATGATGGCCTCTTTAATTCCCACACTGCCATCAAGCTCGTTCTCAGTAATTCATCTGAGAATCCCACCCCAATTTCCACTCTTTTGTCGGATTTTGGTACGGAAGGTGCAGTCACCTCTTCTTCCAAGACCAGTCCCAATTTGGTCTGTGGATTATTAGTGCTCTTAATTGTTACAATTCTCGACGTCCAGAATCTTAGTAACACTGCCTGCTCGTAGTCGAAGAAGCAATCGCGTATGTCTTCACTCAGGAAAGGATTGTACGCTATCCCTATGATTCCGGATACGTAGCTGTACGACTTCTTCTTGATCGGTCCACAGTATTCACTGGATTTCGGCAGTGCCCCCATAGATTCTTTAGTGAGTCTCAGATCCTTGTTTGAGAACCTCCTGATTTCGTCTATCTTTCTCATGGGTTCTAACTCCTCGGGTTCTTTCATGTTCACCCTCATCGGTTTGCTTTGCTGCATATCCAGCAGTGCTATCAAGAGTAAGGCTTTCGCTCGCTCATCGCCTTCCCTCAGCATCTTAACACAAGTGTTCAATGCAGGTACTGAAATCTGCTCTATCATGAATAGAATGAAACAGAGAGCGTCTCTTCGCTTCGCACACGCTACTGCTGCTCTCTCTTGGACTATCAGATCCCTCAGGTTCGTCATAAGGAAAACCTTCTCTTCTTTTGACCTCTTCCTTTCTTCTGAATCATATTCCTCGCGAGTCAACCCCATCATGCACCAGGCAAACCTCAATTGTAACTCTGTTCTTACGTAAGGTACTGCCACGAGAGCGTGTATTCTTGGCGTAGTCCTCATCTCTTCTTCGAAGTACCTTAATACCACTGCTTTCCATGGAAGGCTCACCAACTGCTCCATCGTTTCTGCCTGTATCTCAGACGACGCTAAAGTCCCGTACGCATTCTGCTTGAGGGTGGTGCTTTGCAACATTGTCTCTAGATAACCCTCCATGGCACTCTTGTCTTCCAGAGCCATCACGTACCCTCTAGCCGAGTTTCGGTACTCCAACATTTCCATGTATCCACCGGCGGGTTCATCTATCGACACAGCCTCCGATACTGTCAGTCGGTTGTATTCTACTGATACTAGTTGTCCTGAGACATTTCCCTTTCCGTGATTCATGGGAGATGGCTTAAAGTCTTTCATTGTGCTCTCTCCACATTGGCTGAGTAATTCCATTTCTAAGGTTGCTTCAGTCAGAGTGCGGTCACTCCTTTTGGATTTATAACCTGTTGACTTTATTCCCACCATGAGAATGGGTGGCACCATCGCTATATCAGTCAGCATTTTATCTGTGCCAGGCAATTGATAGTCATCTTGTCCCAAATCCATGACCTCTTCGACTCGTTTCCTTTTCGCTGAGTTGATAGCTTTCATCGATATCTCCGAATCCACCTTCGTCTTTCCTACTCTCCTCGGCATCACTCTGCTGCCTAACTTCATTTTCATCGCATTGATCTTATCAATCACCAATTTCGATCGTATCGTTCCTCTCCTGGTTCTTGACAGATACACCACCTCTCCTTTTTCGTCCTGCGGTGTCATCTTGATGGGAGAATTCGCTTCACTTTCATCAGTGGCTGAGTCAATCAACAACTCACTCAATCTCCCTTCACACTCATCAAGATCGTCAAGGACTTCCCGCATCAAGGGTCGGTTGAGACCTGTTTTCAGAATGGACTGGGTCCCATAGCTCTGAACCACTGTCCAGACCTCTTCCATGAACACCACTCTGTCCAATCTGCATCCCGTCCTACTTTCATGGTCTCGGTGATGTACTTCCCATTCTTCTTCGGGCAACGTTCCCAAGAAAGGTACTCTGGCTGAGCCCTCGATTCTTCTTCTTCTAGGTGATTCCATAAGGATTCTTTGTTCGTTGTTTCTTGAATTGCCAGGAGAGCTGCTCTCTTGCAAATTCCGTTTCATTTCCATAAAGGCTGACGGAGGCTCCAGTGTCGAGATGCCTTCATCCGCTGGCTCAGTCGTCTCCAACGTATCAGCGTTGTTCTCAAGATCACTGAAGATATTGAAATTCAGGCTGGATGCTCCTCCTGTCGATGCCCTGTCGTCTTCCCCACCAGCTTGACTTGCATCTTGTTGCATGGGTTCTTCGGTTTGACGGCTTCCTCCCTGTCCGTCATCTCCTTCTCACATATCCTTCTTTGAGCTCGAGGATCCTTGCTTATCATTGTCGGTTCCTTCCGGAAACTTCGGTATTATCGATATACCGGCCGATCTATCTTCCTCTTCTCTATGGACCACTTTGATTTCCTCGCAGCCGAAGGGTGCTAGGAAGGTTCTCGCCTGCAGTGTTCCTCCCACTTTCAACTTCGGTTTCACACTAGTCAGGATCAAGGAGGCTTCAGGCAGTTCGGTCCTGCCTCTCATCTTCATCGGAGCTAAGCCTAATCCCGTCCATTCTTCGTCAAATCTTCCAGGCTTGGGAGTCGCGGCGTTGCTTATTCGCCTTCTCGTCGCTTGATCCGTATATGCAAATCGTGTGTATTGTAACACGGCGGCATTTCCACCTACAAAGTATGGATCCATCGTTCCCACGAAATTCCTTACTCTCCTTTCATTGGTTTCGAATGCTCTCAACCTAGAGGTTTGTACCACGGAGACTGCTCCGAGTAACATCCTTCTTATCAGAGGGAATTCAGGGATTGCCTCCGGCAGCTTCTCGTAATCACCCCAGTCCTTCGTCTCTTCTCTCACTTTATGATATGCTGCAGTGATACGAGGCACTCTGGTTATTTCACCATTCGTTTTATCATAGGGTCTCAGATTCCAAAGCTTCGGAAACACTTCGATGTGTCCTCTTTCTACTTCTCCTATGCGATCACGGAAGTGATCGTCAAAATTGATGACTGTCATCTCTGACTCTGATATTTTCGCAAATAACAGATCTTCACTCATGAGCTCCCGCAAGGTGTGCTGCTCACACCAGCTCAGTGCACTACCGTCCACTGCTGATATGAGGTTCAGGTGCAGCACCGACCTCCTATATGCTTCCAGGGAACGCAAACGTGACTGCTCGTCCATAGATCACTGTCACAAACTCCGTGACTCCCCTGATCAGCGCCAAGGGATCGGTTCTCATAGCCAAGCTCAGATCGGTTAACAGGGGCTTGCCTCCAACATGTCGTCTAATATCTTCTTCTCTTTCGATAGTCTCGTCTTCTCCCGTTCCAAAGCGATTTTGTTGTAAGAGATATTGGATAAGAGTGTGTCTCAGGTCTCTTATCTTATTCCACGAGTCCGTGGATTTCTTCATAACTAAGTTCCTCACTCTCTCTCTCATCTGCTCTGGACAACGTGTCAATTTCATTAGTCCTCCCAAGTTTCCGTGGGTAATCGCAATCAATGTCAGAAGTCCATCTAACCGCAGGTTCTGGATTCCTTCGGTAAGCAGCACCACCGGTCCTTTCACGAAACTCTCTGATCCAAATGTCACGAACAAGGCTATTAGTTCCACTATTGACACTTCCACTACTGCTGGGAGGAATTCTTTTATCAAGTAATGCGAGACTTTCGGGTAGACTTTTGCCAAGAAGGACGCGGTCCATCCGGCTTCCAACCCTTCCAGCATGCTGTCTGTCCGTTCAAAGCCTTCCTGTCCCTTCACTTCCTGGGTCCAGAAGGTTTCCAGGGTAATCTGACACATTCTGTTTACAAATTCAGCAGTCTTTTCTCCGGCATTTTCCGCCAGGTTCACCTCCTTTAACAAGTAGGCATGGATCTTCGTGATCATCACAGGGCCTTGCTCAAAAGCATCTGCACCCAATGCCGCTACTCGAGGATTTAGGTGTAGCCACTGGTTGGCTTCCGGCTTGGTTCTCAAAACCATCGCCTCCAAATGAGCTCTAGTCTCTAGTGAATTTTTCCTTCTCGTGTTTTCACCTGTCACTTCCATTGCTCGGAACCATAAGTCGTTGGACATCGCTACGATCACTCGATGGTCGTCGTCTATTCCCGGTTTCAGTTTGAGCTGTCGACTGAAATTGGACAGTTCCAACCCCAGCACCTCGTCCAACACTAACATGTGTAGCGCATGGTCCTTGAATCCTCTCATCGCGTTTGAGATATCTGACCACACCGCAGGTAGTTCAGCCTTGAGTGGCCTCAGGTTCTCCATCTCTATCATGCGATTTGGGGCTGATATGATCACATCATATTTTCTTTCCGAAAGCAAGGTCACAATCGCATACACGAACTTCAGTCCATCCGGGAGATGTGCATACCCCGGAGACAACGCGAATACTACTCTCGGTGTCACTTTGGTGAACGACCCCTCCTTCGTCGCATCCACCACTTCACCCATCGACTCAAAGATATCTTTTATCGCTGGCCACACAGCATTCTCTGCCGTTGTAGGATCTCTGAGTCTGCTCAGAAAACCTCTACTGTGTAGATGGTCATTAATGCCAGCAAACACGATCGTAATTAGATTCATGTCCGTCTCCCTTTGTACCCCTATAGCCAGAGATACCGATTGCAGTAGGTCCAGGTCAACCGCTGCCAACATTATGACGTCCGGCCAAAACAGAGACTTGGAGGTGTACACGAACTCTGAATTCGCTACTATCATAATCTTGGCCTTCCTCATTTCTGCTTTGTCATAGGCGGCGAAGATGGTCTGATCTTTCTTTATCGCTTTCAATCCGCCGTATCTTTGGACATCACCATTTTGATTCACTAGTTTTGGGTATATTCTTTCCTTCACATGACCAGGGTGTGTCGTCAGCTGCCTGAAAATCTTCACGTGTTGTCCAATCGGCGCTCTCGTCGCCAGGAATCTTCTTGGTCTCTCTTCACGATTCCCCTCATCATGATTCAACCTCACATCTTGCAATGGTCTCGCATTCACTGGTCCCATTGTGTTGTTAGAGGGCAGTCCCTCTAAGTCAGCAAATCTCAAGGCCGTCGTGGAGCTGAAATTTATACTAGCGGCTATCAACCAGTCTACGCCGGTTATCGAGTACAGTCTGCTGACGGAGAGCGTCGCTCCATTCAGCATCCTCCTTGCATCTTCGATGAAGCTTACCCTCTGGAGATCCAGCTTCATTAGCTTGTCTTTGTATACATGCCAGGGAGACGGTATGGGTCTTGACCACATCAACGAGCCTCTGCCCGGGCGTCTCTCCTCTCGACTGGTACTTGACGTCTCCGATCTCGTATCCGATCTAGACGTGCTGGTTGTCTCTTCGATTGGGTTAACAGGTCCTTTTCTTCTCCTAGGATGGATGGTCCTCCTCATCGGCGCCTCTCCCAATCGATCCTGTACGTTTGTCCTTTGACCTGGTTCGCTGGAGCTCTGTTGTCTATAATTCGTGACGGCTGGGACCGTCCCCAAGCGTGTTTCCAGGCTAGGAGGAACAAAGGTGGTAATCACCGCGTCACTCGCTGTTCCTTCTTCCTTCAGCACTCCTGTGTCAAAGAGTTCCGCCTCTAATTCGTCCAACCGCTCTTGGAAGACTCGATTCAACCAAGCCTGTCTTTCGATACTATCGAAGTGGATGCCGTCCGTGGTCAGTCTGGCCTGATCCATAGCTCTCAACTCATGTTCGATGTCCATGAGGATCATTCTTCCGGCATTCCGACTTGTGAGATTCCTCAAGATGTTATTCCACCTGACGACTCCTTCCTTGTGCCTTCTCCCTGCTGCTGTCAAGCTCCTCCTGTTCATTGGCACAGTGCAAACGGTCAGTACCGCGCAATTGAATTTCTGCCAGAGGGTAGTAAACAAACACACCATCATTGATTCCCTTAACGCTTCCTGCTCATCTGAACCTCTGGAGATGTCACTCTTTCCAACCAGGATCATCACATTGGGGATCCCCTCTGGATTCATCAGTTCCACCATTCGATATAGCTGGGCTACCGTTGCGCCTCCAAAGGCCATCACCGTGGTGACCCACGAGGTCCTCAAATTCGATAATACTCTGACCATGCTGTCTCCCAGTATCAGATGTGATGTCCCCAGTGGTGGTTGCTGCAGGTTTACTGCCGGGCTCCAAGTCGCTCGATTGAAGCAAGCTCTCGGATCTGTCTCCGGAACTCCCGTGAAATTAAATTTCAATTGGTTGTTCTTTTGCACGTCTATTATGCGAGACACTTTCTTCGCTGGCATCTTCCGTATTTTTCTCTCTGGGGCCTTCGAGCTCCCCATGAGTGGCGTCACGTCACTTATCCCCTGTCTGATCACGGTCTGGGAGAGTCGTACTCTGCCCGTGTCGTCGATCGTTCCATAGGGTGCAGTCACCCCGGAACCTGGCGCATTCTTGTTGGCGACCAGTCGTCCAGCTGTCTCTATCAGCTTCCTCACCGTTTGTTCCACGACGGGGTCACCCAAGGTGTCACTAGGGTCCGGGATCGTTACTCGATCTGTCGCTGTCGGGAGCCGTGTCTCCGTTGTTTGACTCATTTCTCGAGGCGTCAAGAGCTCCATCGGGGACTGCCCACGAGGAATATTCCTTGCAGGTATCACTTTCTCCACGGCCGCTGTCAACGCCATCTGTTCCGATCGCTCTTTGTAGTCCTGCCTCAAGCGCTCAATTTCTTGACCCTGCTTTTTGTTGCAGTCTTCGAACAATCTTCTCCACATGTCCCGATCGTCCTCCATCATGAGCAGGCTTTTGGTCATCTCGTCCAGCTCCTTTTTCGTCCTTTCCAGTTCATCCTTCATCCCATCCAGATCTTGCATGGTTTGGTTCGTCTGAACCTTCTGTCCTACTTTCGCCCTCTTTGGTGGCACAGCTGCTCTCAGTGGTGAACCAGACGAGGCAGCCTCGCTGTTCATCTCCTGATGCATTCTCGTCAGCCCGGGTTTGGGCTTGGAGGGCATATGCATTTCACCTGGTTGGTAAGTCCTGGAACTTCCCAATCCAGGCTCATTCGCCAAGTCACTCCCTGAGAGAGCCCCGTTTCTCCACCTCATCACCCTCATGTTCGGGCGGTCTAGTACTCCCCTCTCTCCATATGCTGCCATCAACAGGACTTCCGTGGGGCGGTCCCCACGGTTGTCATGCCCCAAGATGTTGATCAGGGCGGTCAGCAACATGACTACCTCTGGGTCCTCCAGAGCGAAGTCTCGATCGATCAGCCGACGATAGATCGCATCTATCATCGGTCCTACATATGCCTCTGCCAGGTCCATCAATTCATCCAGGTTGAAATTATCCATACTGTTCTTCAAGTTCGATTTGATTCGATTCGATTTCAATGTTTTACTCAAGTGAGTAATTAAATGATCAACCGGATCTAGAAAAGAAGTCACGAATATCACACTTGTCAGTTTCACCTTAACAGATATCGTTAAAATTTGTTTAAAAACAGTTCAGATAAAAAAATATTTATCCTAAAATTTATTAAAATCAATCGGTCTCCAAAATTTTGGAATTCGACCTAAAATTGGACACTCCAAACTTTGGATCTATTCCTAAGATCGTCATTCAGTTGTTCATGGTCACTAACCCCTTCTTACCCACGATCTTAATAACATAACACATAACATAACATAGCACACATATCACACATTACATACAAATTTGTCTTCAGCCTAACACCCTCTCGCACGTCACTCAACCTATACTTAAGTAAAATTTCTTATGTAAATATACTTGTAAGTTAGTGTCAGAGAATATCACGTGTACAAGCGCGTACAATTCCCGAGGATGCAGTCGTCCTCTGTTTGGATCGTACACTGGAAGCGAGAGCTCCTTCACGTCCATTTCCACAAGGAAGTCCCTCAGCCTCGTCAAGGACAAGACTAGGTTCTCCGGGTCCACGTGCTGCTTCTCCGTCGCCCTCGTTACCAAGAAGCATAGGTATTTTCCCGGTATCTGCGACGCCGCCGGAGGTAAGGCTGCTACGCCCCCTATCCCTGGTCTTTGCTTCCAAAGGAATTCCACGTTTTTGTATTCTCTCTTAAAATCTGCCGCTAACGCTGTCCTAAAACTCATGTCTGCTGTGATTGCTATCGCACATGTTCTATTTGTGAGTATGAAATCACTGTCTGTTAGTATTATGTTGCTTGAATATTCATTTGGTAAGTTAAAATATGACTCAACTACCCTACCTATGTCAGGTTTCTTAGGATCTTCGCCTGTTTCTGCTTCTAAGTCTCCTGTTTCTCTTGCTACTCTTAATTTTTTTATTATCAAGTTTTCAGTGTGGGTAAGTCCTACCCCCACTCCCCGGACAAAAATATCCATCGACGTCCCCGTCGATCGCATACCGGGTATCAAGTCGAGTTTAGAAGCTGGAATGAGTAGTCGTCCTTCCTGGGCAGCCCAGGAAGGATCATCTCGTTCGGTCTTGATGTATTTCATGCTATCACGATCTACGTCTTTAATCGTGACGCTGGTCTCCTCAGGGTCCGAGGTGATTCGTTCAGCCACTCTAAGACACGCAGGTTCGTCAAGTCTTGTTCATATGACTGCTGTTGCTCGTCGTCGAATTCTACCTCGGGTTTCAACCGGTCGTCGACCCACTCATCACCGTGATCATCGACTATGTCAATGTCTTGTGACACAGTTACCTCTTCTAGACCCACTACTTCATCCACTATCTTCTTCAGATCTATCCTATCCACTACAAAGTCGTCACTGTAAGGATTGTATTTCTTTCTTGGTCTTGTCCCGTCCTTCTGACGAGTCTGTATCGTGAACGGAAGATCCGGTTCCAAGTTCTTGGGAACCTCTATCTGTTCGGGATCCTGCCAATCTTCCTCTGCGTAGGGTAAGGTTTCATCGTCCGCTTCGATCTCCTCGTTTGGATCCAGGTCGAGCGGTGTATCCGTTCCTTCCTCCACGACTTCGTTTCCATCGTTCTTCTCACTGGTGCCCTTCTCGTTGACCTCACAAGCAGGATCCATCATTAGATAATCCCCTTCTTCCATATCTGCAGGTATACACCAGTCTTCTGTCGATGGATTGTGTGGCTTGAGGTTCTCGTAGTGGGCGGCTCGGCCAGTACTCAGTCTATAAAAGCGTCCCTCCTGGTGCACCTCTGTAATCATGAAGGGTCCCCTCCACTTTTTTAGGAGCTTTTTCGTCCCTTTCGGTGGTATAACATTCTGAAATTCCCATACGTAGTCTCCCACCGAGTAAGTTTTTGCACCAGCTGCTTTCTTGTCGAATCTTTTCCTCTGCCTTGCCTGTGCTTGCTGAGTATTTCGTCTACACAAATCGTTCAACTCCTGTTGACGTCTGATCACATCCCTCACGTAGACCTGTGGAGACGTTTTTTTCCCTCATACTCTGGGTAGAAGAAGGTTAAGGGTAAAGACTTCTCGTGTCCAGTTAGCATCATGTGTGGACTGACTCCGGTGGTGGAGTGTTGCATGCTGTTATAGGCTCCCATCACCTGTGGAAGGTATCTGTCCCAATCGGTCATATACCTGGAACAATATACTCTCAGCATCGACACTAACGTCCTATTCTGTCTTTCCACTAAACCATTCGTCTGAGGGTGGTATGTCGTGGAGTAAGCCTGAGGGACCTGCGAGCGTCCCATAAGCTCTTTCGTGAGCTCTCCTACGAAAGCTGTTCCATTATCTGATTGAAACGTCATCGGACAACCATGTCATGCTATCCACGTATTGATCAGGTGGTCGCATGTCTCTTCCGCCGAGGCAGTTATGCAGGGCACGGCATCTGCATACTTCGTAAAATGATCTAGCATGACCAACACCTGATTATAACCACTGTCTGTCATGCATATCTTCTGGTGATCTATCTGCACCACCTCATTGAATTCAGACGACTCGATCGATTGTAATGGAAATCGCAACTTCCTTGGATCCTTGACCTGTTGGCATGACAGACATGCTGTTACCCACTTCTCACATGCCTTTTTCATTCCAGGCCACTCAAAGCGCTTCAGGATCCTCTGATATACTTTATCAATCCCCTGATGGCCCATCTGATCATGCGACCTGAATAATAGTTCTGTCTGATAGAGTTGCGGTAACACTATCGCGTTATACTTGTATAGGACTCTGTCTTCTTCTCTTCTTTTACAAGCCACAATCCCGTCCTTGTTCAAATATAACCTCCCTTCCTTCTGCATGAAGTACTGTCTCAGGATGCGATAACTATCTTCCTCGAGGTCCCCTTTATCCGAAGAACCATTCTCGATCCACCTTTTCAGGTTGCTTGTCATGCGATCATTTCTTTGCGCCCTTAGAAGATCCGAGAGTCTGTATCTCGCCTTTAAGTACGTCTTCTTGACCCTCATCTGACTATTCAGCTCGTTGGGCTGGTGTGTGTCTTCTTCCATCTTAACGCACCAAATCTTCGCCAACGGTTGTGTTTCTTGTTTAAACGGCTGAAGATCAGTCCTGACTACCTCTTTCTGCGGCAACAGACTTATCGAACGTTTCGATACCGCTATTGTCTCCAAATCATCCGCTGCGTTGTCAAAGACTCTTTCGCTTGGTATAAGGTAGCGATCGCTGTCAGGATCCTGGTACACCTCTCTGTCAAGATCCCTTGCCCGAGTTTCCACTAGTAGTGTGTGGATCGCTAGTTCGGACAGTTTTGATCCCGAGCTCGAGTTCCTGTCTGAATAGGTGTCCATTCCTGAGTTTCGGGAATTGTCATCCGTTGAAGAGGTTGTGCTGGAGACTGCACGCTCCTCCAGATCATGTCTATGCCTTCTTCGCATCCATCTGAACTCCCCGGACAAAACCTTGTTCTCTAGGTCCTGTTTCTCATCAGGAATTTTCTCGTCTATCTCAGACTCCCCGGACAAACTTTCTTGTCCCGGGTGTTGATCTTGTGATCGCTGGTTCTTCTCATCATTCGTCTCCCCGGACAAGTAGTATTGCAGCAGATTTTGTTCTACCTTTTCACCTTCCTTATCCTGGTCCACAAAGGTGACGGTTTTCTTTCGCTTGCTGCTCCCCTGTTCATTCTGTCCGTAAGAAGTACTGGTTAAAATCTCTTGGGGGTATTGAGGATACTAGTTGCTGAACTATTATCCTACAATCCCTCTCGTTCTCTTCGTGCTGTCGTCTGGACGGCATGATCTTCACCTTTTCACTGACTTTTAAAGATGCCACTGCTGCTGTCCACTCGGGGTCATCTCTGGTCACTTCTCTTTCTAACAATCCACCCAGCATACGCATCACTTGCGGTGTGACTTGCACCGTTTTATCCAATAATGAGAGGCTGTTTATGTTCATGCGGGAGAGTTTTTGCTGGACCAGGTTCGAGCGCAGCAACAGATCCAAGGGTACCGGGTCCTCCTTGTATAGGATGTTTATCTCGGCTGCTTTCTCTACAGGTAACTCAGGGTGCCCTGGAATTGGATGTCCAGACTTATCCAACCATCTCGTTAAGGGAAGCGCTTCATAAGTTTCTTTGTCCAGAAACGAGAATCTCTCCTTTATTTCCGCCTGATTGGCCTGCTTCTGCTCCAATCTTTCATAGAACTCAGTTTTCTTGCTGAGGGTGTCAGCATTCTGGTGTTTATCACACATCCTATGTTCGATTATCATATGGTAGCCATGCAATCTTACTATCCATCTACCAATATAACTCTGATCCATCGAGTAGGTTTTCAACCAGGATAACGCGTAACTTGAAGGGAGCGCTCCCCAAGTATGCACGGTACTTTTCCACGAAGGTGACTACTGCAAACGTTTCTGCTTTTGGTGCGCCATATTTCATCTCTGTGTCACTCAAGACCTTGCTGCCGTATGCAATGGGACGGAGAACCGTTCTTTCATTCCATTCTTGCTCTTGATGCAATATTCCTGAGATGGCTACTACCGATGCGTCTGTGTCAAGAACATACATGCCCTTTTCTGTAGGCATGCCTAGCACTGGCACTTCGCACAGTTTCCGCTTTATGTTCTCGAAGGCAACTTGTGCCTCATCGTTCCACTCGAACTTTTTCCCTTTGTTGCGCATTAGCTTCTGCATCGGATACACCTTTGCCGCAAACCCTTTTATGAACTCCCGGTAGTAATTGGCAAACCCTAGGAAGCTCAGGAGCTGTGTGTCCGTTCTGGGAGCTTTCCATGTCAACACTGCTTCCACTGCTTCCGGGTCCGGCCTCACACCATGCCTGTCCACCATTTTCCCAGGTACTTAATCGAATCCCTAAGGATTTCACATTTCGATGGTTTGCACTTCAATCCTGCTCTTTTCATGCATCCAAAGACCTCATCGAGCCTATCATTGTGGTCTTCCAGGGTTAGTGTTGCTATGACTACGTCATCCACGTAACACATCACGAGATTCCCGTACTTCTTGGTCACTCTCGTCAAAGCCTGAGCCATCAGTCTTTGAAAAGTGGCCGTTGCATTGCACAACCCGAAGGGCATCCTCTTCCACTGGTACAATCCCAATTCGCACGAGAATCCGGTTTTCTCTCTATCCTTCTTCCGCAGAGGGACCTGCCAGAAGGCAGAACCCAAGTCCAATGTGGTGAAGAACTTGGCATCACCAAGCTTAGAGAGGCTCTCGTCTATCCGCGGTATCGGGTACGCATCTTTTATTGTTACCGCGTTCAAGTAACGAAAGTCGCAACAAAATCTAAGCTGCCCCCCTTTCTTTTTCGCCATTACTACCCCGCAAGCCCATGGCGATTTCGAGGGTTCTATCATGTCGTATTCAAGCTACATTTCTATTTCCGCTCGGCACGCTTCCGATATGTGTGGCGTCATTCGTCTTGCGCCTTCCCTATGGGGAACGGCGCCCTCTTCAAGTTCGATTTCGTGTTCGACGAAATTACAGCAACCGATAACCGCCTTATGTTTTGAAAATACATCTGCGTTCCGATTTAGGAGGTCCCGCAATTTTTCGAAATCTCCCTCACCTAATTTTCCTTTTAAATGTTCTATCTCTGGCAAAACCGGTTTGTCAGATTCTAGTTCATATGACGAGGGGCGTTCCGGAAAATTCGAGCAGCTTGATAAGCCGTCGTCCGTTTCGGATTTCATTGAAAACAATTTATGAATAGATTTTAATTCATTAATCCTCTTTAAAATTTTATCTTTATTGTCATGATAAGGACAGTCTTTCACACTATGTTTCTTCAAGTTTTGTGTCTCCTCATGGTCGGTCCTCATCGGCAAAGCGTAGCCAAGCTTCTTTCCACGCTGGATTGAAACCGTGGTGTCCAGTGTGTTCAATAACACACTGACACACAGTCCGTTTCGCGTTACCGAGAAGCTCCGGTCTAAAATCACCGAACTCTGACTATTTGGATTCGGTACTAAGCAAACCTGTTTACTATCACTTAACGAATTCAAATTCCTCATTCTAAAAATTGCCACCACAGCTTGTCCTGGCTGTAGTTTTACTTTTCTATCTAAAAAAATTGGTACCTTGTTTTCGTCTGTTATTATCCTATTAATTGGTTTCTTAACATACTTCCGGTCCGGGTTTCTAATCCGTATCAGACCGTTGTTCAAGTCAATCATCACGTCAAAATTCCTGACAAAATCTCTGCCCAAGATGAATTGGTCGGCGTCGTCCAAATTCTCTACCACCAGGAAGCTCATCCAAAGATCCCTTCCTCCCATGTGGAGGACCGTTATTGGTGTTCTTCCGGCTACGTAAATGGCTCCTCGATTGGCGGCGGCCAGTCGGAGATTCGTTGGAATTAGATCTTCCCTCGTGAAGCCCATTCTTTCCCAAGTTTTTATCGGCATCACACTCACTACCGCTCCTGTGTCCAGAAGCCCTGTGACTCCGATTTTCGTTCCGTTGGTGTCGAGCAGATGTGCAGTCCCATCTGCTTCATACCCAATGTGTACTGCATCTTGTTCCATCATGGCGTCATGGCCTATCCTGCGGACTTTGAGTTCCTCCTCACCCAAATAGATCTGCCCCATTTGGTCATCATCTGTTGTTACATAAGTCCTAGTGTAGATACTGATTCCATCCACGTTCAGCATCAGTTGATACGGCCCATAGACCTCTAGATAGCGTCCATGAAGTTTCTTCATGCGAGGACCACCCGTTGTTTGTAGTGCTCGCACAGCTCTCGACTCAGTGCGTGGCTCCACCTGCCTCAGATAACCCGCATATGTGTCCAAATGCATCAAAGTGAACTCGGATGGTTCACTCAGATTTCTGATTACCTGATGTCAGGCCACTGAGATTATCGACTTTTTTTTGCTTCATTGTGGCACCATGCCGAACCTCTGACCGGAGATCACATTAAGTTTCATGCTCAAACTGCTTGGTGCTTTAGTTTCTTCGAACTCCGTTGCTTCGAAGGTATTCAGTTGCTCCTGTAGTTTCTCATTCTCCAGTTCGAGTTTCACTTTTTGTTCGATCTTTTTCGTCACCAGTTCCTGTTGCACTCTATTTAGAGCATCCCTCGCGGCTGCCCTATAATCAATCTTGAAGTCATCGGCCGCAGTCACTGGTTCCGGCCACACGTCCTTTCAGTTACC
Source organism: Symsagittifera roscoffensis (assembly GCF_963678635.1). Lineage (NCBI taxonomy): Eukaryota > Metazoa > Xenacoelomorpha > Acoela > Convolutidae > Symsagittifera > Symsagittifera roscoffensis. The sequence goes on along the minus strand of NC_087068.1, from coordinate 54,376,329 downwards.
GCCTACATTTTCTTTGCCGCCAGCTCTTGAGGTTTATCTTTTCTGCGTGCCTCCGCTTCACTCAACAGGCGAGCCTTGCTGGCTTTCACTCCTGACAAAGCTTCTTCATGCCTTGGATGCTTGATGTCTGCCACTGCATCCCAGAATTGCGGATAATCTGATTTAAAATGACCTTCCAAGTTGCAAAAGAAACACCTCGGGCCGAATTTCGCAATTACTCCTCTCATGAAATCCTCATGGTCCAATTCTGACGCATCTTCGTCCTCGAGGCTAAAGCCTATTGCTTTCATGCCTTGTTTGTAAATTGGGCATGCTGACACATGATGGTCCGTTGAACTGCAATTGGCACAAGAGCGTCTCTTGTCCATATCATCCCTTGGTTTGTACCAATTGTTCCCTTGGTTTGCTGGCCCATTGTTGAAATTGCCATAATTATTCTTATAGTAACCAGATCTCGAAGGAGGTTTCAACAAAAGATATTCTTTTGACTTGAGCCTCAACTCCTCTGGTGTTGGCGCATTGGTTGATAGTGGTGTGTAATGCGTTGCCAGCATTGTTCGAAGTTCATCATTCTTCACACCATCGATGAATTTTGAGGCTACTGCCAGGTTCATTCTTCGGTTTGACTCATCCGGTTGGCTGCGTCTTCTCAGCATTTCCAAGTCATCGAGAAACTTGTCTATCGTTTCATCTTCTCGTTGCCTCCGTTTCTCGAAGCGCATCATCGCTTGGTGCCCCTGCACCCCTGATCCGAAACGGTTTAACAAGATTTCGAAGATTTTCTCAGCTGTGTCACGCTGATATTGCTTCTTGGCCATGACACAGTTCAGGGCTGTCCCTTCCAAATTACTGGTGAGCGCACTGCATTCCTGTCTCTCCGACATGTCCTCTTCCTCGAAATGCAGTTTCATTACCTCTATCCAGGTATCAATACAGCCATCAGATTCGTCTTTATAGCATCTTGGTTTCTTAAAGACTCTTCTGACTGCGTTCATTAGTTCTGAATAACCTTGTAAGGAATGTCTCCAAAGATCTGTTTAGGGGTTCAAAGGCTGTGGCCATTGCCGTAGCATCCCTTGAGTGTCCCGCCTGTCAAAGGCTCTAAATGCGGTGCATCCCTGCAATCCGAATCGCCGTGAGTGTTTCCCCCTTGGCCCACATGACTCCTCCCCGGGCTTGCATGCCCTCTGTTAACGAAATCACTTCTCCCAGTCGCATGTGTGCCTTGCGTTGGTCGTTCATTAGAGGTCTGTCTGTTCCCCGTTGAACTTGCTCTACTGTTCGGGCCCCTTGTTCTATTATCCCTTGTGGCATAGCCTGTTGAACCTGTCCATGATAGCCTGAGTTCGCCTCTCCATCATCGCGTCTATCTTTGTGTCAAGAGTCCCAAGAGACTGCTCTTGCTGAATTCTCAACTTCTCCATGTCGTCTCTTAAGCGTTACTCTCTCTGTTCCGCTTCTCTTGTCATTCGCGACAAGTTCTTCGCTATATGCTCGTCCGTTCTTTCTTTCAAGCGTTTTTCGCTCCTACCAACTGCCTGTCTATTGCGGTTTATTTCTTCCCGCAGACTTTCTCTTTCAATGTGAACTGATCTTTCTAGTTCACTCAATCTTATGGACATCTGTTCATTTTGTTCTCCTAAACTGTCCACTATGTTGTTCAAGGCTTCTTCTAGTGCTGCCCCGTTATCCACGTGTGGCGGCGTCACTAGTGGCGGTGTAACCCTGTTTGTCCCAGGTAGCTTCGTGCTGGTCGAGATTCGGGCCTTGACTCTCTGCCTCGACGTCTTTTCATTATCCACCTCGGGATCCGCCAATGCGTTGCCTAGCCCTCTGTTTCTACTCTCCCTAGTTTGCGGCTCTGGATTCGTCATAATCGCGAAGCCTCTCGACTGGCCCGGTGTGTTTACCTCTTTGCTTATCGTTCTCACCACACCAAATTTGTCCATGGTTCAAGTCTCTCTTTCGACGTATGCCTCATTCTTCTGGGTCGAACTATTGAGGCTGACTTGAGATCCAAAATCCACTTGCTCTTCTTCGTCCTCCTCTTCCTGGGATTCACCTTCATTTCCTGCACCCCCTCCCATGGAGAATGGAAAGATGTTTCCTAAGGTGTTCCTCATCCTTTCTGAGAACGATGATGACGTTGTTTGTTTCTCAGTTCCGCCTGCCATCATAGTGTTGTCTCTTGGAGATCTTCTAGTTGCCGCTATTTCAGTCGAGATGTCGGACAGTTCCGACATCTCCTCTCGATCCAATGTCCCGGTGGAAGTGGCAAAATCATGGCCTTGTTCTACCGGAGTAGATTCACTCGCCAGCCTTCTTCCTCTCCCTTCCAGTCCATGTACTTCCTGGTTGTCATTCATGACTTGGTCTCTATTGACCTCCACTACCAACATTTCTCTTCTCTCTTCTGAGGTCTTCTGACTTCTCATTTCAACCATTCTGCCTGAAACCGTCTCCCCTTTGTCGGTCCGGGCTCGTTTGATCCAATCCACGAAAGTATCGGTCATCGTTTTTCTTCGCTTTTTAGGTATGAATTTCCTAGAGCTATTATCTCGTTTAGGTATCATTGACTTATCTAGACTCATTCCCATTTTGTCACTTGTTAATGCCTATACACTTAATTCGACTGCTAGTGACCTTATAGTTTGACTACCAATAATAATGACACAACACAATAAATTTCACAAGATTCTTTTAAAAAGTGACCACGAATCCCTGTATGTTATCAGAGTACAGTTTGTATACAATTTATTCACACTAACCGATTATCGGTCGTAAGATTTGAGTACTAGCACAATATGATGTTATCAGTCAATTTAAAAGATGGTGTACTCACTACCCAATCAAACACAGTTTATGTTGATTTAAAATCAAAAACAAAAAAACTTTATATAATGACAGAATATGAATATCCTTATAAAAAAAACCTATGTGTATTGTACTTTTAGTCGGTCGCAGTACAATAGTCGAACTTATATTTCGAAGAAGAAGGTTTCCCTGCTTGGTGCTGCACCAAACAGACAAAACTTTGAAGGCAATAATTTTCTCAAGTGGGCGTCTATTGCACCCACCGAGTACTGTGTTACCTATCTGCCTTCGGACTGCCCGAGCTAGACCTACTAAAATCCTCAGGGCAGTCACTTTTCACAAAAACGTATTGGGTTTCAATCCACACCAAATAATTACGCTCTTTTTAGTTTAGACTTAGTGTAGCGAATATCCGAGTTCGGACCTGTTCTGTTTTGGTCTGGTTTTTACTGAAGGCAAGTTACCAGTGCAGTCACTGATTCCTAGCCTGTCTGCTAATAACCTAATACCTCTCACTGTAGTCTTTCTTCTGTTTACCTAAGTCCTTTAATAAAAAAATACCCCTCCGGATTGGTAAAAATAGGACCCTTCCGGATTGGCAAAATTTAGACCCCTCCCGATTGGTACCCCTCTGAGTTAGCAAATGTAAGACCCCTCCGGATTGGGACCCCTCTGAGTTAGCAAATATAAGACCCCTCCGGATTCGGACCCCTCCGAAACTTGAAAAATTTGTGACCCTCCGGATTGGGAGCCCTCTGGTTTTGTAAAAGTAGCTTTTCGGAGATTTCCTTCTTTCAACCTATACCCCTCCGGGTACGTTCTCCGTTGCGATTTTGCTTTTTCAATTAACTAGGAAGGGTATGTAATGCTTTACTAGACCCTTCCGGATTGAAGTTAAGCCTCTTATTTGACAGTTCACGCTAACGGTGAAGGGTCTTATCGCTAGCCCAACTTCGGCTCGATTAAGGTTTTCTTAGGCCTTTAGCCTTCCCTTTTCGTCTAGAACAGCCTAAAGTTACTCTATTCAACAGCTGTTACCTTTTGGTAGGGGTGTGAGGGCTTTTCTAAAAAAAATTTATAAAACGTGAAGGGTCTACCCTCCAAATTGGCGAATTTGCTACAAACAATCTCAAAAAATTTTCACGCTTACTTTTTTGAAAAACTTTTGTCCCTATCAGTAAGCTCAGCTAATTTCTGATCTATTGATTCCAAGATCAACTCGATATGCCCAGTAGTTCCAAAGTTTTTAACCAAAACGTCTTTTTTCGAAAGTCAAAAAGTTTGTCTCTTATAGGTTCCGCAACTTTTTCCGCAATTTTGTTCTTTTTGACCTAAAACTTATTGATCCAAGCTCAGAAGGCCTATACTCTTCTAGTTCAATATAAAAGACCCGATCTAAAACGCTTTAGTTGAAAAAATTTGCGAAAAACTATGCCTCCTGTACCCCTCCGGATTGCTGAATCCACCAAATCAAACACGTTAAGTTCGATTTCTCTGCAACCCGGAAAGCTTTCGGGTAGCGGGTTTTTAAACTCGTAGATTCACTAGTGGACGTTGTCCGAACAACTATTTTTACTGTTCTAACTCAAAAATTTCAAAAAATTTTCTGATTTTATAATGTTTTGTACTATCAAAAATCACGAAAATTTGGTTTTCGGGACCAAAATAGTTCCAGCCACTTCCGAACTAAACTTAACCGGTTCTATCTATTATAGTAGTGCAGTTACGATGTAACACACTTGCTTAGCGCTTCTTTCCGTTTTAAAAAAAATCGATATCTCAAAAATCGCGATTTGTGGGGGGATCAAAATATCGCTATTTTGACCCTAAAAACCGGTCTGCTTTCTGAGTTTTTCACTGAAAAACGATATAGGAGTATTAATATAGGCTATATAAGTAATAATATTAGTAATACTATACCCCTCCGGGTTTGTTCAATATCCGAATTAAGGTGCTTAACTCGGATATTCGCAGTTCGGTGAAGGGTCACTACAGTGCAGCACTGTCGAGCACCCCACAGATTACTATCTTAATTTTTGTACTAAAAGGGATACAAAACTTGTTAACGATACCCAACAGTCGATTGTTGTTGTCGTTGGGCCCTTTCTTGTTGCTCCTTGTACTGCTTGCCGGATCAGTCTTCTCCCAAGACCCCTCCGGATTGAGCGCAAATCAGCTGACCCCTCCGGATTGAGCGCAATTTATTATTAACGTGCTTAAATGCTCAAATAAAACCTATAGTACAAGCCTCACAAACGGGCTACAAAATTGATCGTAACAATTCTGACTGATATAAATGCCTGTAGCAACAATATATCTATCAACAACAAATGGGAGGGTCGGATCACATCTTGTCTGGGGGGATGATTTCTACTGATTTTTTACTTTTTTACTGTTTTTGGTTTTTTCGGTTATTTTTTTATGTTTTTTGTTTTTCTTGGGTACTATACTACTTTTTGTTTGGTTTTATATATATCTTTAAGCGTTTATGTAACATTCGCCCGGAAGATACATATCGACGGAAAATAAAACTAAGTCTTAAGACGACTGGCTAACGTCTAAACAGAGCTTTACATGCTTTTAACCGTCTCTACCAAGCCAGTACTTTCGGGGGTCTTTCAAACATCGGGTCGACAAAAAACGTTACTGCTTTCGGCTTCGGTCAAAACACTCAAATTAACTTAATTACATGCAGAAATAGTGAGCTCATGGCTGGGTCTCAGTATCCCCAGACCACGAGGTCACTCCTAAAAACAGGGCTACTGCTACTTATTGAATTCTTATTGTTTTTGTTCAGTAGATAAAAATCATCATCTCCATCGAAGATGGAACAACCTTTTCCCCCAACTCCTAGCTTCTTATCTTAGTAGAATGAATTCAGATGTTAATTAAATTCAAATCAGGACATGACAGGGAAGCTAAAAGTTTATATAAGCCAATAAAAGTTTCAGTCCCGAGACCCCTCCGGATTCTTGAATCCGGGGAAATAAGACCCTTATCTTCCTTCCGGAAGGCTGTCTTCCACCCTTCACCGTTGTTCGCAACGGCCTTGCAACTATTGTAGCGACACAATAGTTGCAACTCGGAACGGTCTCTGCTATTCCTGCAATCTGTCGTTGTTTCTCAATCGCAATTTCCCTTGTTATCGTCAGCGCTACTAATGTTGTTGTGTTTTTCTTTGACCTTTTCCAAAATGGCCGTTTCTGACGTTTCTCAGAAATATGACGTCATAATTCGAATTTGTAAAATTTCAAAATACCAGAATATTCTAGCCCTCACCGTTTGGCCAATCGTTCTAATAACGCTCTTATTCCTTCAAAATCGCCAATTCGGAAGGTTCACTGCTAAAATTTCGAATATGCTGAATCTGCATTTTGATCCATTCTGGTCGAATGTCATATTTAAAGACGTTAAAACATCATAAAAGACCATTAAGTGGTTCAATTTTTTTTAGATTGACAATCAATATTTTAAGCCGAAAATTTTTTTGAACTAAATTTAAGTGTTAGCTCCCTGCTCCTGCACTCATCCCGCGTGTTGATCCTTGTCCTGTTTCCTAATATGCAGCGCATCCAATGTTAGAAGTTTCATTGCGTTGTTTGAATGATTATTTATCTCCCAATTCAATTGTGCAGTGGTCGCTTCATCCCCACACTGACGTAGGTGAATGCCAACAGGAGTCCTCTTTCTTGTGTTTCTCAACCCTTGTGGCCAAATGTCGAACAGTTGTCCAACATAGGTGGAATTACATCCACAACAAGAGTTTGTAAACCGCTTTGGATTTCAGATCACGGAAGAATGACTTAAGGGAGGGAAGAGCGGTTTTTAATTTTCTGGTCGTAAACACAATTTGTGCGTTGGTTTGCAAACATTTGACTTTGATTTCCTCGATACTGAAGGATGAGCATTGGGGGTTTCTCGTCTCGCTTGTCATCAGTTGACCGGGTTTCTGTCTCAAACGGTATTTATTTTTCTCCAAGAGTTTTTCTAACTTTCAATTGTATGTCTTGAACATCGAGATCAAGATTTCATGTTTTTTAAAGAGTGTGGATGATTTAGAAGGCCTAGAAGATTAGCAGAGGAGAGTTTTGAGAGATTGTAACCTCAAAATCTCATCGTTTCTAGACGCCAGCATTAGACACGCATTAGAGTTCATCTCCCATGAAGTTCATTTTGAAGTAATCTTTCTGTTATTTGGAAGAAATGATCTCTTCGACTGTTGGAAACCCTCTTCAACAACTCCCCAACAACTGACCGCCCTAGACGACTTTGTCGAGAAAAAATCGAGCAAAAGCGATTGTGACGAACGATATTCTCAAAGCAAGAGCCGAAAGAATCTCTTCCGCCGAGAAGAAGAAAATTATGTCGCGGTATAAGCAGCTTTACGTCTGATAAACGTTACTTCAAACCAGACAAGATCTATTTGAAAAATAACGTCTGAACAACATGAAAAACATCATAAAAGAAAAGATCCCGTATACGCAGTTCAAAAGCGAATTGAACGCACGTAATCAGCGAGCGATCGAGTACAAGGCAGTGGTCACATCTGTGAAAAATTCAACTACAGTAGAACGGTTAGTCGTTAGTATTGATTGTCCAAAGGTACTCTCTGGTGTCACTGGTCTGTCAAGACTAAGCAAAAGCTTATAGTTTTTTTCCAAAAGGTACCAACAGGTGTCACTGGTTAAATCTAGCAACACCCCTTATTTCTGGTTTAATCCAAAGATAATTTCAGGTTCAAACTTGTGAGCACCCCCAAAAATGACCGTATACACAGATACAGATACATGCAAAACCTGTAAAAATTTCATACGACTACAAGAAAAATCATTCGATTGCGTAAGATGCGGATAGAGAGTTCATCTTACAGAAAAACTGATAAGGTTTATTAGTAAAACAGTGACCCGCTTAAAGTACTTAGGTGTGAATGTACTTCTCTTGTGTAATAGCTGTGTTGCTTCAAACCAGCGTGAAATTGCGATATCGGTCTTAAGAAAACCAATCCCAATTGAAAAAGAAAAAATGGAAAAAGGAGAACGAGATGAAGGAGCTGAAAGAGTCTGTAACTGAAGTTAAATCGAACTATCGAAACACATGAAACATGCGCAAAGAAGACAAGATCAAAAACAAACAGAGACCAACCCACCAGCTGAAACCAACGCATCTAACAAAGCACCAGTAGGAGTAAGAATACGAAGAGTGAAAGACATCAGGGACAAAGATGCAAGAACATGCCAAGAAGACGATTTTCAGAACAAATTCAGAAAATCTATGCCGACAAGGACTTTGAATGCAAATTTAATGATCTAATCCGACTAGGACAAAGAGGAAAATATCGGAACCGAACAATACATCACAAAATACCAAACGTCTGCCAAAAATGGCTGATATTATCATCAGCTAGGAAAATGAAAAACTACGGAGCACCCATTTTTATATGCAAAGAATAGATAATTGAAGAAGCTTTCATAGAAAAAGCCTCGTTAAAGAAACGACAGGTAACTCATAGAACAAGACCAATTAAATAAGAAGGACTTAACCTTTAAACACGGCAGATTTTACGAAGAGACGAAATCAATGAAACCTGATAGCAACGAAAAATGAAACCAAAACATATTGAGTAAAAACAAAAACCTATCTGCTATTATACAAGGTAAGAGTCATTCCGGAATATTTAACTAGAGTTCTTTTCTCGAACGCCATACAAACGAAAAAAATCCAAGACATCATTTACCTGATGGAAACTTGATTAACAGAGAATGTTGCCCCAGCTTCAATCTTTTGCAATCTTTTCGAAATACAACGAAATGATCAACAAAGCGTAAGTACAAAACGAAACATGGATGTATTTTGATTCGAACAAACAAAGAAAAACCACACTGCTGGTTTTCTTCAAAGCTTGATCATTAAATTTCTATTTAAAGTCCAATACTAATAGCATGCACTTAATGCGCTCCAAAGAGCAGTAAATGTTGTTGGTTAACTATAACTTTTACATCTTTTGTCTCTCAATAAAGAAAAACAAATTGATTTGAATGTAAGAAATGTGCTCATTGTTGGAGATATAAGTTTTGCTGAGATTGAATGGTCGACATTATTATCCACCGATGAAGACGAGCAGGTCTTTCTGGAGGAGTTAGAAGAGCTAAATTGTGAACAAACAGTCACCAGGAAAGAAAAACCTCAACTACACCTAATACTTTATCATCAACTCGAAAGATTAACATCCGTGAAAGTGGACAACTGACTGCAGTCAGTTTACACCACCGATCATCTACCCTACAACGCGAAAGTAAATCTGAACTCCAAACCCAAAATGCTTCGACAAAAAGTAACAAACGACGATATCAAATTTAGCGCATTCTTGTTCTCGAAAACAAACTGGTAGACCGAAAGCCAATTTATCACGTTAAAACTCGTATAACCCGTACTGACATAGCAATGTCGAGCTCATGACCAAGTGGCGGTACAGTGGTTACATAACATAATCTCTACACACGTTCACGTTCCTAAAAAAACTAGAAATCGAATCGCATTGACACCTTAGCTGACCTCAGAAACATAAATTATCCTCAAAATAGGTGATAAAATGACAAGAAAATGTTTGAAGATCTTTATCGTAATTCAATTAAACAAATCCTTGGAAAACAACTTAAAATGAGATTGAACGAAGATCAAAGATTATATGAAGAAGCTCTGTTCATAGACGGAAACTTCTAAATGCTGCAATAACAACTCGGAATTGACCAAAAAACTGACTCTATAACTGGTAAAAGTTTCTTAGACAAAAAAACCGCGACGTCTGACATAGATGAAGGTAATATTTGCAAAGATACTTTCTCTCTGTTTTAAGGGCAACCGCTCATATTTTTAAATATAACTCACAATAAACTAAAGACGTAACAAGTTTTCATTTTAAAATAAGTGAAATCGAAACAACAAATGAAAATCTGGACTTTATCAAAGCGAAAGAAGTTGATAACATTGGAAACTTTCGGCTGAAGAAACTCAACCGTTCTATCTCTAAATTTTTTTGTTTAAAAAAACAGCTAAAAAATGCATCTTTCCGTCAACGGGGAAAGAAAGAGAAGTTAACCACATTTTGAAAGCACGAGACACAACTAGCTTACAATTACTGCCCAATAAGTTTTTTTACAGTAACGTCAAAGCTGTCCAAAAAGTTAGTGATCGGCGTAAGAATAAGCTCATCAAAACTAATGATTTCAAAGTCTCAGCACGGATTAAGACAAAAAAGATCCACAGTCACAAACCTAAATGAAAAGCTGCATGAAGTATAAACTTACTATGATAAATTTGAAACAAACTATCTGGCTTGTCTCTACTTATAGCTCCAAAAACTATTCAACAAGGTTAACCATGGGAAAAAATTTGAAAAAATCAGGAGTATTATTTTTGCTGGCCCATGCTTGAAATTAACAGAAAACGATCTGTGCAAAAGAAAACAAACCGTTCGCAACGCAGGAGCAGTCTATGATGCTTTGCCCGTATGCAGTGATGTTCCCCAAGACTCCATTCTCGGACCCATTCTCATCCTCTAAAAACAAAATTAACCCTGTGCTCAATGTCAACAAGCTTTGGCTAGGCTGATGATGACAAAAGTGTATCAAACCATCCTGTAACGATAAGTATAGACGCAAAAAGAACCTGGAGTTGATGAAACAAAACCTTTCTGAATTTTTTTTTCAAATTTTAAAAAACTTGCCATCAAAGATAGTGCAATTGTGGAATTCATTAATACTTTAATCGAGGAAGTAAACAAAGTGAAGGGATTCGCAATTATAGTGAGTAAGAATTTGAACCGGACCGAAATTGCAAATACAAGATCAGCCAAAGCTCTAAATGCGTTGTATTCTGTCAAAAAGGATATCTCGAATTACCAACAGAGCATATAAAGCTACAAGCATACAAAACAAGTAGTATATGTCGGGTAGAAATCGCCGGGGGGTTGAAGACTTTCATGTATTAACATACGCTATAGAGTTTCCAGTCCTCATCCTATGTATTAACATAGGGGATAGATTTTTCATGTATTAAGGTTTTAAGTGTCATAGATTCAGATGGCAAGACTGTAGGTTTCGAGAAATTTTTTTGGCGCATGATTTTGCCAATACCGCAATGCTTAAGATTCCAAACGGGAATTCTCAAATTCCTATGCAATATGATGTGGTAGTTTTCTTGTTGATAAGCCTCAGTTGATCAATTTTAGAAAAAAAATTAACTTTTTTGCAGTCAATTTTTCATATTTAGTTAATAAGGCACAGAATTGGACGTAAACAAAATTTTTTTCATACAGTTAAGTCGAATTGCACCAAATTGTACCCCCCGTGCTGATTGAGGACAGTGAAGTATGTAAACAAACTTGTTTATTTAGGCAAGGTATTGGATATAAACAAAAAATTTCTCATGAATATATGTCGAATTTGCAGCAATAGATATTACCCCCATGGCGAGATGGGACAGAAAGGGAGTGTAATGTTAAGGTAACAGATGGTGTAAGTTTTGGTAACAACGGAAAAATTATGAAATTCATTCGCTCAACTTTAAAACTAGTCATTGGTTGCCAGTTGAATTTTTCTTTATTCAAGTTCCTATTCTTGAAACATCACCTCCATCCACCGCAAAATCGCATCTTTCTTGGTTTTCATTGAAATTCTTGCTCCCATTATTCAAAAATATTCATTTTCTCTAATTGTTTCTACATTTTCTCGGATGTTTTCAACTTGACTTCTGCAAATCGTTAGTTTCATTTTTAAATGAGAAAACAAATGAAGAAAGACTTCATTACAAATACAAAAAAAAACAATCACAAATGTACAGTAACAGTAAAAATCATCAGAACATTTACAATTTTATTGCATCAACTTACATTCAATTAAAAAGTAGCATACAGCGTTCTTACATATAGTTACTAATATAATTCAACACATAAACATGATGAATATGATTCAAATTCTGGTAAATTTTGAAAGGAATAAGTGCTGAATAAATTGCGTAAAAACCGCACAAATTATCAGTTTTCTGAATTTTCCTTTAAACCATGAAGAAAAACAAAACAAAAAGTACAGAGACAATAACAATGAAAAGTCCCAAAAAAATTACAATAGTTTTAAAGGAAACTGAAAACTCAAAAAACAAAACAGAAACTTTGTTAGCGACTGTTCCGAGTTCATCAATTTCAACATTTGATAGTCTTTCTCACAAGAATATCACTTCTGTTATTTGCTCCGGAGGAAATTGGAAAAACATTTCAAATCTCAAGTTTCTCAACTAAGTTTTCGATAATGCAACTTTTCAGCTGCATCCTGTTGAAGTCAAGTCAAAATCAAGAATAAAGTGATAATGAAAATCTTCCATAGGAAGAGATGAAAAACCTTCTTTAAACTGCATTGCTTTCATTGTTGTAACCTTAGGGTAAAGGAGGAGTTGTATCCAATCAAACAATTGCTCTACCACCCGAATAAATTTAAGCTCTCTCAAATGAAATTGTTGATAGTTGAGAGGATTTTTATGAAAAGATCCCGCAACAGCTGAGTTTGCATCTATTGAAACAGCTATTTTTCTTATTAGAGCATTATTGAAAACACTTTTCTGAAGAAACTGGTTCTGACGAGATGGAATGATAATGTTTCTTACTAAAGTTTCCATGTAGTTGTAATGAGAAGGTTCAGTTTCCAGATTCCATTTCGATTATTGATGATTAGGTTCAGCTACTAAAATTGCTCTAGTAAACTGCGAACAATCAACAGCTTTTAGACTAACATTTGGATTACCAGACTGCATGTAAAAATTAGGTCTAGATCGAATTAGTTTATTTCGAATTTTGGTTTTAGGTATTAAAATTTTTTCACAAGTAAACAAATCAATGGCAGGCCTCCCATAGAATGAATATATTATCTCTGTTCTTCTGAACGGATACATATCAAATGCTTACGGAAACTCTTCAAAACTGTTTGAATTAAAAGCAAGTATTCCTTTAGTACTCACTGACGACGATTTGAATTCGTTCGTTATTTGTGATTTATGATGATCTAAGGCATTGGCGTTGGGAATTTTTTGTTTTGCTAAAATATACTTCGGAATTGAAGAATAGAGAATGTAACAGATTTTTTACAAAGGTTAGTTGAGGTTCTGGGTCTTCGTCTCAGTCAATCTCTGATTTTGCTTGCTGTTATAATTTTTTTTTGAAAGCATCAAACAGCCTTCCTTTGCATAATTGAAGCTTCAAACTGAGGTGGGTTTCACTTCTCAATTTCAATTTTAATTTTGCTTTCATATAGAGAAGCATGGGAAATACTTCCTGTGTGTAAGTTGACCTAATTGTTTTCAAAAGTGGGACGTTATCAAAATCTCCAAAGAAGAGTTTGTAGAAGCTCCGTACCAAAATGACTACTTTAATTTATACTTTTTGTTTTGTCAAAAAAGTCTTTGCGAAATCGGCTGGTTTTCAATCTACTTTTTCGAAAATTGATTTTACTATTTCTACGCTTAGATTTTTTCCAACTCCCAATTGTTTTCGAACTATTTTTTTTACAAAATCTTTTTCAAACTCTTTCATGCTGTCTCATATGTCCACAAAAATTGGGAAAATTAGCTGAGTTTTGATCAATTATTTCGTATGAAACGTAAATCTAAAAAGATTATCCGAAATTTTGCGGAACAAGAGAGCAAATCGTGTAATTTACACGGACAGAAAAGTAAAATTTTCTACTGTAGTATCACTTAGTTCAAATTTTATGCTATAGAAATAGTTTTTTTATAACTTTTCAAATTGTAGAATCAAAAAAATTGATAATTCATGTCGATATTATATCAAAATTTCTCGATATTATGACTCTATTTTTTGATTTTGGAATTGAAAGGAAGTCAACAAAGTAAAGGATTTTTTGTATGAACTACTGTATCATTTTGTCTAATATGACTATATCTCATCAGAGAAAATATTCTTGAATTCCGTTTTATATATACGTTTGTGCACCTATACATTTTTGAACTTTGTAATTCATGGCTACATTTATGTAAACATAACTTGGATACAACCTTGGCTCCTTCTGCATCGGTTCAATTGTTCTTTTTTCCTCAGAACATCTATGAAGGTAAACTTGTGCCATTCTGCCAGATGGCACAGCGCAACCTTCCGACGAAGCACGAATCAGAGAGAAAAGGCCTTAACAGCAAAAAAGTGCTTGAAAGGAGGGTCGAAGTATTCTGAAATTTTCTATTTTTAAAATTTCGATTTTCAAGTTGATATTTCTCAGAAATACGAAAAACGGCCATTTTGACCAAAAAAGCTGAGAAAATAAGAACAACGACAGATATTGTGAAAGACAGTCGCACAAGAGACGGAAAATACAAAGCCTCTTATCGTGGCAACAACGCACGATAAGACACTTGTCAGCGGATACTAGTGGAGAAGGAAGCTTCAGTGGGGAAGGAGTATTCCACGGAACCCTCCCGGGACGCAAATTAGAAGAGATAAGAGCGTTATCGCAGGAATATTACGGGAGCGGAGGCTTGGTCCCCCAGAGACTGTTTATGTGAAGGGACTGTATAAAACTGACTGTATAGCTACTTGGATGTCGTGAAACTTTAAATTAACACCGGTATTATTTGATATTTTAGAATATGAGTAGCTAGAAAGAGGAAAGGGTCAATCCATCTCCAATGGATTTAATATAGAACTGTCACACAAAAACATATTAAAATAGCTTGTTCGAGCCGTGTTTTTAATGACAATCACGTAGTCGGAGGATCCGAGACTCAGCTATGTGGTTGTGTTCGCATGTAAACGAAAGCTGATCAAAAGTCGTTTGACTGATGGCCTAAAATTGGTAACTTTTTACTTTGCCCTAAACAGACCAGAAAATCAACTGGCAAGGTCGAGACGGTGAAAAGCGAGTAGGGTTAAAGTAACTGACGCCTGCCAGTCGTTAATAGGTACTTTTTCTACGCTCCGTCGCTGTGTAGTATTTGGGCGAATGTTACATAGACGTTTTTATGGCGCTCCTGGGTGGGCCTGTCAAAGGCATAAGACCATCATGATCAGCAAGCGTTTCAGCGATGAATCCTCCGCTCCGGGCGTAAGCCCGAGGTAGAGGCCTTAATGACCGTTATTGTACTGGGGGGAAGGTGCGTACCCTCCGTCCAGTACTATTTAGCTTTTTAACTTAGTTAACACCGAAAATTCCGGGGGCCGGAGGGTTAGGTGGGAAGTCATGAACCCGCTTGTCCCGAGGTCCCGGGACCAAAAACAATTAAAGAGAAAGCGTAAAACCAAACAAAAATAGTGTATAACCAAGAAAAAGCCAAAAATAAATTTATTTGAAAACAAAAAAGTACAAAAAACAGTAAAAAATCCAAAAAAGACCAAAAACAGTAAAAAATGTAAAGTGACAGTTTATATATTATTTCCGGACGAGATGTGATCTGACCTTCCTATTTGTTGTTGTTTCAGATTGATTTATATCGTTTCTGATAGAAAGATTGTGTGTTTTGGTGAAGGATTGGATACCCTCCCTCGAGTGTAATTTGAGTGTTTATGCACGTTAATGGTGATTTTGCCGGTGACCGGAGGGTAGAGTGGCAAGCTGATCAACGTGTTCCACACTCAACAGGGACATCAAGGACAACATCCGCATTGACTGTTGGGTATCGTTGAAGCAATTTTAGTATCGTTCGGGTACTATTTCATTAAAACTTAAGTGGTGGGGGGCACGATTGGCGCGGTCCGATTGTACCCTCCATCGATTACAAATTTCCGAGTTAAGGGTCTTAATTCGGGTATTTTGGTGCAAAGGAGGGTATAGTACTATTCATTAACGACTACTAATAGGTAATTATCCTTATTACATATTACTTATCTCCTAAATTAGACCCAAAAAACACCCAGTTTTGTCGAAAATCATCGTTTTTCGATCAAACTGTAGACCCCCAAATTTTTCGATATCCGAGCTTTTCCGAACAACAAAAAGCTTTTATATAGGGAGTAGCTACGTAGCTCGATCTCCCTAACTAAAGAAACCGCGTGAGAAAAGAATCAGTAGAAGTTGGAAAAAACCAAAATTTTTCGGTCAAAATTTCGATAATTTTCTGAATTTTGTCAATCTGTTTTGGGGATCGAGTTTTTGAGTTTTTAGAGTTAGAGCAATAAAATTTTTTGCGTTAGGAGCGTGCTAGCATAAAGTGCTCGGTTACTAGAGAAATTCTTGAGTAACCCTCCGATTGGCTCCCTGGATAGAGCTAACGACTTAAGGATTGGAAAAGGAAGGAACCGGAGGGTCCAAATTTGATAGTTATTGGCCAAATTTTTGTCTCCAAACCAATTTTGATCCGGTTTTTTGCACTATTCCAGTGCCGTACAGAGCTACTACGCTCGTTTCAATTATTTTTAGGCACTTTCGATAGAAATTGCGGAAAAAGTTTCTCAGAACCTATATAGGTGGTGAAAAAAGGCCATTTGGACAAACACGTTTTTGACAATTTCTCAAAGACTAGTCATCCGATTGGGATAATTTTGGTACCATAAGTCGACATTTTGGACCACTTTTCCGGACCGCAACCGTTTTTGGGTTGATAATCTCGGAAAAGAAAATTTTTTTAGAATTTGTTGGTCCGAGCGGCAGAAAATTTTATCAAAACACCTTTTTATCCAACTGGGAAGGTTGACCGTGTCAGCCAACCTAGTTTTAACTCAGGTGGACCGCTTTTAGAGACTTTATCGCGGTAACATAACCTTTTTCGTGATTTTTGGGGAATCCTCCGAAGTAACCCTCCGGAGTCAGCTAAACCCCTTAGCAACCCTCCTTAGTGAAAAAATTCCACGAGATCACCCAAAGAAGTTAAAACAGCCCCCCGTAGAGAACTTAGCTTGTTTTGACGCTTCCTGAAGTTAATTGAAGACCCTTCTAAGTGAGTTTCAGAAATTTGAAAATTTTGGAGGTACCCTCCGAAGTAACCCTCCGGAGCATTTTAAGCATCTTATTGACCCTCCTTAGTAAATTTAAGGGGACCCTCCGAGGTAACTTGGGTGATTAGGGTACCCTCCGAGGTAGGCTAAGTGTCTTAACAACCCTCCGGAGTGACTGGAACATCTTAGCAACCCTCCTTGTTGGAAGCTTGAGGAAACCTGCTGTGGCAATTTGGGAAAAGGAGAATATCCATTTAATTAAAATCATATTAGGATATTAGGCGGGCTTATTAGGATCATAAGAGCCCATTTTGACCCGGAAATTCGTGATCAACTTTGGATTCTAGATCGGGTGTATCAGAAGTACCCGAACAAAATTTTTTTTTTTTTATTGTGATTTTGGTTGTGCGGTTGCCTTGAGCTAATTAATAGGAAAGTTCGGGCAATCCGGGAACAAATAAAAGAAGACCTCGGTGAGTGTATTAGGCAAATACACACTCACTTGAGAAGAAAAGTTGTTCCCTGCTCTCGTGCACTTGGAGCGTTCCGGGTGTGGGGGAGCTTTTTCATAGACTTTAGAAGTTTTCGATCAGAGGTTGCCTTGAGCCACTTGATAGGACAGCTCGGGCAATCGCGGGGCACCTAAAAGAAGACCTCGGTGGGTGTATTAGGCAAATACACACCCACTTGAGAAGACTGTGTCCTGGGCTTTGTTCTTTCGGATCGTTCCGATTGGGGGAAGTCTTTTTCTTTAAGACTAAGTTTTATTGATCTGTTTCTGAATCATCACTGCTTTTTATCAAAGATTGTTTAATTTTAACAAAGCAGTGACTTAATAAATTGTGTGGCGATAAATTGACACTGACAAAAGGTCGCTGTCACCTGTAGGATATTCTTATCTGATTATCTATTGTGTTTTGTGTGTTGATTATATCTTGTGAAAATTTTGTGATACTGTTATACTATACAACAGGGTTGAGTTAGCATTATATCAATACTGAGCAGGCCCTGTGTGTGTAATTCTAGCTGAGTCACTAAGATTGTCATTGAGAAACCTAAGAGACATTCTTGATTTTTACGAGATCGAAGAGGCAGCGTTAAGTAATTTAACTTGAACTTGTTGCGGTACGCGTGCATCGCCATTAAATAATAGGAATATTGTTATTTGTCACAAAGTATGCAGCGCAGGGACTCGTTAGGATCGACTACTAAGATTCCCAGGCTGAGCAAGGGCAGCACGCAAAAATTTAAAACTAGGCGTAGCCAGTCCTCGTTTAGCAGCGCCTCCAACGTGTTTGCTGAAAACGAATCGACTAAAGGTCAACCTGATCTTTCAGTGAGCGGAATGAGATTGAGGAGCGAGAAAAACCTCGATGGCGATCAAAGGCGGAGCGCCGAAGCCGGAACCGCGAGCGAAACGCTTGTGAACCCCTTTGACGAGGGAGAACAGACGCTCATTCGACCCGACTTTGAGCCGAGCGAGGACCTCGAGCGGGAGGAAGTCGAGAGGACAGAGGAGACCTCGGAGCGTTCCGAGGTCGAGCCGCGAGAGGAAGTATTATTCAAGGGGATGTCCAAATCGGAGACCAAAAGTCATGGGTGGAGGGGAGAATACTGGCCAAGCAGAGCAACAACGCGATGATGTCGAGTATAAGCCCGAGTGAAGAACAAACGAGTTCGAAGGCCAAGAAGAGTTGGAAGTCCTTGTACGACGAACGCATGGCGTCACTACCAACTGTAGGTTTGACTTCCAGTGATGACTACCCGGAGATAACCCATCCGGATGTGAACTTCACACCGTGCCCAAGGAACGATATGAGCAGGAAGGCGTCGTCAACCTCACCGACCAGGCCCATGTCGGATGGGATAACGATGGGAGCGTCATCAACATTCGACAGATTAATGACGTCGATGAGCAAGCAAAAAGGCGGTGCGTCATCAAGCACCAGGCTGCAGCCGCAGTTGACCTCATCTTCTCTGAGACTAACCCCGTCATTTCGGGCCACTGGCGACATAAGTGACATGTTCGCTGGCGTAATGAATGGTCTAGATGAACTGAGGCGGGACATGACTAAAAGAATAGATCAGGTTGATGAGAGAGCTCACAAAGGTCAAGAGAATCTGAGAGACGAACTAACGCATGTGAAGTCGCAGGCGAGGGTTGATCAGGCTCAGTTGATTCGCAACACCGATCAATGCCTGGCGGAGAGCCTGGCACAGGCAAACTAGGAGTCATACGAAAGAGAGGCTAGGATGACTAGGGAGATCGAACGATTGTTGAACGATCATGATAGTACCTACGCCCACACGATGACTAGCCTGGAGAAAAGGTTAGATGCAAAATCTGACTTAATGATGCGGAAGCTTGACGCGATCCTGAATGGGAGCAATGGGCAGGAGCGTTCCAACCCAAGGGAGCGCTCACGCCATGCAAATGATGGAGATGGTACGGGCAGCAATGCCAGAGCCCAGCAAGGCTCGAGAACGAACTACGAACCCAGAAACAAGGAGCGGCCAAGGGCAGCCCCGTCGAGGCCTGGCTGGACGAATCCAGTCCCGCCGGAGGCAGATGCCACCCCGGAGACAAGGTTGCCAACTGTGCCACAAGTCAGTTCAGTACCAGATCTGACTACAGTCTCACAGGACACAACGATGTATGCCTCGATGTTTGAGCCTCTGAACAGATCTCTCGAAACATTCATCACCAAGCTCTCGAAGTCAACCGAGAGAGGAGAGAGGTCAAGAAGGACACTGAAAAAGCCGAAGTCATATAAAGACGAGTCAGACGGCTGCATTGATACTTGGATAGAGGTGATGAAATTACACTTTGAGGAAGAGAATCTCTCCAAGAAACAAGAGTGCAGCGCGCTGACGAGCAATCTGGAGGGTACTGCATTAAGTTGTGTAATGGCGAAAAGAGCCAATGAGAGAGACAGCGCTCGCAAGATATTCGACACCCTGCTGAATCGTTTCGGCTCTGGAGTACAAGGGCACCAGGCTATGGTGAAGTTCGAAAAGAGGCGTCAAAGAGATGACGAATCCATAGATAAATTCTTGGACGACCTTGAATTGCTTAGGAGGAGAAGCAACCCAGATGAGAAAATATCCGAGCGAAACTTGGCGATTGCTTCGAAGTTCATGGACGGCGCAAGGAGTGAGGAGTTGAAGACGATGTTGGCCACTCACTTCTACCTGTCGCTTGACCAGGTACCCACGCCCGATGACTTGCGTATGAAGTCACGCGAGTATTTAGTCATAAAACCGAGGGCGCAAAACCGTTACAGCAATTATGGTAACTATAGCGGGACAAATACTGGTGCGAATTCCAGTTGGTACAAACCTCGCGATGACATGGATAAGAGGAGGTCGTGTGCAAATTGTGGTTCGATGGACCATCACGTTTCCGCGTGTTCTGCATACAAACAGAATATGAAGGCCATAGGCTACTTTCTCGAGGACGCCGACGCGACCGACGAGGATCATGAAGAGTACGTCAGAGGGCTCATCATGAAATATGGTCCGAGGTGTTTCTTCTGTAATTTGGAGGGACACGTCAAGTCGGATTGTACTCAATTTTGGGATGCAGTAGCGGACGCGAAACATCCCCGCCACGAAGAGGCGCTTTGGGTGTCAAGGCCAGTCGAGCACGTCTGATGAACGAGGCTGAATCTCGGAGAAAGGAGACGACACCGAGCACCTTCACGACCAAAAAGGTTAAGACATGGCCTGACGAGGTGGTAGCCTCGAACCTCGAAGCAGAGTCGTCTAGCCCACTCAAGGCGGATTACGGCCTTGCGGCAAGGACAGCGCTGCAGAATATCAAACAGGACCTAGCCACGAAAGAAGTGGAGCAATGGGTAAGGTCGGAGCTGGAGAGCGCAGATCTTCGGGAAAGTTTTAATGTTCTGGGTAAAACGACAAAAGTAGAAGACAAAGAGGAACCCAGGAAACAGGGACTAAAACTGAACGTTATATCTGGTAAGACTTTCGGCATGACGAAGGAGGGGACCAAAATAATGTCCATCATCTCAGTCGCAGGGCACCAGGTGGTCAAGAACTTGAGTGAACCATCCGAGATTACACTAGTCCACCTGGACATCTATGCCGACTACCTGAAGGAGAAAGATCCCAAACTGGACTCCAGGGCAGTGCGAGCGCTGCTCACAACGGGAGGTCCGAGGCTGATGAAAGTGGACGGACATTATATCGATGTCCATGGCCCTTACCCGATCCTGATGAATGTGGATGGCATCAACATCTACACGAAAGCTCGCATAACTGATGCGAACGATCAGATTGGCCGGATATACATTGGTCAAGAGGAGCTGAAGGTTAGACGAATCGGACACAAAGCGACGTCGAACAAGATGCGGTGCATATAGGTTGCGAGGTCGATCTGGCTGCGCACGTGCTGGACGTGCAAGGCAGGCAACTTTCCGTAAAGGGATTGCTAGACACGGGAGCAGTGGTTAGTGTCATGCCAGTCAAAACTTGGACCGACATGGGTTTCGAGAGATCGGATCTCATACCGACAAACATCAGGTTGGCAGCGGCCAATCAGGGAGCGATCTATGTCACTGGACGAACTCCGATCATTTCACTGCAGCTCGGAGGAAGACATCTTTGGATGAACTTCCTAGTAGTGGAGAATTAGGACGAATCCGATCAGTTCATCTTAGGAAGAGATTTCGTTCGCAACTTTGACGTCACGATCGATCTCAATGACGGGTTGATTAGGATCAAGGATCCTGAGAGAAAGTATGAAAAGAGACCCCTTAATAAGATCTTAATTAATCAGGCCAAGGTGCCGATTTTTCTGGATCGAAAAGTTAGATTAAAACCAAACCAAGCCGTAGTAGCGACGTTTAGGATGAGGAACTCGAATGAACTCAGCAACGACAGACAGGTGTGTCTGGTACCAAATCCCAACAGTAAAAGCGCGGCTATTTTAGGAAGAAGCTTCTCACTCACTCAGAGCGGACTGTGTGTGAGTGTGTTGTTGAACACAGAAGCAACAACAGTGACAATAAAGAGGGGAAAGAAACTTGGCTATGCTTTGCCTCTGAACACAGACTTTCAGAGTGTGGTGAAAATGAAAAAGTTTGATGTAACTAAATGTCCATTACATGCGAACCAAGGATGTATAATGAAAAGAGTGAATGAATTGAAATCTTCTAGGAAATTGTTTTCAATGAAGTTGGAAACAGATGATGGGCTGTCTAGTTATTCCAACTTTCCTGAGAGGCCGACGGAAGCAGAGTTAGCAGCGAATAAGCCTGTCCTACCTGAGATAGAACATCTGAAGGGTAAAATATCAGACAAGGAATTAGATTCGCTCAGAGCGGTGCTAAATCGGAACGCAGACGTTTTTTCAAAGCATAAGGCCGACATAGGTTGTTGTAAATTTGTAGAGCACGAGATTGAGATAGAAGAGGGCTCGGTACCTCATAGGGAAGGGGCGAGAAGAATGACCCCAAACAAGTCAGAAGCGTGTAGGAAGGAAATCGAGATGTTAATGGAGTACGACATGATCGAGCCGTCGAAGTCCCCATGGGCTTGTGGCGTGGTCATGGCGAAAAAGAAAGGGGGACAACTCAGATTTTGTTGTGATTTCCGTTATCTGAATGCAGTGACTATAAAGGACGCATACCCGATTCCCCGCATCGATGAGAGCCTATCCAAGCTGGGGGACGCGAAGTTCTTCACGACGTTGGATTTGGGCTCTGCGTTCTGGCAAGTGCCACTCAGAAAGCAAGATCGAGAGAAAACAGGCTTCGCGTGTGAGCTGGGAATGTTCCAGTGGAAGAGGATGCCGTTTGGATTGTGCAACGCGACGGCCACATTCCAGCGACTGATGGCCCAGGCACTCACGAGCGTCACTAAGAAATACGGGAATCTCATCATGTGTTATGTCGATGATGTCGTGATTGCAACACCAACCTTAGAAGACCACATAGAGAGGTTGGAGGAGGTGTTTTCTTGCATGAAGCAGGCGGGTCTGAAATGTAAGCCCTCTAAGTGTGAAATCCTCAGGGATTCCATAAAGTATCTGGGCAGCCTGGTTGACAAACATGGAGTGAGACCAGATCCCGTAGCGATTGAAGCGGTGCTGACCTGGAAGGCACCTAAAACAGATACCCAGCTGATGAGTTTTCTGGGATTCGCTAATTATTATCGAGAGTTCATCAAGGGGTATGCTGACAAAATATACCCCATGCAGAGGTTGATGAGAAACAAGGGCAAAAAGTTCACCTGGACTGATGAGGCACAAGTTTCATTTGAAAACATCAAACGTGAACTTTGCGAGGCACGGGTCCTCGGCATGCCAACAGAGAAGGGGATGTTCGTGCTGGATACGGATGCATCAGTAGTTGCGATATCGGGCATACTTCACCAGGAGCAGGAGTGGAACGGGAGAACTGTTCTTCGTCCGATAGCCTACGGGAGTAAAGTCCTGAGTGATACTGAAAGGAAGTACGGCGCACCAAAAGCGGAGATGTTTGCGGTGATCACTTTCGTGGAAAAATACAGAGCCTACTTGGGGAGTGCTCCCTTCAAGTTACGTGTGGATAATCGTGCCCTGGCCTGGCTGAAAACCTATTCGATGGACCAAAGTTATATTGGTCGTTGGATTGTGCGCCTGGATGGATACCATATGATCATAGAGCACCGTACCCGTGACAAGCACCAGAACGCAGATAGCCTCAGCAAAAAGACAGAATTTTATGAGCGCCTCGAGGAGAAACAGGCTAACCAATCAGAGATCAAAGACGGGTTTTCCTTTCTGGACAAAGAAACCTACGACAAGCTGCCACTTACTAGGTGGTTAGACAAGTCAGGACATCCTATACCCGGACACCCTGACCTTCCAGTGGAGACGGCCGCGGAGATAAAGCTTTTAGCCAGAGGCGAGCCCGTTCCGTTGGATCTGCTAGTCCGATCCAACTTGGTACAGCAAGAACTTACCAGGCTGGGCATAAACAGCATGGCTCTATTGAACAGGACGGTGAACGTGGCGCCGGACGTCATGAGAAAGCTCCGTGACTTGTTGGACAGGGAAGTGGATAGGCATGATCGTGAATGGATGGAGACCATGCAGCAGTTGACGGTCACCGAGAGAACAGAGAAGAGGCCAGTGTCCATTCGCAGCCGAGGCGTTGAACGGGATTGCAGGTCGATTGTCAACCAGCTGGTGAGCTCGATGCCGAAGGAGGTCTTGTTGAGAACTTCGTTCACTGAATATGGAACACTGAATCAGAACCAAACTACTGAGGAAGTCAGGATCAGGTCGAAATCTAGCTTCACGAGGAGAGTGCATTTCACGGATGCAAAAGAAGAATACGAGCCGAGCCCAGATTGTTCGTCCGTGGACGAGACAATGTCCGGGGAGTCTTACACCTTCGAGCCAGTCAAGGACGACTCGTCTGAGGAGTCAGACACCTTTGAGCCCGTGCAGGACGACTTGTC
Organism: Symsagittifera roscoffensis; assembly: GCF_963678635.1. NCBI lineage: Eukaryota > Metazoa > Xenacoelomorpha > Acoela > Convolutidae > Symsagittifera > Symsagittifera roscoffensis. Next base: position 54,352,124 of record NC_087068.1, on the reverse strand, counting down.
CGGGGAGAGGTTGACGAGACCACCTAGGGGCAGAATTTTGTCCGGGGAGTCGGGTTTGAAGCGACCGATGGACAGAGTTTTGTCCGGGGAGTCGAGAAACATCTCAGACAACTTGGAATATGATGTTGGGAAATCAGTCGACTCAAGTGTTGACTCGAGGCCCCAGTCCTGGGACAACACGTCTGAAACAACTTCCAATTCCGATATGTCAGAGATCGCAATCCACTCCTTATTGGTAGACTGGAAGCAGCGTGGGCTGGACCGAGAAACACATCAGGATCCAGACAGGGACAGATACACCTCAGATGAAGAGGGCACTGTGGAAGATAATGCCGCAGACGAGCTCGAGCTGATATCAGTTTCGAAACGCCCAACCAGATTGCTGCCACATGGTACGGTCGTCCGTACCAATCTGGAACCATCTGTGCAGGAAGCGACGCCTTTGAAAAAGATATGGTGTGTCAAGTTGATGGACGATGCTCATGCTCCGGAGATAAGGAGTGGGCAAATGAACGTGGTAAAGACGTATTTGAAAGCCAGGTACAGGCTGTCGGATCTCCTAAGGGCTCAACGAAATGATAGAATGACGAGCAGTCTGAAGAGATGGATCGAGAATGGAGCACCTGACAAGGGAGACTTGGAAGAAGACAGCTACAAGATCTTAAAGCAATTCTACCTGAAGCGAAACGACTTGTTGTACCTGAATAAGGAGGGAATCGTTGCCTGCAAGCGAAAAAAGGAGGACAAGGTCCTTTATAAATACAATTCAATAGTATTACCTCAGTTGTACCAAACCGAATTGCTCTTTCGCTCACATGATCAGATGGGCCATCAAGGCGTGGACAAAATGTACAACAGGATACAGAAACGATTCGAATGGACGGGATTGAAGAAGGCTTGTGAGAAGTGGATTGCCGCATGCCTGCCATGTCAGCAGGCGAAGGTTCCCAGGAAACTAAGGTTCCCCCTGCAGTCAATAGAGTCGTCGGGATTCAACGAAGTCGTGCAAATTGATCATCAGAAAATCTGCATGACAGCAACGGGCTATAATCAGGTGCTGGTAATGATCGACCATTTTTCGAAGTATGCGGAAGCAGCACCCTGCATGACAGCATCGGCGGAAGAAACATGTGATCATTTGATAAATGTGTGGATAGCGAGGCATGACGTTCCAATCGGACAATGGCAAAGCATTCGTGGGTGATCTCACGAAGGAGTTGATGAAAAGGTCGCAGGTAGCGCAGGCCCACTCGACCACTTATCACCCGCAAACTAATGGCCTAGTCGAGAGGCAAAACCGCACACTGGTATCCATGCTGAGAGTCTACTGCTCGCGTTACATGGATGACTGGGACAAGCACTTGCCGCAAGTGATGGGTGCTTACAACAGCACGGAGCATTCCACCACGGGAATAAGTCCGCACATGATGTTAACGGGTCATGAAAAAGCGCTCCCGTTGACGTTTTTCTACCCTGAATATGAGGGGAAGAGGACAGCAGCGCAGACGTGCGGGATGTTATTAGAAGACAGCAGGACCTCAAGGACTTATGCAGGAGGAATACGCAACAGGCGCAAATTAGACAAAAAAGGAGGTTTGATAAAAGGACAGCTGATGCGAAAGCCTACTCAGTTGGCGACTACGTCTGGGTGTTCCAGGAAGTGGTTCCATCAAAAGGAACCAAGAAATTATTTAAAAAAATGGCGTGGTCCATTTCAGATAACAGAAGTGCACCAAGGAGGTTGTTTTTATCGATTGAGCACTGGAAGAGCAGCTCATTATGAAAACATCAAACCACACAATGCCTCGTCAGAGGATTGGTGCATCCCAGCGGACATGCAAGAGGGAGACTATTTGATAGTGGATCCTGCTTGTGAAGTGAATGAAAGGGGTACTCGCGACAAAAACGACGGGAATGAGGTGGCGGACGACTGCGACCTACCACTGGATCTCGAGTTGACCGAGCGAGTAGAGGTGGACGATGAAACTCTACCCTATGCGAGGAAGACTGGGACTGACCAGAACAAATTGAAATTGACAAAGGAATACAGCCTGACTTTCCTCTCACTATGGAAACACGCCAAAGCAAGAGAGGAAAAAACCAGAAGAAATACAATCCGTACGGCGAGGATTCGTTGTAGACAGGATAGTTGTAAGTGATTTCATGGACTCGCAAGTGGGACTGGACGAAGTGGCGATGCTAGAAGAAATCGACTTGGTGAATGATATGGATCAAGATTGGATCGACGATCGATCAGAACCGGAAGTGGAGTTCGAACCAGAAGCGGAACAGACTCATGAGCAAGAACTAACGAACTTGCGCGTACTCGAATGGCTCCATGATCTGCCGACAGATCCAAAAGAGACGATCCTGACGATTCAGGACGTCGATAAAGACGGCATCAAATACATCAGTCATGACAATACCGAGTCCAACTGGGTCGCCCCAGATGGTCCTCTACGTGTTCCACAATCCAACCTCGATCTCCTAGACTTTGGGCGATCGACGGGGACGTCGATGGATATTTCTGTCCGGGGAGTGGGGGTAGGACTCACCCACACCGAAAATCTGATAATAAAAAAATTAAAATCGGCAAGAGAAACCGGAGAACTAGAGACAGAGGGCGAGAATGCTAAAAAATCACCTTTTGGACGAATGTTTGAATCGTATTTTGATCTACCGAACCATTATTCGAACAATATCGTCATAACGGACAGCGATTTCATACTCACGGAACGCACGTGCGCCATAGCGATAACCGCGGACGTAAGCTTCAAAACAGCACTAGCGGCTGACTTCAAAAGAGAGTATAAGAATATCGAGTTTTCATGGAAACAGAGGCCTGGTGTGGGAGGGATGATAGCGCTGCCCCCTGTTGCATCACAGATACCAGGGAAATATTTGTGTTTCCTGGTTACCAAGGCCACTGATAGACAACACGTAGATCCAAAGAGCTTGGTATTGGCCTTGACTCGACTTAGGGATTTTTTGGTTGAGAGAGGAGTGACCTCTCTCTCGTTGCCAGTATACGATCCTAATAGGGGAAAGCTACATCCGAGAGAGTTGTACGCACTTGTACAAGTGATATTTTCAGAGACTGACATAGAAGTTTACTTACATAAAAAATACTATCTGAGCATATGCTAAGAATTGCGCTCGGCGATAAGTGGTTTTTGTTAAGTTACTCGATAAGAATTAGAGTCAAGTTTTAGATTAGGTTAGGTTTTAGGTACAGTATTAGGGATTATGTTTTTATGTGATAGTATAGGTGTGTGATGTTTATGTGTTTATGTGTTATGTTATTGTTATGATATGTTTTATGTTTTGTGTCATAAAAGACCTGGAGTACTCCAGGTCATCAAGGTGACAGCGCTCATTCGTGCTACTCTGACAAAGTTAAAGATGGACGATCCACCTTGGTGCTAAATTTTTAAATCAGAATTAAGAAGAGAATTTCAATGGAGAGTTTTAAAGAGTTGAATGATGTTGTATCCAAAATTGATGGTTTTAAGTCGCGACTTGTTTTTTAGATCTTGATTGATCAAAATTGTTTATTGAATCCATTGAATCGAAACGAGACAGGAAGACACTACACGACAGCAAGAATCAACACGATAAGAAATGGGTGATACGAACGAACTCATGGAATTCCTCTCAGCGAGTCTAGGAGCGACTCTAGACGAGATCTATCAGCGGCTGATCGATTGTGATTTCACACGGGAAGACCCGGGGCTGGCGATGTTTGTGGTCGCGCTCCTCAATGCATTAGGACGAGAGGGTCGAGGGAATCGCCCCACGGAAGTCGTGTTGATGTTGGCCTTCGGTGAGTCCGGGACCGCCAAGAGAGGCCGAAATCGACTGATGAGATGGAGGCGTGGAGAAATGTCTGGCCACGACCTGGCTCGTGAGCCAGGACTAGGTGAGCAGAGGGACCACCGGCTAGGTGAGATGCCCTTACCAGTCCAACCGGCGCAGCCACTCATCGGAGCGAAGAGACAACGTAATGGGCCAGGCCCGTCACATTCGGTCGACTCTCCTACAGCTGCTCCTCCTTCGAAGAAAGTGAGGGTGAGTGAAATAGAGATCCAGACGTCGGAGACGATCGAGACGCTGGAGAAGAAGGAGAAAGATCAAAGCGAGCTGTAAGCCAAACTCCAGGAGTATAGGGCAATAGCTCGAGAAAGAGACGAATGGAAGAAAAAATACGAAGATCTACAGGTGGCTTATAAGGAGGATGAAATAAAGCACCTGAAGGAGCTGTATATGGCAAAGGTGAGCCAAGTGTCACCGAAAGTTCTGGCGAGCATGAGATCCTCGGAGGGATCCAATGACACACGCCCCGGGACAACAGCCCAGGAGCTGTGTGTATCGAGAGGGCCCGAGGTTCTGGATTTGCGTGCATCGAGAGAGCCCGAGACTCCTCAGCAGACACGACTGTCTGCTTCTAGTCAAAGGTTCACGATACCAGACCCTTCTGACACTTACCTCGCCCCTCAGTTCCAAGAATCGTTCAACCAAGTGGCCAGAGCGACAATGGAGGAGATCAACCGAACCACTGGACGAACATTGGGTAGGATCGTTCCTTCCCAGCGTCGTGATCAATCATCTAATAGCTCGGAGCGAGCACCCCACACGATAGTGCCCTCGGGGACTGCGCATGGCAGAACCTATCAAAAGTCCCGCGTGGTAGATATTAGGAAGAATCTGATGACACGGCACCAGTTCACGCAAATAGCTGCGGAGCATCCTCGAGCCTGCCTGAATGACATGAGCTGGAACCCCGCTACGAGCGACCAGGTAATTCCCCCAGGGAGTCGCCACCTGATCATAGGCGACAGTTTGGTGAGGGATCTGAATGAGATCTTCGTCTATGGTCAGACAACCACTTTGTCCTTTGGAGGAGCTTCAGTGGCCCAGGTCATCAAGATTATGGAATTCCAAAGCGAGGATCACCTGGATACGCTGGTGATAATGCTAGAAACTAACGACGTCTCGAGAGCCCCAGTGACTCCCGAGTGCAAGTGGGAGCCTCTGCTGGTATGCCTCCTGAATGAACTGAAGGAAAAGTACAGGCCCAAGTTTGTGGTGCTGTGCACGATACCACAAAACCCGCTGAGGGGCACCACAGTGGCAGATTTCATGAATGGCAACGTGACACGGTGGAACGAAATGATCCGTAATCTGGTGAGAAGCAACCCTGGCGAGTTGCGACTTCTGGATCTCGAAAACACGCTGCGCATGATTGATCACATTGCGCTTACCAGAGATGGGATACATTTCAACACCCAACGAGGGAGACACTGGATGAATGATGTATTTCAGACGCAATTGAGGGAAATGGAGCAGGAATCGAGGGCGACCAGTTCTCTGGCTCGGACCAGCTCAACGACTGGAGGAAGTAGAATAAGGGCAAGCGTGCCCGAATCCCTCGTCGACCGCCTAGGGCCCTTGGCAATGGAGACGGCTGTAGCCGCACCCACCGCTCCGAGCTCAAACGTGAGAGAGAGGCTAGGGACTGCTCCTCCTCCCAGAACACAACCTCTTGAAAGCCGACACGGTAGATCAGTGGTTCAGAACAGAAATAACTCCCAGACCGTGTCTAGGAGGAACGATCCGCCCGCCACGGCAAACCCTGCTTCAGCAGCAGGACCGTCTACGAGCGCCGTGCCTGCGGAGGGAGTAAACCAGGCAGCCTGCTGCTTTGGAACCGATCAGACCCGAGTCATTGGGGACAGTATAAGACAGACATGTCCACAAAATTGAACATGAATACCCTGACGTGTCGGGAGGACGCGATGTGAATGATTGGCGGAGAAAGTCCCACGGTGTCGCGATTGTATCGGATACCAGGCGTGGATTGGCTGCTAGCAGAGCAGGAGCAGTTCAGCTCTACGACTACGCTCCGACATGCAGACTTGAATGGATTGCCTCAGGACAACACCTTTGGACCCTTGAACACGCGGTCCCTTACGGACGTCCGACAGAGAGCCCGGGAATTGACGCCACCTGAGGAATTGACGCAGAGCAGGAGAAATTCAGCTCCTCGACCTCACTCCGACATGTAGACCTGGATGGATTACCTCATGACAATACCTTTGGACCTTTAAACACCCGGTCGCTCACCGACGTTCGAGATAGGACCCGGGAAAGGACACCACCTGTGCGCAAGGGCAAGTTCCAGACGGAGAACAAGCCCAATAACAAACATCACAAGATGTACAGACAATTCGCTAAACCACCCGGTCAGACGCCGGGCGAGTATTCGAGGGATTACCCCCGAACTACAACAGTGGTTGGAGACGATAAGAGATACGGGAACCTGAAGGCCCCAACAGGCGATGGCCTTTTTGCAGCTTATGACCCCTTGGACATGAAGGCTGCCAAATATCTGGTTGTGGCCGGCTCCGATTATCTCTACACGCCCCGTTCTCTATTCTGGCCCGATGTGATTTTCTTAACGGCGCCTAAACTGGACTGGGGACAGGCGATAGGCATGATGATAAGTGTACGGAGAGTGGTCAGCATGGAGCCGCAGGTAATAGTGGTTGCAGGCTCAAATGATCACCTGCAAAGCAGGGGCTTATTGTCACGTCTGACGGATGGATCGATCCCGAGCAACGAGGTCATAGGGGAGGCGATAATGACATTGCTCTCGGCGATGGCTGAGGTAGAGGCAGCAGCAAAACAACGTTTCACCCATAATGTGGTGAAGGTGGTCTTTGTGTTGTCACCAGGGTACGCTGCATTGCCAGAACCCCTTCAGTTTGTATACACAATGGTCACAACCATAGCAGAGGGGAGGTTCAACGTGATAATTCCTGCCCCGAACAGAGTAGTAGACCCAGACAATTACTACCCGTCGCGATCTGAGCTTCCCGCCGTTTGGGCTGACATTTCGAATGCCATACAAGGGCTCAGAGATTGTAGCACAACTCGGTTGGTGCTAGATGAAGTTCTGCTGTTGGAGCTGTCCAACTTTGCCAGATTGCTGAAACTAAGACCAGGGGTGGATGACGATCATCTGTTAGTACAACAGGTGGCTGATGATATCTGGTTCAGACAGATGGATCATGCCGAGAATGAGCAGGGCAGGACAGTCAGGAAGAACATGACATCAGCGGAAGAAGATCTCATGGCAATGGCTTTGCGCACGAAGCCGCACAACAACGTATGGTTGCACTTGTCACCAAGACTATGCACCTTGGGTGAGGACGCGTTCGAGCATGCGCCGGCAGTGATAAAAGAGATACACGTGTATCTGAAAAACTTGTTTGATGCCCGGGAGTTAACTGGGGGCATGATGTTGAAGTTGATGCAGGACGTAAACACGATGTCACTGGACAAGTTCCAAGCTGACGTGCTAGCCACGAGGGCACAGTACGAACAATCGGATGCTATCTTGGGTGGAATGGGAGTGGGATGGACGCCATCCTTCCTGTCGACGTGCTATCCTAGGGCATCCCGGAACTTGATCGCGAGTTTTGTCAGAGACATCAGGAAATTATCGATTGGCCTGGTGTTAGCCTTATACGTGACATTTGGTCACGAAAATTTCGTGAAGGGGCCGGCGAATCTCTTCACCCAAGCGTTGGCAGATTTGAGATTGGATGGACTCCTGACCCTGATTGCCATGACCTACGGTCGACTGGGTGATTTGCTTGTGCTGTTACGTTACCCTGAACAACTACAGGGACCCAGTCGTGAGTTCAATGCACAGTTGGAAACCGCCTCGCTTAAGAAGATGAAAGACTGTAGGACTCTCCTGCTCCAATATCTCTTACAACAGAACAGAAGCGTCACGGGAGAAGATAAGCTGGCGACTGATGCGAGTGAGTGCAAGCAATATTGTGGCATGCCCTTGCTGACAGATTTGGCAGTCATGATGCGGATCGATCCGTTGGCTCTGATTCATGGACTGCGGGAATTCGTCACGGTGGTGTATGGACCGGTGATGTCTTTCGTGTTCCCGGACGTGCAAGTCAAGGCATACAGGAATTCGGTGTTATACGTCAACCTGGTCTCAGTCGTGGACTGTTCCGTGCTGAACTGGGTAGAACAGAGGGAGTTGAGGGGGCTGGCCAGTGACGATAGGCTGTTCGGAAGAATAGCGGAGCCAGGTTGGATGTTGATGGATTTCAACAACCACTTCAAGTGCCGAATGGACCGTGAGGAACTTTCTCACATCCAGTTCAACCCGAAGCTTTGGTACTTAAGAACAGTAGTGAAGGATACGGGAGCGGCTATGGGAGTGCCACTCTTACCAGAGGCCTATGCACACGCTAAGGAGAACCAGCAAGCGTGGCTTTCTGGATCCAGGCCGCTGCCGGACCAATGCCCTCGATATCCACCAATAAGGAGGATGTTGTTGGGAGTCACATCTCCCATCATTGACCCTCGCATCGGAGCAGCTCGTGACGCAGAGAAGAGAATGTTGAAGTGGAGTGAAGGGATGGAGCCGCGCTTCATCGGCTGGAATGTTGCAGCCGCGCACACGTTTGACTTCTCATTTCCTGATGCTTGGAGTAGAAAGAAGATTAAGGCACTACCTTCCGGGAGACCAGAGAACTCGGCCGAAATGTGAAACGAAGTGTATTCTCCCACAGATGACTTATCAAGACTGAAGTGGTCAGGAGAAGTGAAAGTAGTGATGATGGAAGTGGCAAAGGAGAGCAGAGGAGGCTCATATATAACAATAGAGGACCTGGCACCACATGGCGAGGAGTCTGTAGAATTCCTGGTGAATGATGAGTTGTTTTATCATGCAGGAGACATGACCGTACCGGCTCGGCCGGACTCGGGCGTAGACTCACGACAAGGACCTTCAGGACCCAGGCCGAAACCTGATGCAAGTGATGATGAATTGATGGATCAGGACGATGACGACGACATCGAGGGAAAGACGGGAAAACCGGGTGAGACGGATCTGGGGGCGTTAGAGAGAGACTTGCTAGAATACCGGTTTAGTGAAGACGACGATGGGGAACTCGATGGTAGTCTATTGCTAATGACGCCATCGTCTTTCATGTCCCCTACAAAGGAGGCGTCGGCCGACTTATCCCCGATAGACCCAATAAGCCAGGCGAGAGAATGCCGAAGCAGGGATCCGCAGAGATTGCTCCATGAGTCACCAAGGAGGAGAAAAATCGAAGAATCAATGAGGGTATCCTTCCTGAGCACGCTGCCGGAAGAGGAATGGGAAAGATATCAAAGTGAGTTAGAAGGCAAGACAGGGGCAACCTGGAGTCGAGTGAATTTCATGGAAAGATCATGGGACGTGATAAGGCGATATGGGACGCATTCCATAATGAAGGTGGGATTGAACCAACCCATCATGCGTGAGGTCCTGGAGAAAATAGTGAACTCCATGGAGTCGGATTTTCTGACCGAGTCAGTTACAGAAGACAGTGCCAATGATCAGCAGGTTGCAAAGAAATTACCTGTCAGACGAGCCAGGAAGGGGCTGAAGCGACTAAAAGGGAAAACAGGAAGTCGAGCCATGAACCCGAGAGTGGTGAAGTCGAGAGCCAGCGCAGTGGTGACCTCTTTAACGAGCGCAGGTCGTTCAGGCGAGAGCGGGCAAGGAGATAGTGCAACGCTGACAGGGGGAGAAAAAGAGAATCTGATACCCCCTATGCTCTTGGCAGGTCTGACCACGGCTGCCGTAAGATCAAAGAAAACAGCACGAACCCTGGCAGACACTAAATTAGAGATGGAGATCATCAGTCAATGTGGATCTGGAGGACTTGAAGATTACAGGCCCTCGCGGACCAACATAGCCAAGTTGAAGCTGGAAGGACAACTCGACGTGGTCGAGTACAGTCGAGTCACTGTGCCGGAATCAGTCCACATGGGAGATCCAGCAGGAGGGTACGTGGAGATGTTGAAAGCGAGAAACTCCGCGAGAGGGCACCTGATGGCTTGGAGCGAGAAGCGAGCCATGCAGGAATATCTGAAAGAGCTTACGGAGAATTCAAACTTAAATCGACAAGAATACGGCACGGTAATGTCCTCTGAAGCGAACGAAATTGGATTGGAAAAGCTACTAGAAATCTCCTGGAGGGCGGCCCTCCAGAGATACTTCGACGAATCGATGCATGCACCTGCTACGGTGGCAGCATACCTGGCTCATCCTTGCATGAGAACTGATCTGCAAGTACGGCTGGCTTGGTGCCTGATGGGCATCAAGAGGGCGGAGTATGAAGCCAGTAATGATTCGAAATCACGGGAGCAGGAGCTGGAGTTGATGGAAGCTCTGCGAGCGTTGATTTCAAAAGACGATTCTGCGATAGCATGGGCTAAGCGTAAGGACGCCCTTTGCTTTGTCAGGTTCGTGGTGGATCGTATCCCCACTCCTGTTTTGGGAGAATGTATAAAGGTCATTCGGCAAAATGGAGTTGATTGGGGCACTCCTAGAACTATATCAGGACATGCCGTTGACTGTACCAAACAAGGAGTCGAATGACATGGAGAGCTATCGCAAGTTGGAAGAGGTGAGAAGATATTCCAACAAAAAATTGAAAGTGAGCCGGGAGTTGATCGAAGCAGTCAAGGGACAAAAAGAGTTTGCAACACTAGGGAAACTGAAGTCGTTCCAATATGTGTCTGGCATACCGGGGACGGCGTACAATCGCTTCGTGAATGAAGAAGCCAGGGAAGCGTACTTCGACTATGAGCAAGTCATAGTACTCAATTTCTGGGTTGAACGTATTAGAGAAACTGGAATGCTGATGGTGGAACAACCCAAGCTGGGAATTATTTTGGAAGAACGAGTGGTCGAACCCTCGGTTCCCGAGCTAAAGGGGCAAGTGAGTTTTGATTGTGGATCTTGGGAGGTCCCTTGAAAACCAGTCTAGTGACGATGTGGGAACTCATGAAGCCTTCTTGGTGCCCACATCCTAACGCCGGTTTAATCTGGGACATGACGGCGGATATCACGTTAGACCTGGATGATGACGCGAGTTTGCATGATCTGGCCATGATACATCATCTGCTGGCCATGAGGTTGACGAAGCGGAAGAGCAACCCATCCACGGAGCTGTCCGAGGAAGGTCCATCGAGTAATTGGTTGAAGCAAGGCACATGCTTGGCTCAACACATTGGGATGGAAGGACATGTTTGTAACCTGGGACACTGCCTGGTTACGCTGAGTGAGCAGCATCGGCAACTGGCACGATTGTATGGAAGATTGAGCATGTCGGATAAGAGTGGCATGGAGTTGGTCGCGGACTGTCATGGGGTGATGGACGTAAATTTGATCACAGCCTTGGGGTTTTGTAGCATGACGAGTTCGATAGAATAGCTTGAGCACCTGGAGCGAGCCCATGAGCTAGTGACGTCCCTCAGCGTGGAAGTATTCCCTGGAGCATTGCAAACGGAGCAGAAGATCGGAGGCTGGAGAGAAGCTCTGGAGAACGAGATGAATCTGAAAGATAGTGAGGCCTATCATAAACCGACTGGTTCAAAATATCTGGTGGGTTCAAGCTCCGCACCATATTGCAGTAGTAGATATCCTACACACATGGTGGTGATGGATGCGAGGACACAGCAGGTGTTGATTGATCAACTTTTCTCTGTGCCAAAGTGCGTCAGGTTGGCCAGAATGTCGGAGAGGTCATATGATTTGTTGGCAAAGATCTTTCGGGCAGTCCCGAAGAGATCTGAAGGCGAGTTGCAAGACGTAGTGGGCGAAGAGTTTCTGAGATTAAACGAAGGCAATGTGAGTGAGTTCCAGAAACAGAAAGTGAGTGGAGCGTTACCCACTGAATTCCCCACCATAGAAGAGAAAGACGACTTACACAGAATTCTGATGGAGGTGGAACCGTTGCTGGGAGCCTCAGGGTATCGGACCCGAAGGAACATAGTGAGAACCCATGGGGAGTATCCTTGCCACTGCTTGGCGCAGACGTTGTGGTACCCCAAACGCGGGAATCTGATGCTAGTATGGGACGTGGAGGAGTTGTACTCTACGGGGTTGCCCGATCAGAATCAACAGGTGTCAATCGTGGTGGTTAGCGACATGCTGGCGGTGAGATGGCTGGAGGCTAACGCGGACACAAGTGAACAGGAGACGGCCGTGCCGACTTCTGAGCAGCTGAGCAACGTGAAGATGAGTCGCGAATTGGATCTTTTCAGAACCACCTGCAAGGTTCTGAGAATACCTAAAGCCATTGAAAGGATATGGTCAAGGCAAAGATTGATGCCTTGGTTCCGTGCAGTGATGACATCATGGATGTATGAACGCGCGAAGCGTCACATGTCGAGGAACACGGAAGCCTATCAATTTTTCCAGCTAGATATAGGACCAGGAGCCTATAAGAGAGCATTCCTGACGCACAGAAACGCGGTCACCACGGCGGTGAAGCGAGTAGCTGGAGCGCCTTGTGTAACCGAAGAGGAGAAGAAAGAGGTCTTAAGAGCTGACCTAGGACGAAACGTGAGTCTATGTCTTCACAACAGCTTTTGCAGGAACCGGGAGCAAAAGGTGAATGTGGAATTGCTACCTTGTTGCAAACCGAGGCTGTTGGAACAGTAGAGTTGGGGCACGGCCCGCAACTCCATGGACATGCTGGAGAAAGTCCTAGAAAACAGTGAAGTTGAAGATCAGGGTGGAGAAGCAATGGAATGAAGGTGATGGAACGAAGAGGACAAGTGAAGATGTGAACAAGAAAGAAAGAGAAGGAGAAAAAACTTGATTGTCTTTGTGTGTTAAAAATTGAACCAATCAACCAAGTTTTGATTATTGAACTTGTTAAACGTTTTGTTTTGATTTAGTTTGGTCAAATCAAACTTTGAAAATTGTTGAATTGTTGAAAAAGAAATTTTAGTTATGACTATTTATGTATGTATATATAGAACATAGGTGAGTATATTTACCTATTTAAACACGATTGAAGTTTTTAACCTGTGTAAAACACAATTTCACTGTGTGGCGACATGGTAAGATTGAGTAAACTCGCTCGAGAAGGGTGGGTAACTCAATAACTTTCCTAGCCACAGAGTTTCTTAGTTTTAATATTGAAAGGACCGCATAAATAACTGATTATACTTGGTGAGTGACGTTAAGTTAATTTTAACGGGTGCGTGGCCGTGCCACGTCCCACTTTTTAATCACAAAGAGCGAAAAGAAGTTTTATGGCAAGACGACGTAAGTAGTCAGAAAAGAAATTTTATCTAGGACACTCCTCATGGTGCAAATTTTGTGAAAATGTTGAAAGGCAGTGAGATGTAGTACGATGCCGTCTGTGAACACGTAGTGAGTTGAGGTGGGGTAGATAAATTTCATTTTCTTATGCGATTTGTAAGATTGATTACAGAAAACTGGATAACTACTTGACGATAACCCGGTGTTATGCGATCAATAGGGACAATGATGGGGACTGTCCGGGGAGTATGTGCCATTCGGCCAGAAAGGCACAGCGCAATTTTCCGGCGACACGAAAGAAAACGAATAAAGGCCTTAGTTACGAAAAATTATTGCGAAGGAGGGTAGGAATATTCTAGAATTTTCATTTTTAAAATTTCGATTGAAGAGTGAATATTTCTGAGAAATAGGAAAAACCGGCCATTTTGACTGAAAGGGACAAAAAAACAGAAGAACAACAACAAATATAGTGAGAAACGGTCGCACAAGAGACAAAAAACACGAAGCCTCTTGTCGTGGCAACAACACACGATAAGACTCTTAGCAGTGGATATTAGTGGAGAAGGAAGTTTCAGTGGGAAGGAATATTCCACGGAACCCTCCCGTACCAAAAATTGGGAGAGATAACAGCGTTATCTCAGGAAGATTACGGGAGCGGAGGATTGGTCCCCCAGAGACTGTTGTATGTGAAGGGACTATATAAAACTGACTTTGTAGCTACTTGGATGTCGTAGAACTCTGAATTAACACCGGTATTATTTGATATTTTAGAATATGAGTAGCTAGAAAGAGGAAAGGGTCAATCCATCTCCAATGGAAGAGCACACGATAAGGCTCTTAGCAGTGGATAATAGTGGAGAAGGAAGTTTCAGTGGGAAGGAATATTCCACGGAACCCTCCCGGACCAAAAATTGGGAGAGATAAGAGCGTTATCGCAGGAATATTACGGGAGCGGAGGCTTGGTCCCCCAGAGACTGTTTATGTGAATGGACTGTATAAAACTGACTGTATAGCTACTTGGATGTCGTGAAACTTTAAATTAACACCGGTATTATTTGATATTTTAGAATATGAGTAGCTAGAAAGATGAAAGGGTCAATTCATCTCCAATGGATTTAATATAGAACTGTCACACAAAAACATATTAAAATAGGTTGTTCGATCCGTGTTTTTAATGACAATCACGTAGTCTGAGGATCCGAGACTCAGCTATGTGGTTGTGTTCGCATGTAAACGGAGCTGATCAAAATTCGTTTGACTGATGGCCTAAAAATGGTAACTTTTTACTTTGCCCTAAACAGACCAAAAATCAACTGGCAAGGTCGAGACGGTGAAAAGCGAGTAGGATTAAAGTAACTGACGCCTGCCAGTCGTTAATAGGTACTTTTTCTACGCTCCGTCGCTGTGTAGTATTTGGGCGAATGTTACAACTTTCCTACAGTAAGGTTTTGGTACAATGAATCAAACAATATTTCTGAAGTAGCAACCTCCCATTCTCCTTTAAAATGTATTTGTTCCGGTTGTAAATTTAGAATATTATCGGAAAACAATTCAAAGAAGCAAAAGAAACTAGCTCAATAGTAAAAAAATCCAAGACAACTGGTCGATAGAAAAGTAGTTTAAAAAATGATTTACCTTTAATCTGAAATTTCTTCAGCTCTTTTTCACAAAGTTTTTCTAAAAGACCCTTTTTTTGGGATTTTTGGTGATATATGTTGCAGGTTTTTTGTTGATAATGATGACATTTCAATTTTTAATCGTTAAGTTGATGCTTGTATCGTTTTTGGAACGGAATATCAATTTTTTAAATTCTCATCCTGTGGTCATTGTTGAATTTTGGTTTAGTATATTTCAGGAATAGTTTATTATACAAAATCGATAAAAAATCATAATGATTCACATCTCTCGGATAATTTCCAGTAGTTCATTTTGTAACCAAACTTTTAACATGAACCTCAATATAACAAAAATAGAATAAATGAAGCTTTTGTTTCACTTATTGTCCAGTAAGCTTCAAAGTTTTTCTCCTTGGAAGATTTTATTGAAAGCTCCTCAAATTCTGTACTTTTATCACCCCAAAAATTTCCAGGAGTGTTTTTTTTGCGAAATCATTTTTTTGAAAGCTTGCAAAGTCTCTTCGGCATACTTCTTTTTCATTTTTGGAAATCTCAAAAAATGTCCAGAGCAACTAATAAATATTTAACTCCATTGTTTTGACTAGCTAACTTGTCTAGAAAGCCAAGTCCATACACCAGATTTCAATGATATAATTTGAAAAAGCTTGAAGTCTTCGGAAATGTCTGATTGACGGACCAAATATGGTATACAATGCCTTGGTTTGTAAGAATTGTTCTACTTTTTTTTCTTAAACTACTTGTCTTACTCAAAGTTTGAAAAAACCCGTACGTATCTCTACCCTAGAATACAATCTGTTTAGTTTTATCTTTTCAGATTTTGAAAAGAATCAGTATTCCTCTGTTTTTTGCTTCGGCATTCTGGTTGACAGGTTTAAGTAGAAGTTGAGTTGTTTCCAAAATGGTAAATTAAATACCTAAAACATTGGTGATTTTTCGCTTTAACGCACACTCAAAGTCTACAATGGCTTGGTTTGTGTCCCGAATATCTGATGTAATGTTTTCGGACTGGCTCAGTTTAATTCTAGGAGAGTGCAAAATAAAATCAACAAGGTGCTAATTGTTACTCGTTCTCAACCTCGCATTTTCAGCACTGTAATATGGATCAAAGTTTTTTGGTACAGTTTGTTTTTGCTTTCGTTCCAATTTTTGTTTTCTTGGAAGTTTACTTTGTTATTGATAAAGTGTGTACGGAATAAAAACAATTTTTTTGCATACTATTTCAATCGTTTAATGACAAATAGGGCGAAAACAGATATCAATTGTAACATTTTAGTTGAACTTAAATTAGGTCTTACTTTGTGTAGAGGATTTCTTTTTTGTGTTAAATCTGAATTGTTTTTTGATATTCAACTACGTATTGTTTTCAAAGGATGTGAAGCTCTCCTCTTAATAGGTTTACCAAACACTCGCTCAGAAACTGAATGAAATGCTTTCGACAGTTGCGAATGAACTTTTTTCGATTTCTTAGGGAAAATTTTTGATGTATTGGGAGAATAGAGACGTTTTGTGTACTCATCTTCTAAAACTTTGTATGTGTTCCGGCTAGTAAAAATTTTTGGTGGAATAGAACTACTGTTAGAGCAATACCTAAGTGAATCAACTGTTTTTTGTTGTTAAACCAATAGGTGTATAACCATAAGGAACTGATGTTGCATCTTGATACAACTCTTTCAATTGAGATCCTAGTCCTAGCTAGTGACTTAATGTGATGATTTGTCAGACATCTCTCGGTGACTCAAATAAGACAACTATGTACATCTTTTGTAACTCTACTTCTCTTACCGATTTGTTTTAATGAAATAAATTGTGTTTGATGTATATTGTATTCAGATCGCTTGCAAATTTCAAAAATTACTTGCAATTTGAAATTTCTTCAGATGAATTATCAAAACAAAACAGATACCTAGTTTCGATATGAGGAAGATTTTCAATCGAGTTAATATCTACTCCTCGGATAAATTTCAACTTGCTTCTTGGCATTTGACTGTAAAGACGTTGATAATTTTGATAAAAGTAGAAAACTTTGTCAAATGCTGGTTGAAAAGAACCAATTTGCAACCACTCAAAAAAATGACATTTTTGAGACCCAATTGGACCTACTAGGGAAACAAAAGTACGTTCTTAAGATATCCAGTAATATGATTTCTACATTAAGTAGATTCGGGTGTTGCTTTGTTATTTTAGGGAAAAGGAAAGGAATATCCTTCAGTTTTTCCATCCAATTAAACTCCTAATTATTTTACTATTTTGTTTTTAGTACAATCAATATCCAAAACAAACATGCATATCATGTTAACAGTTTTCTCTGGAGTTCGTTGGTTGAAATGACTAACAATCGAACAATGCATGTACTGATGAAGCAAATTATTTCACATATAAACAGAAAGTAATCCAGTCATGTGATCAAGAAAACATGAACTGGTAAATCTAGGTGCAATATAACATTATCCAGGCCCTTTTTTCGTAGTAGTTTTCACAGATCCAGCAGAGTCTTGTACAATTGCATGTAAAGTATTGATTTTGTAGTTTGCAAGAAAAACTCCTTTCAGGAATTTCCGTATCCAATTAAACCTCCAAAAGATATTTTGGTCCATAACTTTCAAATTTATGATTGGGTTTAAAACAAAACAGGTATGAAGAAAAAAATTTTCTCTTTCTCTATCCGAGGAAAATATTGCTTTATAATCTCAAAAATTCTGAGAAATTCAATCAATTTCTGTTACGTTCAATTTCTACAGAACATTCGTCAATAATGATACAAATTTTTTTGAATGTCTCTACATAACCAAGTAATGAATAAAGTATATTGAGCAAATTATTATGTTTTTTCCTTTGTAATTGTTGCGATGGATCATTTTTCCATTGATTTATATTTCTACGATATTCTGAAGATCTATTTTTGGTATCGGATCGGTATCCTTAAAAAAGTATCTTCTACCATTATGCAGAATCCACTCAGAATAGAATATTTGTGAGTCTACGTCCAAGTTCTGCAAGATTGGTAATTTTTGTGATTCCATAACAGCAAGCGAAATTTATTGAGACCTTTCCTTTAGATAAATATGAAAAAACCCCAAATTATTGTGAAGTTTTTCATTTTGTGCTAGAATAAAATTCTTGAAAACCTAACTTCTAACTCATACTGTTCAACTCAAATACTGAATAAAAAATAATTTTAGAGAGGAT
This sequence comes from Symsagittifera roscoffensis, assembly GCF_963678635.1. Classification (NCBI taxonomy): domain Eukaryota; kingdom Metazoa; phylum Xenacoelomorpha; order Acoela; family Convolutidae; genus Symsagittifera; species Symsagittifera roscoffensis. The sequence goes on along the minus strand of NC_087068.1, from coordinate 54,334,160 downwards.
AGGGAATAAAATTACAAAACAAAAAAAAATAAAATAACACAATTTATTGTACATTACAGCTCTCAACAACCATCAAGTCTCCGAAATTGGGGCAGGTCATTGGTTTCGATCAAAGTATAGTTGATAAAGGCAACTTGTTTCAGAGCTTCATTCTCTTTTGCAGTGAAGAGTCGAATCTGAATGCAGTGAGACTGATTACATTGTCCTTCTTGTGTTTCATTTTCCTTCTTGATTTTCAAAATACTGCAAAAACAGTTTTCACTTTTTTTATTAAGTTACGAATTTTTTTTTTAAACAAATTGCGAAAAATGATTCAATTTTTTTAATCGAAATATTAAAAAAAGTTAGGTTTTTTTGACAAGATGCAAATGGTGTTTCAATTACTTTTGACAAGACGTAAAAAGGATGAAGTTAAAATTAACATCTGTTCAAAAACTCTTCAAGATTTGTACAAAAAGTTTCCTAATATGTTTGCGAACGTTGTATTGCTACTTTAATTTGTGATATAATTGTTTTCAATCATTTTGTGTCTTTCAACCTGAACCACTCATATTTTCTCATTATAAAAGGAGTTTGAAAAAAGATATTATTTACAAAAAGACGAAATAAAGAACATGCAACAACTATTTACAAAAATTATTAATCAAAATGTTGTCGAGAGTTCTGATTATTTTCCATAGAACGCAGAGCTTGTCAAGTTTCTATCGCTGGTGGTTGTTTCAGAGAACCCCTCATCTTCGTCTATTGCGATGGGACTTTTGCCTGATCAAATCTCCTCGTTCCAAGGAAAGAGAAAGTTGTTGACTGGTTGAGCCACATATCTAGAGTCAGGAATCTCGGGGTAGTTCATTCCCACATGCTCAGACACTCCCCATATGTGGTTGCTGTTTTGCTCTGAGAAGATCATTTTGAGCAATAAGTTGAGTAAAAGATACAGAGTAAGGTTTATTTCAGCCGAGTAGGTATTATCTTTTGCCGGCAAGTTTAAATCTTTGATATCCAAAACTTGGTTCTTCAGTAAGTTTTTTGATTGAGTAAATTTTTCAAAAGAGAGCCTTACTTAGTCGTATAACTCTAATTTTTGTACAATAAAAACGTCAAAAATGATAAAAATAGGAATCAGCATCTGTTTCATCAATAAAAAAATCAATTGGGCTTTTTTCTTTTTTCTTGTAAATTAACTCGAGAAAATTAAAACGTTTTTGATAGACACTTTCAAATAATGATCAGGATTTTGAAAAATAACAAACTGATCACTTTTAGAATTTTCTGGACTCTGAATGCTTGATATCCAAAAAACATCGTTACTAACACGATACTGAATCATGATTGGTTGATTTTCCCTGAGCAACAGCAAATAAAATTTATTACATTCTGATTTTTTTTACGTTACAATTAATAGCTCTACACTTAGCTCTACACGTTACAATTATTAATAGCTCTACACGTTACAATTAATAGTTCAGAGTAAGTATAAATATTCTAATAAGTTTTTTGGGATATTTCAAGTATCCCAATTTTGCAGTTACCATGTAAATTATTCAGTTTTGGGCATGCTAAATCTCACACTATTTTCAGATGCCGGCATCCGACAGGATTGAGAAGATGAAATGCAAGGACTGCTGTAAGTGGTATGTCCGGACGAATGCCGCCCGTTATCGGAAAATTTGTTTTTCTTGCCCAGAATGTATTTATTGCTACTACAACCACCAAGAAAAAAATTTCCATACGAAAGAATTTCCAGAAGCACGTAAAGTCAACCCCACAATCCACAAAGTTTGTGTCGTATGAGAAAATGTGTCCAAGCTATTAATCACTTAAACAGTATCGCAAAAAAGATCACGAGTTAAAAGCGATGAAAATAAATGGTTCTGTTGCTGATTAGAATAAGATCACGGGAACCGAAGAGCACAGTGATCAGCTACGAGCTGTGTTGAATACCTGTCAACACTTCTTGACAGATACTGAGATGGAAAATCGACGCCACAAGGTATTCAGTTTTCAACTCGCTAAAATATATCCCAATCTATTTATTGAAAAACTAGATCAGGTCTTTGAAAAACTTGATTATGCCGCAAAAATCATCATGCCACATGGCGATTCAAGTTGATCAACACTGTAACAACTTTGGGGCACAGTTTCAGTGATTTTTTTATGCGGTTGTCCACTTTCAGTGATTCCCGAAACACTTCTGAGAAGTCATCAGTAAACTGTTTGATTTCGAGTCAAAACACAAAAAACCATACAAGGACAATTTGTGCTTGCAAACTTTTTTACGAGTGCTTGCAGTTCATTTACATGGAACAGCTAATCTTGAAACAGGCACCGCCAAGACTTTTATTGGTTTTTTTGAAAAATCAGCATGTGATCCGAAACAGTTTTGTGTAGTTAATGGATAATCTGCCAATAGTTGAAGATGAACTAGGAAAAATTTCTTTATCTACGATATCGACTTTGAAGACGGCGACAACGTAAGAGAATTAGCTCGTTGAAGTATTGGTAAAAACGAAAATACAGTAAATCTTCTACAAATTAGCAACCACATCATTTATATTCATTTTATCGACAGCTTTTTCAAATGCTTTCGATGCTCAATTTGCAATACATTTTTCAATCTATCTCAAAATTTCAACAAGCCCTTTCTTCAATGCAAAGACTGAAACAAAACCTTAACCAAAAAATATTATTGACGCTCTACGAAAGACGTTGTTTGAAAAACTGGACCGGTTCACTATTGAGTATACGAAAGAACAAAACTTATTTAAAAATGTCTCCATTTTTGGCCTTAAATCAATTTGCGTCCCTTCCCAAAAACTAAAACCGACACAAACAATAACTTGAATCGGGAATATTGAACTCATATCAGTGTCAATCTCATCCAATTTGCCGGACAAACCCATATTTTTGGTGTGACAAAGATCCACAAACACTCATTTTTGAATGTAAAGTAACTCGTGAAAATTCAAATGTTTTTGTTAGATTTTTTCGAATGATTAGGGTTAAAAAAACAATTTGATCACTTTTAGAAAAATCTGGACTCTGGTTGGTTGATCTCCAAAAAACATCGTAACTTGAACGATACTGAATTCTGATTGGTTGATTTTCCCTGAGCAACAGCAAAAAAAACTTACTTTATTCTGATTTTCTTTTACGTTAAAATCAATAACACTTTGTTGTTTGAAAAACCGGACCGTTTCACCATTGAAAAAACAAAAGAACAAACCTTACTAAAATGTCGCTTTGTTTGACTTTGAATCAGTTTGCGTTCCTTCCGAAAAATTAAAACCGAGAGAAACAATAATTTTGATCGGGAATCTTGAACCCGTATCAGTGTCAGTCTCATCCAATTTGCCGGACAAACCCATATTTTTGATGTGACAAAGATCCACAATCACTCGTTTTTGAATGCGTGGCAAACTGGAAACTTTTGGCGGAAAAAAAGGTGGCGATGCAATCAAAGTTTCTGGAAATTGGAAATAACATCAAAAAGTGGCTACACGCGCATATCAGAATTTTTAAGGAACGAAGCAGTTTCCGTAAAACTGAAGAGGGATAATACGAAGACGAAGTTACCGAAGATGACGAAGAATTACACGCTTCCACTCAATTTCTCAGGATTCACAAAATCAGTTGATTGATTTAAGGCAACATCTGAAGAGATACACCAATACTCTGCCAGTATTTAGAATCAACAGAGGTCAGTATGATATAAACCACGTTAAATCATATCTCATTACCTACCTAATCAACGAAAAGAAAGTTGAGCCTTCAGTTATCAAAAAAGCAAACGACTTTGTTTCGTTCAAATTTGTAGACATTCAGCTTCTGGAGTTTATGAAATTTTTGGGTGGAGCTACTAGCTTAGACTCTTTTTTAAAAGCTTACAAAGCCAGTGAGATGAAAGGATGCTTTCCATACGAGTGATTCAATACTCCCAACAAGCTTGATTAACAACAACTACCGTTGTATGATGACTTTTACAGTAAGCTGAAAAACAGTAACCCACTCGATAAAGAGTTTGAAGATATTCAAAATATCTTAACACTGGGATAACTGAAAGGCAAGCAATGTAGACATTCAGCTCTGGAGTTAATGAAATTTGTGGGTGAAGCTACTAGCTTCGACTCTTTTTTAAGAGCTTACAAAGCCAGTGAGCTAAATTTCAAAACCAAACTACGTGAAATTTATCTGGGAACAGGAAAAGATGTCAACATTCCGCGTTGTTCCTACCCTCGAAACTATGCACAAAATGATTGAATTTTATCATGACAAAGAGATAAACATGTTAAAGCTCGGCTAGAAACTACCAAATCAAGCGAATATTTGTTTACACAAGTCAACCGACTACAAATTTTACCCATTCTTTTCGAGTGATAGTGATTTGCTTGAAAAAATACTGAAGATTTGATCGGTGGTTCCTCAATTGTTTTCTCAAGGAAAGCAGTAGGAAACGAGACGTTTAATCGAAAATCAAACAACTTGTGGAAATTAATCGTTGGGATTGATGCCAATCAACTCTATCCTTACTCCATGTGTGAGGATATGCCCACAGGCTTGTGTACGAGATGGGACTACAATGAAGAAACACACAAATTTTCAATGCAAGACAAAATCGAGTTCAAAAGTTTCAAGCAACCAGATCTGAAGGTAAAACTGAAAGCTACTACACTACAGAAAACAGAAAAAAAATTGTTGTCTTCGGTGTTGATCGCTATTGCAACCACTGTAAGACTGTTTTTGAAGCAATGGGTTGTTATTTTCATTTCTGTCCTTGTCAAGAACAAGAAGCTAGACCTTGCCTAACTGATGAAGATATCAATTGAGGAACTAAGAAGAGAAAATGGAAATGGATGACCTTCGAAAAGATTACATTCGAGAAAAAGGATACTACATAGAAAAAAAGTAGGAAGGTAGTTGGTGGGATCAATTTAAAAACAATGTGAACGTGAAAAATCATGTTATAGCAGATTTTCTATTCAAAAGACACCTTTGCTCCAATTCACTTCTGCAAAACATGAAAAATGAAACAATGTTCGGGTATGTGCAATACAATCTGAGTGCTCCAGATGAACTGAAGGCGAAGTTCTCCAACTTCTCGCCTTTTTTCATCAATTTTTGATTTTACCAAAAACAATATCGGGGAATATTTGAAGACAAATGCGGAAGAAAACGATTGATTAAAACGACCGAAACAGATACGGATATCGAGTTTTAGTTTAACCAATGGAACACTTATAACCCCACTTTTCAACTTGTACTTGAAACTTGGTTTTCAGTGTACAAAAAATTATCAATTTGTACAATACACACCGCGGTAAATATTCAACAGTTTTGTTCAGTTCGTTGCTGATGCTAGGCGAATTGATGATGAAAATCCTTTATCCGGTGTGGTAGCCAAAACAATGAAATTTCTAGGAAATATTTTTATGGCTATCAAATAATGGACAGATCAAAACATACAATGACAAAACATCTCGGAGACAAAAAACCTATAAGGTTTTTGATAACCAGTTCTTCAAGAGACTCAATATCGTAGCTAAGACTTAAATGAAATGGAACCTGTTAACACTGCTATAGAGCTTTGTGAACCAATTATAGTAGGATTATTTATACTACAGTAAACTAAGTTGAGAATATTGGAGTTTTATTTCCCCTTATTTTATTTTGGCGGAAGAAGATTTAGATGAATCAGCATGCGAGCATAATGGACTGAAAAGTGAAGCAAGGGGTATCGAGACAATTTTAGAGCAGCTGCGAAAAACAACTTTTCCCCGTACTTGCTGCTCTAAATATAAGAAACATGACAAGATAGTACAGGACTGTTTAAGGAGGAGATCAGATGCATCGTGATGCTGTGCCTGTGTTGCAAAACTTTTTGCTGTTATCATAGTCTGAGTCAAAAAAATAAGATTAGCAGTAACGGTTTGAACAAACGCGCATTAGAAGTCTTGGAGATGGCCCGATGGCGAAGTATCGACAAGTACTGGATGAAGCAATGAGTTTGAAGTCAACTAAAAGAGTGTTGAAAACGATCAACCATGCAGTTGCTACTTATAATTAAACTGAAAACTACCGAGCCATTTTTACCCTAAAGAGAAATTCAATGTGACGGAATACATACTAGAGCTCCAAAATTTCAAGATATTATGTAGTAAAATTGTATACGATGCTTTAAATTAATACATCTTCTCTGTAATGAATCTTTTTTTTTCAAAAAGTGTTTTTGAACGCTGCGTTTGGGTTAACAACCCATTGGTTTTTGATTACGAAAGTTTTTTGAACCTGAAAAATTGCCGTATTGGCGAAATCAAGCGCCAAAAATTTTTCTGGAAACTAACCATCTTACCATTTGAAGAACTGGAAATGGAAACAGACTCCCTGAATTGATTTTGGCGGAAGAAGGTCTAGTTGAAAGTATCCATCCAAGCAAGAGAGCATAGTGGACTGAAAAAAGAAGCAAAGGACTGTCGAAACGATTTTAGAGCAGCTGCAAAAACAACTTTTCCCCCGTCCTTGCTGCTCTAAACATAAGAAACTTGACAAGCAAGAACCAGGATTGTTTAAGGAGGAGATCAGATGGATCGTGATGCTGTGCATCTGTAGTAAAACTTACTGCTGTTACGATAGTATAAGTCAAAAGTTTGAGTTTAGCAGTAAAGATTTGAACAAACGCGCATTAGAAGACTTGGAGATGGCCCGATGACGAAGTATCGACAAGTACTGGATGAAGCAATGGATTTGAAGTCAACTAAAAGAGGATAGAAAACGATTAAACATGCGGTTGCTACTTATAATTAAACTAAAAACTACCGAGCTATTTTCAGCCTAAACGAGAAAATCAATGTGATGGATTACATACTAAAGCTCTATTGTTTCAAGATATTATGTATTAAAACTGTATACGATTGTATACGATCTATCATATTTCTTTCATTGACCCTCGTTACCAGAAAGCACAGGTATTTGCCTGGGACTTGTGAAACTGAATGGGGAAGCACAGCCAATCCTCCCAGCCCCGGTTTCTGTCTAAATAGGAACTCCACGTTCTGATATCCTCTTTTGAAGTCGGCCTCTAGCCTCGATTTGAAGCTCATGTCCGCCGTTATACAGATCGCGCTAGTCCTGTCTGACAAAATGAAGTCGCTGTCCGTTATCAAGATGTTTTCCTTTCCGAGTATTCATTGGGTATTTCAAATTTTGTTTTGAAGTTTCGTCCTATGGTAGGCTCGGCCTCTTCCTTGTCCAGTTCCAGCCTACTGGTCTCTCTCACTTCTCTGAGTTTCTTTATCATCAAATTTTCGGTGTGGGTAAGTCCTACCACCACTCCCTGGACAAAAATATTTATCGATTTCCCCGTCGATGATGTTGGTTCTAAATTGTCTGGCCGTATCTCGAGCGGCCTGTCGGTTGCTGTCCAACCGAAGAGGGGATCTTTCGTTTTCACGTGTTTTTCTGCCGACACGTCGACCTGCTGGATGCTTTGCTCTTCATCTCTTTTGCCCTTGACACCGCGCATCCACTCTAGTGTTCTCAAGTTTATGTTTTCCCTCCTTTCTATCTCGCTCTGCTCCAGATCTGTTTCTTGTTCTGGTGTGGAGTAGTCTTTCCGCGGGTAATGTTTGTTGTCGTTGATGATTTTCCATTCATCGTCTGCCACTAATTCCCCCACACTCAGCAACTCTTCGCTTAATTCGTCAGGCTGTATCTTGTCAATCAAGAAGTCATCCCCGTACCTATTGTACCTCATGCCTGTCCGTTTGCGATTACCACTCCTGGTTCCTGCTGTTATCGGCAAGTCTGGTTCCGTCCATTTTGGCACCTCATCCTGCTCCGGGTAGTTCCAGTCTTCCTCCGCAAAGGATTCCGCAACTGATCCTGCTTCTATTTTTTCTTTATCGTCCATGCTCACGTCCTCGTTGCCATCATTCTTTTCTGTGGTGCCGTTTTCGTTCACTTCGCATGCTGGCTCTATCAGTAGGTACTCGAGTCCCTCCATGTTCTGCGGTACGCACCAGTCTTCTGGGGATGGGACATGAGGTTTCAGATTCTCATAATGCGCTGCTCGCCCCGTACTCAAGCGGTAGAACCGTCCTTGTTGGTGTATTTCCGTTATGATGAACGGTCCTCTCCATTTCTTAAGTAGTTTCTTTGTCCCCTTGGGAGGTATAACATTCTGGAAGACCCACACGTATTGGCCCACTGCATATGGTTTTGCTTGCAATATCTTCTCATCGTATTTCTTCCGCTGTCTCATTTGTGCTTGCGCAGTGTTTCTTCTGCAGAGCTCAATTAGTTCCTGCTGCCTCTTGATCGCTTCTTTCACATAAGCTTGAGGCGACGTCTTTTTCCCTTCGTATTCCGGGTAAAAGAATGTTAGAGGCTTTGCTCTTTCCTTGCCCGTTAACATCATGAAGGGACTGATTCCTGTTGTTGAGTGTTGCGTACTGTTGTACGCCCCTACCACTTGCGGCAGATATTTATCCCATTCTGTCATGTATCTTGAGCAGTATACCCTCAGCATGTTCACCAACGTTCTATTCTGCCTCTCCACCAAACCGTTGGTCTGGAGATGGTAGGTCGTTGAGTGCGCTTGAGCTATGTGTGACCTCTTCATCAATTCTTTCGTCAGGTCCTCCACGAAGGCTTTGCCGTTGTCCGACTGAAATGTCAAGGGACAACCATACCGTGATATGCAACGTGTTATCAGGTGGTCACAAGTCTCCTCTGCCGAGGCTGTTTGACACGGCACCGCTTCTCCCAGCTTCGTAAGTGATCTATTATGACTAATATCTGGTTATATCCCGACTTTGTCATACAGATCTTTTGATGGTCTATCTGCACAACTTCGTTAAATTCCGAGCTCTCGTTGGAGTTCAGTGGGAACTTCATCTTCCTTGGGTCATTCACTTGCAGGCATGCCAGGCATGCATTCACCCATCTCTCGCAAGCTTTCCTTAATCCTGGCCAATCAAACCTGTGAAGTATTCTCTGTTGCACCTTGTCTATCCCCTGGTGCCCCATTTGATCCTGCGATCTGAACAACACTTCACTCTGATACAACTGTGGCAATATGATGAGGTTATGCTTGTGTAATATCTTCTTCTCATCTTTTCTCTTGCACGCTACCACCCAATCAAATGTGTGATAGAGTAAATCTTTTCTTTCTTTGTAGAACTGGCTCAAGATCTTGTAGCTGTCTTCCTCCAGGTCCCCCTTCTCTTTGGACCCCGTCCGGATCCATTTGGAGAGGTTACTTGTCATCATGTAATTCTTTTGGGCCCTTATTAGATCCGACAGCCTATATCTCGCCTTGACATGTTCTTTTAGTGCCATTATCTGACCATTCATTTCCCCAGGGTTGTGGATGTCATCCTTCAGCTTTAAATATACTATCCTCCTCATGATCTTCCTATCATCTTCTGGCACCATATTTTTTCGGACATTTGAGTTGCACGATAGCTCCCTGAACGGTTTCCTCGATACTGCAATTTTCTCAAGTTCTTCACCTCCTCGCACTTCCTGCTGATCCAAGTTGTACGTTCCTGAGGAGGGATCGGTCTGTAGCTCCCTGTCGCGGTGTCTCATCTTCTCTTCTGCCAGTATCATGCATAGACTATCTTGGTCATCGGTGCTCTTCTCCGAATCTTTATCCCATTCTTCACACTCCCGGACAATTTTTCTTCTCCAACATCTTCTTCCGCTGTGGGCCACTCCCCGGCCTCTTGACCTATTCCAAGGTGTTCAACTTCCTCCTTAAAGGCCACTTTCTTTTTCCTAACCCGAGTCCGCTCAATTATCTCATCAGGAATTTTATCATCCAATGACTGCACGAATTCTTTCCCGTCAGATTTTTCTTGTAGAGAGTCCTTGCCACCACCCACTTCATTCCTTCTCAATATTGTGACTTCTGGTTCCTCTGTACCCTTTTTCCTGATCACAGGTTTATCGTCTGCCAGTTTCTCGAGTAATCCCCACAAGTCTTTGTCTATCACTGCCCTTCCCCTCTCTACTTGGTTCAGTTCATAGCCTTTCGCCTTGAGTGTTTCCCTCACAATCTTCGATTTGAGCATTATCTCCATCGGCAACTCCCGGGTTCTTTTTAAGATCGTTTTCTCTGGAGACTCTTTCGGTAATTCGGTAATTTCCAGAGCGTACAGATTCATTTTATGTTTTAGCACCGTCAATCCTCTAAAATTTAATTGTCATGCCAATTGCGTTTTAAAATCCATTTACCTGTTTCGTGCCCCAATACCTAACTTGAGATTACCCAATACCCAACTTGAGACCCCCATGTACCCGATTCAGGCGATACTCAAATAGTATTTGTTGTGTAGATGTACCATTATTTCCGTTTCCGCGAAGACCACATGTAGGATGGCATACAGTTCCCTTGGGCTCAACTTGCCCCTGTTCGGGTCATAGACCGGCATCGAGACCTCCATTATTCCTCTTTCGACCATGAAGTCTCGCAGCCTTGTTAGTGCCAGAATCACGTGCTCAGGGTCTATCGTGTTCCTTTCATTGACCCTCGTTACCAGAAAGCACAAGTACTTCCCCGGAACTTGTGAGACTGATGGGGGAAGCGCAGCCATTTCTCCCAACCCCGGTCTCTGCCTGAATAGGAACTCCACGTTCTGATACTTTCTCCTGAAACCGCGCTGGTCCTGTCTGACAAGATGAAGTCGCTGTCCGTAATCAGGATGTTCTCTGAGTATTCATTCGGAATTTCAAAATTTATTTTGAAGTTCCTCCCTATGGTAGGCTCAGCCTCCTCCTCATCCAGTTCCAGCTCACTTGTTTCTCTCATTTCCTTGAGCTTCATTATCATCAAATTTTCGGGTCTAATTTATCTGGAGGAATCTCGAGCGGCCTGTCTGTTGCTGTCCAACCGAAGAGAGGATCTTCCGTTTTTACGTGTTCTTCCGCCGACACGTCAACTTGTTGGATGCTTTGCCCCTGATCAATTCCGCTCTTGACATCGCGCATCCACTCTAGTATTCTCAAGTTTGTAGTTTCCCTCCTCTCTATCTCGCTCTGTTCCAGATCCGTCTCTTGTTTCGGTCTGGAGTAGTCTTCCAGCAGGTAGTGTTCACTGTCGTTGATGATTTGCCATTCATCGTCGGCTGCTAGTTAGCCCACACTCTGTAGCTCTTCGCCTAATTCATCAGGTTGTATCGTATCAATCAAGAAGTCATCGCCGTACCTATTGTACCTCATGCCTGTCCGTTTGCGATTGCCACTCCTGGTTCCCGCTGGTATTGGCAAGTCTGGTTCCGTCCACTTTGGCACTTCGTCCTGCTCCGGATCATTCCAGTCTTCTTCTACAAAGGATTCCGCCTCTGAATCCGCTTCTATCTTTTCATTATCGTCCAAACTCAAGCCCTCATTGCCATCGTTTTTCTCTCTGGTGCCTTTTTCGTTCACCTCACACGCTGGCTCCACCAGTAGGTACTCGAGTCCCTCCATGTTCTGCGGTACGCACCAGCCTTCTGGGGATGGGACATGAGGCTTCAGTTTTTCATAATGCGCTGCTCGCCCCGTACTCAATCAAACGGTAGAACCGTCCCTGCTGGTGTACTTCCGTGATCATGAATGCTCCTCTCCACTTCTTGAGTAGTTTTTTCGTCCCCTTGGTAGGTATGACATTCTGGAACACCCAGACGTATTGGCCCACTGCATAAGGTTTAGCTATCATATTTCTTCCGCTGCCTCTTTTGCGCTTGCGCCGTGTTCCTCCTGCAGAGCTGGTTTGGCTCCTGTTGTCTCTTGACCGCTTCCTTCACATAAGATTGAGGCGACGTCTTCTTCCCTTCGTATTCTGGGTAAAAGAACGTTAGGGGCATTGCTCTCTCCCTGCTCAACTAAAAAAAAACAATGAGAAAAAAAAACAAATAAAAATAGGAAAAATGTTACACATGAAAAGAGACCCTGCTCAAAGAGACGTTGAAAGTATACTCCCTCAACTAGCCTAACCCACTAGTAAAGGACGTCCTGAGCATGCTCTATAGCCGACCTCATCCACCGGGCTACACCACACTTATGACACATTCCAATATGTTTGATTAGAGTATCTCTAAGATGAGCAACTCTTTAAAATAATCACAACTAATATAAAACGCTTTCGCTAAAAAATTAACAGCATTCATAACTTAAACTGAAATTACTAATATGGTGAAGATATAAATATATAATGTAAAAATATTTCTGAGAGCAAAGAGAACGAGCAGCAAAGCGACACATAAAACTTGACGACATGCCGACTCTAAAGTGGCAAATCTATTGGTTTGTTACCGTAGTAACAACCCTCTCAGGATTGTTTTCTGGAGCAAATATCGCAGCAAAGGTATCCATTGAACAAGAACAATGGCTAACTCAGTTTGAATTCAAAAAAATCCTTGTCATGTGGCGCTTCACACAGAGAAGTCAGATCCTATTTTGCTATTTGATGGAAAGTTAAGAACGTAGTCTCGCTCTACTTAACAAAATCAACGAATAACTATATAATTCTGCAATCTAGACCCCATCCCTCAACTCAATCACGATACGCGAGACCTATTTCTTTAACAGAAGCAGTTGTACTCCTTCTCCCTTTATGAAGACAACTAAGCCAAAAATAAGAGCAACTGTTTCTATTCGCTCATCGCGCCTTCACTGGTTCAAAAGAGTCTACTCCAAAAAATTTTGTGAAGCTCAGATAGGTGGAACCAGTCCAAAACAAAAATTTATTACATCCTATTATGCTCTTGATAACTATCTCTATAAAATACTTAGAAGTAACCAATCATGATCCATGACTAAAACGTAAAAAAAACTTGTAAGGCTGAAACTGTTTATATTTTCAGCCAGAAGTGAATAAAATTATTTTCTTGAGCAGTTCTTAATTCAAAACTTCGCAAATACTAGTGTACGCAAGATCTTTTGAGACTGGGAGATATAAGAGTAGATGGTGATTGCTGTTAGACTAAGAAGTTGCACGAATCTATCCGGACGAAAATAAGATAGCGTGATGAGCAGACGGTGTACTTTATCCGAAATTACTCTATGACAAAGCCACTCCGAACCTAAATTCAAATGGTTTAAAAACAATTCCAAGGAAACTCTGAGTTATTGGACAAGTATTATCGCATCAAAAATTGAAAACAACAACTATACCCCTCCGCCATCAAACTTATCATCACAGAAAATAACACCAAGTATTTTATCAGAAAACTAAAATTCAATACCTACTTCCGAACAAACTCGTGAATTTCCATTCAATCCGCGCACTTCATCCCAAGGAATCCCTCATTGGATGACCCAAACGTTTTCTCATAGCAACCGAACCTTGAAAATGAACCATTAGATTGTTCCCTAGATAAAACTTTTTCATTGCCAGAAACACTATCTCTTAGTTTCACACCTTCGATAACAGGATTAACACCGTTCCCCGCAACTTCTCCTATCAATTAAACGACAGATATTGCGAATTACAAAGCACAAGTAAACCCTTACACCTCGATTGGAATTCGTTTGTAGCACATCCTCCTCTTTTTGGACAACATCTCGATAGTAAGCGCCTCCATAATTGAGCATTGTATAGACTAAACTATTGACACGGTATTCACATTGAATTTCAAGAAAAAAAATTCGAATACTTTCATAGCAAAGTTTAATTTTAAGTTTTGAAAAAACTGTAAACTTAGAAAATTTAGTACATCAACCACTGCCACTGTCATAATCAGAAATCATTACCCCTACATTTATATTCACAAAATTAATTTATACAAGCAATAAATATACAAAAAAGACAATCAGCTTCCTTACATTCTACAATCCCTTTTCGAGGCAATCATGTAGATGTTTTTTAAAGTAAAAATTCTATCAATAACTTACCTTTCCCTTTAAGTAGACCTTGAACCAATGTAAGAACCAGCCTTAAGAATTCCTAACCCGGACAAGACTACAAGATGTCTTCGTCGCCCATTATGATGGTGAAGATAATATCTGAGCCATAAGAAACTGAATCAACGAAGGTAATTGCAACTCTTTACTAAATAGCCCTCGCTACAACTTTACAGGTTATAAGTTCACTGGAATATTCTCTGAAAAGAAAGAACATTGTTCCCAAATTTCAAACGGAAACAAAAGCAGACACAATCTTGAAATATCCTGTCCAAGTAATATCAAACAATTGCAAAACCTTGACCCTGAAGATTGTAAAAATGAATTAAAACGTCTGAAAGTATCACTAAAAAAAAACAACGAGCAACAATTAGTTGAGTTTCACGTTTTTCCAGACTAAGCACTCCAATTTCAACTTGATTAACCCCAAAGTCATTTTAAATTAGATAAAAAACTGCCTTATCATGGTGCACATGGACAATTAACTGATGAAATCCACAATAAAAACTGGAAACCTCAAATTGGAATAAATAAAAAACTCTCAAACTGTAAAGCTGACACGCAAAATTCAAGATATCAAGAAATAAAGTTTTTTATTTGGAACCAGCAAAAAGTACAACTAACACGTGATTTGAAAAAGACGTTCTACTATATCAAGGAATACGCTTGCCTTGTAGAGAGGATCAATGATTCGCGATCCCACTACACAAACACAGGCAACCCTATTATGATTTTCCGAAGACAAATGTACCACAATAGAAGTTGCTAAAATTCAGGCTTGACTGATAAAAATTTTTTTTACAAAACTATTTTACAGATCTCATATCTTTTGATAAGTTCATCCAAATCAAAAAAGATCCAACACGAATCAATATGAAAATATAAACGGAACAAAAAAAAATTAACACGGTTTCAAATTTACCCCGAAAACGAATTATCATTTAAAGACCGGAAACCACTTTTTTGTACCCATTTTTTTGCTTAGAAAATTTGTTGAACACAAAAACAGTTTTGACTTGAGAACATGAAAATTAATAATTGTTATTGCAGACACAAATTAAAAAGGAAAAGACGAAAAAATGTTAATCCCGGTAACATTTTACAAAACAATGGACACATTGGAAGAAAGGGTCTCCCAGAAAACCGTGATAGTACTCAATTACAAGAACTATTAATAATGAAAAACACATATTTTGACAGTTTTTGTCGCAATTCACTATGAATTTTGCCTCGACATGAAATTTGACACACAATCAGCAGAATTTTTTAAGAAATGTCTTTTTCAGAACTCGAAACACTGGTTCATTTAAATGAATTAGAACACAAACAAACATTACAAACTCTCGCATTAGACGTACTCAAAAAACCCGATAAAGGATACCTCCTATCAGGTAACCGCCCTAACTTCATTGATAATGAAGGAACCTTTCACATTCTCTGGTATTACACTTGCACTAAAAAAATCTCACCACTCTATGTATTTGACAAAAGATGCTACAAAAGAACACCTTTATTTTATAAAACATAAGTTATATTTTGTATCAAGCTATCATGAAGAACTAATTTTTGGGATGCAGCTCTCCCATGTGGATCTGAAAACAGCCGTAATGTATCACAGCTTAATCCAAACGAAGATAAGTTTTATCTTCTCACACAAAACCCTCTTTAGTTTCCACCTTAAGAAAACTTTCACCTGAAAGCAACCGCGTGATAGCTCGAAACCCTAATATAGGTTTACAATCCACATGCATGTACTCGAAATCAGATGTAAAACATCTCATTCGTACACAACAATTTCAAGAACTTCTCCTTGAAATGGATACAATCCAAAGACAATCAATTGAACAAAATCTCAAAAAAATGAAAATAGAGACAACATAGAAAGTAAAGACAGAAAAACACAATGAAAAATATCAAAAAGTTGCAAAACAAAAATATCAAAAAAACAAAATGGTCAATCCCAAAAAAAATTCACGCTTCACATCGGCATCAGATCTTGAAATAGAAACATTTGTACTAAATCCAAGTTTCAAAATAGAGAAAATAATCTCAAAAGAGTTACCTCAGGGATCAAAATCCTTTTCCTATGTGACCATACCAAATTGTAGAAAAACACACAGAAGTCACCTATTAATTAAATGATTTTTAAAAAATGAATTAACAGTACATAGAAATTTTTTTTACCGTATTACCGGAAAGAGTACGCTCTTCGTGAACTAATACATTTATATTCCTTTACTAGACTAGACATTGTTGAAACACACAAAAACAAAAAAGATCCCAACCTGTTAGAATTTTCTGATAAACTACAAAGTTTATCCCACAATTTTCCACAAATTATACCACAATTAACTCCTAAATAAATCGTACAAAAGCAAAGAACTAATAGAAAATTACAGGAAAAAGTTTTAGCAACTGAAATAAACCAAAATCACAGCAAGGTTAATCATTTTATCTCAAAAATCAACCAAGAAAAAATTACAAAATTTTTATCCCCCAATCTAAAAAATAAAGAACTTCCAACAACCCTCTGATTAATTAGTAGGAGTCTTTTAATTGTCATAGAAATTTACATCATATTTAATTTTCAATTTTTTTAGACACATAAATCCAATTTTCTATTTTGTATTTCTCAGAAAGACCTAGTTCAAAATCAACCAATCAAATTAATTGATATCATCTCACTTTTGACTCAACCGGCAACACTATTAATAGCCGATATGAATCCAGCTTGAACTAAATCTATAGCTCCAACTCCAAGACCTCCAGGTCAAATATAAGCAATGCACCTACAGTTGACAACTTGAATAATTATCATTTAAAAGTTGAAACCCCCTTCTCTCAACCATCAGAAGAAGCAACAGTATTGTCTAAATTTATACCACCGAAAAGAAAAAAATAAATAAGCCTCATGACAAAAACAACCCAATCACTCCACCTAAAGCTAAATATCTCAAAAAAACGTGATCATCCCATAGTTAAGAACAAGAATCAGTAGCTCAACACCTAAGCCCCCAGATTTCCCGTCACCAGAAATTCTTCAAATCCAACCCACTCGTCAAAAATCAATAAAAAAATCGACCTAACTTGGCATAGCTTCGAAAAAACAAAAGTCTGCGACAAAGCAATTTCTCGAATAATCACTCTCAACTCATTTCAACAGATTCTTAAAACCTTTATTCAACCTTTTCTAACATTTTTTTCTACAATTTTAACAATTAGTTTTTTTTATAAACGATATTCTGGAAATTCTAACTAAAATTTTCCTAATTTTTAGTACACAGTTTATATTTTTCTTTCCTTTATTCAAACGTACCTTTCTCTTTCCCAAACTATTGACCCCCTACTCAGGTACGACACTAAAGAAGTTTTCCAAATGATACGAAGTTTGCTGAATAAGAAAGGCCTTATAATTCAGTTAAAGATTTTTCTCACTTCGATATCTGCTCTCATCTTCACGTTTAATAGGCGTATAAGCAAAAGCAAGGAATGCCTTCGGACCAGCAACTGTTCTAATAATCATTTTGCTGAAGAATATTGTCAAACTACAAACATAGATAGTACATCGAAAAAACAATACGTAAATGTCAAAATTATTACCACAACCCCAACAAAAAATTCCCCATCCAGCAACCCACCACAAGATCCCCAGTTACGCACCCCTCAGCAAACCATGTTACGAAGCAGCATATAATAGCTACCCCTCAACACAACAAGACTTCAACAGGACAAGATATTCGAGCCAAAACTGAAGTCCAACAAATACCATGGACAGATAAATCTTCCATCCCAGACCCATCAGAAACCTAACAACACCAAGAGTTCAATTCAACATACCCTTAGCCCCAACATCAACCCCTAGATTTTTCCCAAAGCACAAAAAATGTACCCCTCTCCCACCTACTTAACTGCCACCCCTCTGCCACCTACTATCTCTTAAATTCACACCTTCGATAACAGGATTAGCACCGTTCCCCGCAACTTTTACTATTTATTAAACGACAGATATCGCGAATTACAAAGCACTAGTAAATCCTTACGCCTCGATTGTAATTCATTTGTAGCACATCATCCACTGTTTGGACAACACCTCGATAGTAAGCGCCTCCATAATTGGGAATTCAAAAGACTACATTATCGAAACGGTATCCAAATTGATAGTCAAGAACATAACATTCAAAGAATTTCACAACGTAGTTTAGTTTCAAAATTTGAAACCACTGTAGAAATAAACATTTCAGTACATCACCCACTGCCACAGTCACAACCAGAAATCCAAGTTAAATCACTACCTCTCCAGAAAATCCCTTTTTAGGACTCTCATAAACATGTATACTTCAACTATTCTATCAAAAATAACCTTTCCTTTTTAGTACACCTTGAACCAACAAGCCATAAAAATCGCTCACCCCGAACAGGACAACAATATCTCCCTGTCGCCCTATATGTTTGTGAAGATAAATTAACCACAATGTGAATCTGAGCCACAAGAAATTGAATCAACAAATGTAAATGCAACCTCTCACTCAAAAGCCCGCACTACAAATCTAACATAATATAAGTTTACAAGAAGTTTCTTTGAAAGGAGAGTACATTGCTCCCAATGTTCAAACAATAACAAAAACAGACTCGATCATAAATCATTCTGTCAAATAATATCGAAAGTTACTAAACCTTGACCCTGAAGATTGTAAAAATGAATTAAAAGGTCTAAAATTAGTCAATAATAAAAACAACGATCAAAAATTATTTATTTTTCACGTTTTTCTAGACTCCGCGCTCCATGCTCAACAACAACATGGTCATATTCAACCAAATGAAAAATTCCCTTATCATAGTGCGCACGGACGAATTAACTTATGACATCCACGATAAAAAGTTGAATACCTAATATTGGAATAAATAATCCCTCAAACTGTAAAACCGACGCATAAAATTCAAGATATCAAGAACTAATGATTTTCGATTGGACGATATAACTAGAAAAAGTACAACTAACGCGTGATTTGAAATATGACACTGTACTTATCAACGAATAAGGTTAGCTTGTAAAAATGATCCTATTGCGATCCCACTACACGAACAGAGGCAACCGTAGTCTGGTTTCCAGAACCCACATGTACCACATTCCAAGCTGGTAAATTTCACGCTTGAATGATAAAATTTGATCAAAAATTTTATTTGTAGAATCCATACTTTTTGATGATAAAAGACATCCAGATAAAAAAGATCGAACCCAAATCATTATAAAAATATACTCGGAACCGAAAAAAGTTCAACGCCTTTTCAAACTTACGCTGAAACGAAATTATAAAACTCAAATCCACTTTTTTGTACCCAATCTTCAGAAATACTAGTTCAGTACGAAAAAAGTTTTGACATGAAAACAGAAAAATTAATATTTGAAGTTGCAGATACAAATCAAAATAGAGAAGACGGAAAATCGTACATCCCGATAACATTACACAAAAACTATGGACACATTGGAGGAAACGTTCTTCATGATAATCGTGATAGTACTCGATTACAAGAACTATCACTAATGAAAAACACATATTTTGGCACCATTCATTATAATATTCGCCTTGATATGAAACTTGACAACACATTTAGCAGACTTTTTCAAGAAATGTCTTTTTCAGAACTCGAAACACTGCATCATTTATGTGAATAAGAACTTGCGCAAATATGGCAATCTCTCGCATTAGCTGTACTCAAAAAAGCCTATGAAGGATACTTCTTATCAGGTAACCGCCCCTACTTCATTGATTATGAAGGAATCATTCACTGATATTACACTTGCACTTAAAAGGTGTCACCACTCTATGTATTTGATGAAAGATGCTACCAAAGTATAGCTATTTACTATTTAAAAGTTTAGAAAAAAACAAAGCACATTTTGTAAACACACTATCGCGACGAACGTATTTTTGGTATACACCTACTCCATGTGGATCTGAAAATGGCCATAGTGTAGAACAGCTTAATCTGAACGAAGATAAAAATTATCTTCTCACAGCAGACCCTACTTTAATGCCACCTTTAAAAAATTTTCATCTGAAAGCATCCGCGCGATAGCTCGAAACTTAACATGGATTTATAATCCATAGGCATATACTCAAAATCAGAAGCACATCGCATTCGTACACCACAGTTGATATCCAAAGACAATCATTTGACCAAAATCCCCGAAAACGTGCTGTTCCCAGACATGTATCGACAAGACTGTAGTGGATTTTTTCAGGACATTAATGGTTATTTTTATCTAAATGGAGAAAAATGTTACCCACAAGATATATCATCAATCAAGAGTTTTAAATTTCTACATATCAAAAATGAACTCAGCTCAACTTACATATCAAAGAAGAATTGAATTAATTCTGCGTATTGCTTAACTTTATAGGATTTCTTTCTCACTACTTAATTGAAACTATACTACATATGCAATACACACAAGAAAATAGACAAGATACTGTAGCAAGAATTTTACTCGCAGGAATAATTAGATTCTTTTTGATGCACAAATTAGAGTATGGCATAAAAAATTATCGACAAAACCAAACGACGCTCCTCATGACAATAAAAATATTACGACTAAAGCAACACAACACATACAGAGCTTACGAATCAATAACACTTTAAATTAATTCAACAAAATTACAGTAATGCGATCTCAGTAGAACGCATGTTACACATTAACTACCTACAATGAAGACCCATATCTCAAATAACACTTCAAACAAATAAATTCGACGACACATATGAACAAATTATCGAGTAACCACACACAGGAAGTTTTCGATCTCACAGCAATCATTTTTTTAGCCTACGAAGAGCCGACAATTTGCGTCTCTCAACCGTTCCCTAGCCTATCCATCTAATCTCAAACGCCACGACTCTCTTATCAAAATATCTGACTTCACCTCTTCCCGCCTACCCAGTTTTACATCTAACTCACCACACATGGATTCTGATGACTGAACCCAAGCCGTTCTTAACACTAACTCTAACTTCAATAACTCCGAAGTCGACACACCCGGTGAATTTTTGGACAGCGAGTCTAGTCCCATTTTTTTCTGAACCGCTTTTTCAACATATAACTCCCGCTACCCCTGTTGAAAACTCCAATCCCACTTCTTCACATACTGACGCTACCCCCCATTCCCACCTATCCAATGATGCACCCGACGTATCCATCCCCATTACTGATGACCAGCTTGAGCATGACTTAGACAATTTAATTGCTAGTCAGCAACAACTTCATCACACTAAAAACTCACTAAGTATTCACAACTGACACATTCCGCTTGCACTTCCGCATTATACATAACATCAGTCCACATTGCTCCCATCTGTGCACAACGTATTCTTATGAAAAGCAAACAACCAAATAACCCAACACAGATTCTTACAAATCGCCCACAACCATATAGACTCCTTTGAAATCATCATCCCAATACGTCATACCAATACACCATCGTTTTTAATAAATAATGTTCCCTTCTTCCCAGTACATTTACTACAACGCGAAAAACCAAGCCGAACAAGTCCAGTACGTTGATGAATATAACCTCCTACCAACCCTCTCCTGAATTTCATTTTATATTTTTACTAACCCACTAAAAGTGACATTAAGAAAGAACGTCGACAATATTGAACTATGTGATACAATAATTAATGAATCAACCAATGCACTACAATTGAATCAATTCACTAATATAGGATTAAATCAAACAGTTAACCATTTCATTGCACAAAAAGCTAACCGATATTCAATCAACCACTATGATCACACGGTTGTCCGATCTATGGAAGACTCATCGTATCATACTGACCCGGCGTACAATTCACAAATAACAGAAATGTTTTTCATCAAAACCGAATACATCTTTCATCTCGACAGCACACGACAGCACACTTTGGTAGCAAAGAGTTTGATTTTGTCATTGATCTTGAACCACTGAACACAAAAACTTAAGAACTATATTTAAGTAAATTTGACCCTTTTGCACTAACGTTCAACTTTGTAGCACCAAAAGAACGAGATATTAATTGTTCTCACAACGTTACACTAAAGAATAAACTCACACATACTCACACTTACTAAAATTTAAATAAAAAAAACTTCCATCACAGTTCACCATCTCGCAACCCCCACCGTTTTACAATTCATAAATCTATATAAACATCACCATAGCTTATAAATTTTACGTACTGCATCAAATCATCTAATCTTGAAGAAAAAAAATTTAAAAAAATCAAAATCTGGTTCAAACTTTCATTTTTGTAATCTTATTTTTGAAACGAATCAATTACATGAAATGAATTTAATATGTAGCATCAAACTGATCACAACACTGTAAATTACAAAAACGAAGCAACAAATTATGAATGAGCAAAAAAATAATTGCAGTAACATTTTTATGTGTATTCAAGTTTATAAACTCAAATTTTCTTATTTCAATCACCCACATTAGTTCATAAAGAACTGCTTAAGAAATGAGATTTAAGTTTAACAAACTAACTGATAACAATCTTAAGTTACTTTCACGCGTTTCAAAACCTTCCTTTAACCCGGTTGGATCGAAGTATGAATATGCTTAAGCTAACCAACGCAGCTTACTAATGCAACAAAACCAGCCGCATGTATGAGAAAGTTATAAGGATTAAACCAGATTAAACCCAGATTAAAAGTAGATAAATTATTCTTTTGAACAGCGATCTGCAATTTTATGAAAATCACTTGAAACACAAAAACATCAAAAGAGCCCCACAAATCAAAACAATCCATTTTTGAAAAAAGGGCACAACTAAAAAAACAATGAGAAAAAATACCAAATAAAAAACAGGAAAAATGTTAAACATGAAAAGAGACCCTGCTCAAAGAGACGTTAAAAATATACTCCCTAAACTAGCCTAACCCACTAGTAAAGGACGTCCCGAGCATGCTCTATAGCCGGCCTCATCCACCAGGCTACACCACACTTATGACACACTCAAATATGTTTGATTAGAGTATCTCTAGGATGAGCAGTTCTTTAAAATAATCACAACTAATACAAAACGCTTTCGCTAAAAAATTAACAGCAATCATAACTTAAACTGAAATTACTAATATGGTGAAGATATAAATATATAATGTAAAAATATTTCTGAGAGCAAAGAGAACGAGCAGCAAAGCGACACATAAAATTTGACGACATTCCGACTCTAAAGTGGCAAATCTATTGGTTTGTTACCGTAGTAACAACCCTCTCAGGATTGTTTTCTGGAGCAAATATCGCAGCAAAGGTATCCATTGAACAAGAACAATGGCTAACTCAGTTTGAATTCAAAAAAATCCTTGTCATGTGGCGCTTCACACAGAGAAGTCAGATCCTATTTTGCTATTTGATGGAAAGTTAAGAACGTAGCCTCGCTCTACTTAACGAAATCAAAGAATCACTATATAAGTCTGCAACCTAGACCCCATCCTCAACTCAATCACGATACACGAGACCTACTTCTTCAACACAAGCAACTGTACTCCTTCTCTCTTTATGAAGACAACTAAGCCTCATCGCGCCTTCGCTGTTTCAAAAGAATTCACTCCAAAAAAATTTCTGAAGCCCAGATGGGTGGAACCAGTCCAAAACAAATATTTTTTATATCCTTTTATGTTCTTGATAACCATCTCTATAAAATACTTAGAACTAACCAATCATGGTCCATGACTAAAACGTCAAAAAAAACTTGTAAGGCTGAAACTATTTATAGTTTCAGCCAGAAGAGAAAAAAGCTAACTTCTTGAGCAGTTCTTGATTCAAAACCTCGCAAATACCAGTGTACGCAAGATTTTTTGAGACTAGGAGACATAAGAGTAGATCATGATTGGTATTAGGCTAAGAAGTCGCACGAATCTATCCGGCCGAAAATAAGATAGCGTGATGAACAGATGGTGTACTTTATCCGAAATTACTCTATGAGAAATTCCGGACTTAATTTCAAATGGTTTAAAAACAATTTCAAGGAAATTCTGAGTTATCGGACAAGAGTTATCGCATCAAAAATTGAAAACAACAAGATTATAAAATTATCGGAATATCTGAATAATTTCATGGTGAGTTCGATATTACAGATTTTATATATGCGCGCTCATAAAAATTGGGCAGAATGTGAACAGTGATAAGAATGTATATGGAAAAAATTATCTCAAATCATATATTAGGTCACTCTAGACTAGGTAGATGAGTTGAAGCTTGGGTCAGTTGTCGGTGGTGTAATCGGACACATGAAAATTCAGAAATAACAACTTTACGAAATCACTTTCAAGTTCGTTGTGAATATTTTGAATATGTTACAAATGTTGTCTCGATTGTGTGATAATCGCTCTGCTTGCTTGAAGAGCGAGAAAATCTTCGTGTTTGCCGCCCTGGTCAGGGTGGTATTTTTTGGCCAGCATTCGATAATTATGCTCAACTTCTTGTTTCGACGCATCATGATGCAGTTCCATAAAACGATATGCCATAGAAAGAGTCTTTTCTCTCTCCGATAACGGTCGAAAATAGTCCAATAAATTAAAGTATAGCACATCGGCTAGGTATTGCAAAGTATAAGAACCAGCCAAAGCTCCGACACCTGCTCCAATAACAGACCCAATCGATCCTCCATACAAGGCTCCCATAGCTGAACCCACACCTGCCCCGCCCGCGGCACCTGTTTTTGTAGCCAAACCTGCAACATATTTGCGGGCACTTTGATCAGCAATATGATGACCATCTAATTCGCCCGACCAGTATTTTGTCATATCGCCTACTAAGAACAGAGTATCTTGAATAATATTCGTTTGTTTAACACCAAAAAGCTTCGAAAACGCTTTTAAAATGTTGTACGTCGTTGGGTCAAGTAGCCGAATCGCTTTTGCGTAAGCTTCGTTTAAAGCAGACCACTGCCTTTTTTGTTCAAGCTGTTCGTTTCGATGTTCGAGAAGAATCAAGTAATTTTCGTCCCAAACTTTCTGCATGTCCTTTTGATATTGTCGGTTTTCTTCTTCTTTCTCGGTAATTTCAGTCCATTTCAACAAATTCCTTTCATTCGTTGAAAAAATGGACAATCTCAGATTCCAAATATCATCTAGAAGATGGTTTCCCATCGGCGACGAAAAAAAGTAAATCAATCGGCTCAGCTGACCCGGATACTTTGTAGCCTCTTTTAGATCCTCTATTATGGTTTGTGGAATTAATGATAGCTAAAAAGCATAAAACTTAAATGAATAAACGGGCTGGAAAAAAAATTTACATGATTTGCATAGTATATGGAATGCGTCTGCAAAACTTCAGAAACTGTGTCCAAAAACTTTTCTATGCAATGGAAAAGGAAAATTGTTTGAGAAGCTAAAACAAAAGAAAAAGAGTATCTGTTTTTATCCAGAAAAAAATTCAAAATTTAGTTTTTAATGTTTGTTATTTGTAACGCGAGATGTGCTCCAAAAAAACTCAGGATAGTGTAGTATTGCGAAATACTACACACACAAAAGACCATTGTCTTAATTGTTTATTTAGCGACCCAATTCTAAATTGGAGCGTGCCATTTAAATTAAAGCCTCTTTTCACTAAATCAGATATTGACTGATTTACTCTTGTTAGGACTATAAAATCTTGTTTTGAAAATCCACTCCTTTTTAAATACTTGTCCAATTTTTCTCATTTTTTCATGCTCAATATTTTAAAAGGGCGGCGATTATTAATACGTTCCTTTTAACTTAATTTGAAACAAACTAGATAAATTTTTAGCAGTCTTGCCGGCTGCACTAAAATTCTCCTTGCTTTGATTTAGCATAGATGCACCTGCAATATGATGCATCAGAGAAAGTAATACGAATTTTTAATCAGACAAACTGAAGGCTGCGGTTTTCTTCAAAGAGGACTAATAAGTTGAAGATATTTGATTTGAAAAAATCAAATAAAAACTAGTTGAAAATTCCCTTATAAGAAAGGGAGAACAAAGGAGCAGGTGAAACCTGAATAATTAAAGATTGAATCAGCCGCCGGTTTATGCCTAGTAGGGTTCTTGCGAAAGCATCCCCTGCGCTAGCAGTCGCCCACGATATTCCTCCATCTCGAGGTCTATTAGACGGCTTTCTAACTGACATTAGCTCATGAACTTAACTATTATCTATTATAATAATAATATATAAAATTTCTGAAAGAATTGTTCTCTGCCTAAGTCTGCTAGTAAGATATACCCGTTTTGTCCAGTAATCCACTAATTACATGCCAAAACTTCAGTTCAAAGTTATCATCACCAAAATTAACGAAATTCTATATTAAACTAAAGTGCTCAAAAACTTATTACATATCTTCATTGTTTTTCGAGGGGGTTAAGTGGTCATATGTGCAATCTAAGAGTACCCTAAATTGTATGATAAATTGAATTCTTCATCACATTATCTCAAACCATCCACGCTTGTTGCTATTTATTCTGATCCTTCATCAATTCTCGAGGCTTATCCTCAATTTTTCTTAAACTCATTTTAATTATATCCACCTTAACGTAACTTGAACCTAAATCATCCACCAGTAAAGCTACCAATTTCTGCACTAAGGAAGAAAATAAAAAAAAACCAAGAAGGAAGGAACGGATTTGCGTGTTTTTTAATAAATCATTGGTTTTTTATGACACAGTTTAAATATACACCTAATAAACAATAAGAATACGCACTGAAACCCAATCTTAAATGTTAACCACATAACACCAAACACCAAGGTTTAGTTTTAGCACAAAAATATCAGGTTTCACAACAAAAACTAAGTCCAAAACACTGACACATCCACTTTATATTGATAAACTAGGTTTCATATGATAGCATAAGCACTGAAAAATTGATTTTTACCAGCCAAAATTTTTTTGTTTTCAGTCTAGGTTTCAGTTATAGGGTCAAACGTTTCAGTTAAAATAAGTATAGTTT
The DNA here is from genome assembly GCF_963678635.1 of Symsagittifera roscoffensis. Taxonomy (NCBI): domain Eukaryota; kingdom Metazoa; phylum Xenacoelomorpha; order Acoela; family Convolutidae; genus Symsagittifera; species Symsagittifera roscoffensis. The sequence goes on along the minus strand of NC_087068.1, from coordinate 54,307,333 downwards.
CCGGTCAAAATTTTAAGTTTCTGTAAACGGATTCGGGTAAAACAGCAAAAGTTGAACTAGTCAAACCCAAATTTGGATACCATAAGTCAAAAACCTGGTCTTAAATGGTACGTTTTTGTTAGTTTCAGGTTTCAGAACACAAAAAGTGAGTTTTTGGTCTCAAAATTGAGCTCCGAACGCCGAATTTTGACTTTCTAGAGAAAACTAACAGTGTTAAAACCCACCAAATCAGTTTTAGAATTTAGTTCCTAAGGCTGAAACGTACGTTTCAGAATTGATGTTTTTGGTTTCAGACCCAAAAATCTTGCTTCCCAAGTGAAATTTTTGTAAAATATTGAAAGATAATAGGAATCCTTAATGCACTAACAAATTTTTAAACTCAAAAAACTTCTAGAAGGTGTTAGTTTGAGCCCTCAAACTTATAGGTTCACAAAACTAAAATCGTCGTTTTAGGCTAAAATTTTCATCTTTTTGGCAATTTTATTGCTGAAATAGAAATATATTAGAGAGACTAACCTAAATTTCCAATCTCAAAACTCTAAAACCAAGTGGTCAAACCATAGTTTCAGTTAAAGAAATTATAGTTTCAGCCCCAAAAACTTAGGTTTCCGCAAACAAATTTTTGATTTTGAAGTTACAAACCTGCTCAAAATTCTAATTTACACTAGACCAGCTATCAAAAACCAACTTTTTGTTTTCATGCACCGTGTTTGAGAGAGTTTAAGAGTTTTACGTTTGAGTTTTCAAAAACTAAGTTTAAGATATCAAAAGATTCGGTTTTCTCGAATTTTTTTGCAAGATAAAGCGAAAACCAGATATAATAAAGCGTATAGAAAATTTTAAGATTAAAAAAACTCAACTTCAGCTACCATAGTTTCAGGTTTCAGCTTATCGTTTCAGTCAAAAAAATTTCTAAAAAGTTTTAACAAAAAAATTAAGTTTTGAACCAATAATAACCAATAAAGGCATAAAGATATATTGTTAACCATACCATAGCATCAATAAAACTTCACCTGAACAAAGTTTCAGGTTTCAGTTAAGGTTTCAGCGAATAAAAAACTTGAAAAACTTAGAAAAGTTTTTAGAAATTTTTTTTTCCCAAAGAAATTTTTTAATTTCCTTATCTTATTTTTAATAACCTTTGTTAATATTCAATAATTCCTAAGAGGTTTTCATTACTCTAAGACATACTAATCAAATAGTACAACTTGGCTTAAGAAAAAGAGAACAAACATCGTGAAATTAAAGTCAACACATTTTAAAATTGACGTCAGTACAATAAATTTAAAACTCAAATTAGGTAATAAAGTCTCTAATATCATATGGTATATCACTAGCACTGAAAAAAATCATATTAGTATACTAGCGAAACACCCTAATGAAGATAAACACGAATTATACGTCTTCTTTCGACGATATACTCCAGAAATTGACACAATTCTTCAGCAAATAAAAATACCAAATAACATAATTTGTATACCGGAAGAGCAATTAATTGCTTCACTCCCGATTGCTTTTTGATATCATAATATACCCAAGCACAAAACTACTTGTTTTTGTAATCATTTTTTTTAAAAACACAAAATTTTCCTTAACAAAAGTTAAAAATAATAACAATTTCATAAAAAAAATTTAATTATTTTTTATATTGTTTATCATTCCCTAGATAAATATTTATGTCCCTAAAAGGATGTAAAATGCTATGACCAACTTTTATCAAGTAAATACAACAGCATTTAATTTAAAACTAAAATTAAAAAAAATACACAAAAATTATTTGGTATATCACCAATATCCAAAAAGATCAAATCACAATTTTGTCCAAACACCCACACAAAAATATTCACGAATTAACATTTCTTTCCAGCAGCAATACCCCAGAGATAACTTCTATCTTAAAAAAGCTTAATCATCCCCATAGCACTATTGATCTATCTAACAAAAATTCGTATTCATTGAACCCAGCAAACTTCATTGTAACTTAAATACAATTATTTCAGTCCGAACAATTGATCAGTACACAACACATCCAAACCCTTTATATATTGTTAACAAAACATTGAGTGAATTAAACAAAGATAGCAAACGTAGTAGCATATCCAGATTTAGCTCTCGAAAAGTTTACCGGCTTAGATCCGAATGAAGATGCAAGAGATTTTTTTGATATAGTAGAGAAAAAGATAGCATTTTCCCTAGGCACTAGACCAGGAGACGCAGGTGACGAACAAAACGCATATGATAACAGACAAAGAGCCTTATTTGGTTCAATATTAAGAGGTCCAGCCGCTCAATGGTATCAGGGATTAGCAGCAAACTTACCTTGGAATGATATAAGAGATCACTTCATAGATAGGTTCACTGATGATAAGGATAAGTATAGGAGACGAATAAAGCAGAAAACATAAAAAGACAACCTGATGAATTCATTAAGAGCTACATACATAGATTAAGCACCGCAGTAGACCGTGGATGGCCTAATCCAACTTTTAATGATGATCAAAGAACAGCAAAGAAAATGGAATTCTTTGTACGCGGCTTAAGCCCGCCAGGCTTGAAACAAAAGGCTCATCAATTCCTAATTGAGAATCCACCCGCAACATGGCAACAATTAAAAGATCATATTGCAACAAAAGACTTAAGTTTTGCAGTAAGTAGTGAGTTTACTGGAACAGCCTCAAGTAGTGTTGATAATAAGTTGGAGATAGAAGGAATAAAGGATCAGCTTAAGGAGTTAACAGGACTAATGAAAGATCATAAAATAAATGCAGCCTATAATCCAAATGAACCCAGAAACAAACAAAAGCATACCCGATTTTGTAAATGGTGTCGTAGGTCAGGTCATACTATCAGTGTTTGTTTTAAATATAAAGACCACAAAGATCAAAACAGAAAACCACCTCAGTATCGTGAAAAATTCTCAGACAATTATAATAGGAGATCTAGGCCTCGAGAAGAAAATAGTTATAACAATCGATACAATGGCTATAATCAGCGAAATAACAATAACAGACCATATTCTCCGTATACTAGACAGTTCAATAACAGAACAAATAGTTTCGATAGATCTCGATATCAAAGTTTTGGATCAAGAGATAGAATTTTCAATAATAGATTTAACGATCAAAATAACCCAAATCGTTATAATACTTACAACACAGCCTCAAACAACTATAATCAAATTAGGAACAGAAGCATTTCTATACCCGATCGAAATAGAAGATCATTTTCACAAGACAATTATCGAATGCGATACCAAAACAGACCTCACGAAAATAAATTCCCATCCTTCAAAAATCAAGCAAGATCCCTAGGTGATTCAAAACCATCCTCCAGAGAAAATAGTCGAGACAGAAACCCTAAAGTACAATTTAGTGAGAATAAAATCCATGGCTATTACAGCGATGAAGAAGGCGAAGAACTTACTTTAAACTAGAACAGTCTCCGCAAGATAAAAAGTCACAAATGTATATTAATCTATATCAACATCCCGTCGGAGACAAAAAAAAATAACGGCCTTGAAACCCAATTTTTCGTAGATACTTGAGTAACTTGTTCACTGTTAAATTATGATACCTATTTAGAAAACGTAAAAATACAAAAGTTGACACTTACTAAAGCACAATCCAAAACATTTGCTGTTAATGGACAAAAACTCAATTTTTTAGGATATTCAAATTTTAACGCTAGTTTTGACAGTAAAGGTGATTATTCTGTAAAAATTCGAGCATGGGTTGCGGCCAAGGACGGATGTAAACTTAATATATTAGGTATGGATTTCCTCTCTAATTCAACTAAATCGATCGACTTTTCAACACCGAAACTAGAACTTAAAATGTACCCAGGAGTATCAGTCGCTGTCAGCAATATAAAAAGCAAAAGCTATCCATTTATAAGTAGTTATCAGAATGTATTTTTAGACCAAACCATAACTTAAGCACCAAAATCAATTCGTGTCATTTCAATATCCCCAGGTGACAAAGTTTTCAAAAAGGGAACATCGTTCAAACTAGATAAAGATCTACAACAAAAAGGAATATATACTTATAACACCTATTGTAACCATGACGAGAAAACGTTACCTATAATGTTAAACAACCCTAAAGAATCGAAGGTCATTATATCCAAAGGCTCAATTGGACAAACTTTCGAAGACATTGAAACTGATTCAAAAACAATATACAGCGTCTCCGACAATATAGCTTTTATGGAAGTTTTGTTCAACAAAAACGAACATTTAGATCATATTTTTCATGTAAGCGAGCAATCAAAAGATCAACTGTTCTTCAAAAATTCTTCAATTAGTGAAAATCATAAAAATTCAAAAAAGAAAAACAAGGAACTTTTGAAACAAAAAGAACTTGATTATTCAAATAAATACGAACTAGAAACAGATTTCAGCAAGGAATTGAAGGACCTGAAACCCAAGTCTGAACTAAACTCCCAAACACATTTTACAAATATACAAATTCATGAAATCCAGAAAAAGTTTGACAAGACAAAACAAGAGCTTCTAAAAAAATTTGACTTTACTCACTCTGATATAGACCAAAATCAATTACAAGACCTAATGAATATGCTATTACAGAATAAAGACGTATATTCACAACATAAATACGACGTAGGACTAATAAAGCAAAAATTCCACGTAAAGCTTTCACCAAACTCTGTATTGACTAAACAAAGACCATCAACAGTTTCATTGCATTACCAAGAAAAACTGAATGACTTACTAGACCAACTTGTAAATCAGGAATAATTAGAGAAATGGGAAGTAATACCGAAATGGGATCAGAATTTATAAACCCAATTATAATACTTCCAAAAGGGAACATAGTCAAGCTCGTTATCGATGCGAGATACCTGAACTCAATAACCGACTTAAGTCGTTATTCATGGCCATTAGAACCAATAGGATCGCTCATCACTAAGCTAAAAGGAAACTTCTTCACCACGAGTGATTTATGCTCAGCGTACAATCAAGTACCTTTAACAGAAGAAACACAACAATTAACAAGCTTTGTAATTGGATCAAAACAATACACTTTTAAACGAGGTTTTTACGGATTATAGGGTCTACCAAATTTCTTCAGTAGAATAATGACAATACATTTTGCACCCTTAATAAAAAGAAATCAAGCAGTAACCTATATAGACGATACAATAATGCAAGCACAAACTGTAGAAGAAATGTTCGACATCATTGCTACATACCATGACTTATTAAGAAAATCAGGACTAAAAGCTCAACCAGAAAAAAACAAAAATTTTTTTGAGAAGAGTACAGTTTTTAGGACATGTAATAAGTAAAAATGGCAAGTCAAGAAAAAGGTAGATGATCTCAAAGCATTGAAATCGCCAGAGAACAAAAGAGATGTAATGAGAGTGTTAGGTTGTTTAGGATTTTATAGTATGTATATAAAGAACTTACATGTAGACTCAAAGCCTTTCTATGATTTGATACGAAATGATACAGTTTTTAAATGGACACAAGATCATGAAAATTTTTTTTAACGAAATAAAAGAAAGAATTAGCGCCGATACAATCTTAGCAATACCAGACACAAGATATCCTTTCCATGTACACGTAGATTCATCATCAATAGGAATAGGTTCAATATTGGTACAAGAATTCCCAGAAGGAAAACGTATTATCTCCTTTAATTCAAGAGTATATAACAAAGAAGAACAAAAAATGTCAACAACAGCTAGAGAGCTTTGCGGTGTTGTATCAGCTCTACAAACATTCGAACACTATTTATTAGGTTCACCACATCCAATATATCTCTATACTGATCACGAAGTTTTGATTTACCTTTGGGGAAGAAGAGGTAAACTCTCCCATAGATATTTTAGATATCAATTGGTTATAACTTAATTCCAAAATTTAAAAATTATTTGGACCGAAGGAAAAAACCTAGCATTCCCAGATATTTTAAGCAGAAATGTAACAACTAAAGATTTAGACAAACACCAACCTAAACATAAAAAAATTCCTAAAGACATTTTATTTTACGACAAAAATGGCTACGAAGAAAAATACTTCATAGTCCATGATACCGAAAAGGGACCCAGCGACGAATTTTTTCCTGTCATTAAACAAGATAAGAATGGTGTAACTAGACTCAAAATAAATAACGACAAATTAATCAAAATACCCAAAGAAACAAAAAAGAACAAATTTGCTCACTAACTGATATAAGTTCTTGCTTTATACAAGGTTCAGCTATCAACCAAGTTAGAATGATTCAAAACAAAGTACCAAATAATAATGCAAGTGACGAAGAATCAGATCATAACTACTCCGAATTGTCCTTCGAATTGAACACTAACCCAACCCAATTTGGGGATTATATGTCAAATTACGATATTGAAGACCAGTCCGACCTCTTATATTTTGAAACGATTAATGAACAAGATGAGATAATCCAAGAATGTTTAGTAAACGATGAAATTGCATTATGTGAACAATTAACTAATAAACTAGAAAACAAAAAACTTGCAACCAAAATGCCTAACGAAACACTTACAAACAAGGATAACCTTACTCAGATATTTACTAGTTTCAACAACCTAGGAAAAAATATAGATTTAAACACAGAACTTATTGCCTAAGAACAAGACACCGATGCAGTCATAAAAATCGTAAAAGAATTAGTAAGAAACAAAAACAAAGACTCAAAAAATATATACGCTATAGACAATCAAGAGCCTTAACTTCATATCTAAACAAATTTGAAACTTTACTATTAATAGGAAATATTCTTTGCATTGAACAAGCATCAGATAATCCCGAAGTAAAAGAAATTAAAATTTTTGTACCTATGTCACTTTTTATAAAAACATTTGAATTGGCCCATACAGATCAATTAGCAGGTCATGTAGTAAAAGACAAAACCATTGCGAATATAAAGCAATTTTTCTTTTGGCCAGGCATGTATAAATGGATAACCCAATTAATAGCAGGATGTCTTGATTGTCAAAAAAATAAACACAAACGTCACGATCTTAACCAAGCACCGTTAGAACAATGGACGGATACAGTACCTTTCCCGTTTCATACTGTACACATAGATTATAAGGGACCAATTAATCCTACATCAAACGGAAAGAAACACTGTTTAGTTGTAGTAGATTCATTTTCTCGATTCCTCCAAGTAAATCCAGTAGCTAACACTACCGCACTTGAAACAATAAAAAGTTTAGAAAAATTTATTCTCACATTTGGTATTCCACAAAAACTAGTTTATGATAAAGGAACAGCTTTCATGAACGAAGATTTTACTAGTTGGCTTCATGAACTAGGAATAACACATGCTCCCAGAACCGCATATTCACCATGGACAAATGGTAAAGTGGAAATACAAAACAAACATCTAGGAACACATTTTAGAATTTCCTTTGATCAAGCAAAAGGAAATTGGAGTGATCTAGCTGCGAAATTCGCTTTCGCTCATAACACCACTATCAACGCAAGTACTGGATTAACAACATACGAAATTGTTTTCGGACAAAAACCTCAAATACCAATCTCTTTAAAACTAGGATTACTCCGAAATTCAGAATTAACGTGCAACTCTGAGTTCTGTGCTTATCTCCCATTACACAGACATTCTTTACAAACATCATCAAATAAAGCTATACAATCATTATTAAAACCAAAAATTAACACTTCACTACTTATCAGAGAGAACCAATTTAAATACATCTATAATACAGCTTACAAGAAAAGTCTTGAAAACAACGCCAAAATCCACAAATATCGAAATAAATATAAATTAGGAAAACCCTTAGAAATAGGTCAAAAAGTACTGTTGGAAAACCATTCCATAGAAGATGGCAAATCAAAAAAAATACAAGAACTACGATCAGGCCCATATACGGTAACAAACAAAGTAACGAAAGTAAATTATGAAATACAATTAGATTTAGATCAAACTGTAAAAAAGACAGCTCATAGAAACCATCTAATTGAATACTTTCCCATTGAAGAAAAAGCAAAGGAACTGGTGAATGACTATGTTTTAAAAGACCAGTCCTACAAACCATTCTATGAAAATCTAAGGAAATCAAGGAATAAAATTGTCAATACACCACTAACCAACAAATCATTTCAAAACCCAATGGGTTCATCAGAATATTTACCTGTCGAAACACACCATAGACGAGAAAATAATATAGAACTACATGAAACTGAGCAAAAAAAATATCGACTCAGGATTTCAAGAGCACAACACAGAAACTATACAAAAACCACATACACCAGGATTAGCTCAAGGAAGGCTAACCTCAACACCTCTTTATCCAAACGATAGGAATGGTAATAATTTCGATGAATTGTCATATATACCATCTACATCAACACACCATCCCCAAAACGGACAGAAATCTGTTCAAATGGGCTCGACAAACGAAAGACCTCAGAGACATCGGCGACAACCCAGCTTCTACCAAGCAGGATTCAACTAAAAAATCTCTAATAGTCTTCACTAACTAAAACCTAAAAAACCTATTTTGTAATCTCCGGGTCATCAATTTGGATACAAAAGATTATTCAAACTATGACCTCACACGTAATCGTCAATCAAACTAGTCAATTTTTTTAAAAAAACAATGGTTTCTTCCAATAAAAACCAACCAAAAAATTTACTATTGCTAATTTTTAGCAACTTTGCGATAATGATGAAATTTACTACTCTACTTTCAACATTTATACCTCTTGTCATTCTACAGAATGATGATTTGGAAAACGTATCGAATTCTCTCAAAGTTACTCACTATGACTGTTCAAGCATGCAGGAAAATAAAATGTATGCTTTAAATCAAGTGGCCCTATGTAAAGTTAGCCCAGAAAACCTTTACACTACCGATAGCACAATTAGCGTATGTCAACGGTCTTATAGAACATACCTGAACGCAGTTATGTGTAAAATTAAAACATTTCCCATTCGTTATAATTGCGGAATAAGGGCACATTCTTCCATCGTTCACAATATGAACATGATAACCTATGAATTTGTTATACCACCAGAAGATTGCGAAAAAGCAGCAAAAAACAACAAAATTACAGTGAATGAAGATGGATACACCCATGAACTAATTATAAAAATGGATGAAAGTATTTTACAACACAGAAATGAAGGAACATCATTAGAAGGAGATAGTTCGACATCATGCAAGAAAAGGGGACAAATCAAACACTGTAGCTACGAAACGCACATGCAAAAAGTTCAACTCAAACCTAGAAACAAAACAAGTACAAATCCTTACGGTATCCCATTACCATGCACAGTACTCGAAGGCGGATGCAAATCAACATCATTAGACCCTTATGCTTACACATGGGACATGCCCGAAAATTGCGTAGTCACAAAATTTTTTTCTCAAAAACAGAAAATGGTCAAGTACGCTAATAAGTTGGACCACCCTCAATATCATATACGGAGTGAGGGATCGGCACCCAATGGCTTAGACCTCAAAATTCGCATTTACAACAAGCAGCAAGAAGTCTGCAGCAGGCCAGGAGCATTATATAAAACAAATTTCGAGTCCTTGTTTATTTCTTATTCAGGTGGTTTTGATATGAACACTGGTAAATCCAGCAACATACGACATGATGATAGAAATTACTATCAGATGCAAATAAATGAGAACGATCAAATAAGAGTGAAACCTTTGAACTATCCTCTGGGATCAAGTAATTTTTCCTTCCTCCATGATGAACGTAACAATAAAAATCGGGATCCTCTTTGGCGCCATGTAGGTACCGATGAAATTGATTACGAACTTCATCTGGGCGCAAAGTTAGGTTACATAATGTACTTTAATGCTAAACAACTCAGACATTCTGAAATGAAATTATTACAGAATCAATGTGAACTCGAAAGAACACAAATTCTAACAATAATGATGTTAGCTTTACAAAATACCAGGCTTGCAGGATACATGTTAACTGGCAACCGCTCTATGTTTTTGGACACCGATGGAGCAGTTGGATGGCTGTATCACTGCCCTAAAAAGTTTCACCTCTTAAAGTTCTCGAAAAATGCTTTGATCGAATACCGATCTTTTACAATGGGCGAACAATGTTTGTCGACCCTATTACCCGCCAAACTTTTCCTTTTGCCAAAGAAATACATTGCGTTGGTGGCTACAAAAAACGCCTTTCAACTTGATTTAGATGATAAATTATCTTGGTACCAATTAATGCCGGCTCCAATACCTTTCAAGACTCCTTTAATGTTCGCTCCACACGATATAGGCCATATTACGGAATTTCCCGTATACGATTCGCGACGCGCAGGCATGTATACCCCAAAACAATTAAAAGCTTTTTGGGATAACATTATTCATAACACAGCATCAACATCTATTCTCAAAAAAATTACAAGAACTGTTCTCCAAAATGGACACATGGATTATGCAAATTCCGACGCTTTAACCGCCGCAATGGGTTTAAACCAAAAAATTTATCTAGATTCTCTGCTCTCATCGGGATTTTTCATGAATAGTTTCATCGGAACATTCGGTTTTGTTTCTTTTTTTCTAGAGAAAATCGGAATTTCTTTTGCCTGTTTTCTTTTTCTCAAATTCCTGCTAGAAATAATAGTAACAATTATTGAAGCTTTGGAATTTAATAAGCTAACAAATCGTACTATGAGCTTCTGGAAGATAATATTAGGTGCCACGTATAACTTTTTCGTTCTATCCGTTTTTACTTCTGTTTTCTCAAGAGAAAACTCCAATCTTGAATCATCAGATTTGCGAAACTCAAGACAAAAACAAATACGACAACAAAATCATAATCAAAACATTTACCAAGAAAGCACTGCTTCAATACCTATGGTAGAGCGAAATGAACCTGCAGTACCCTTAATGCCAACAGATTCACAAAACGAACCTGGTTTATACCCAGACCTAAATAATCAAAATGAACATTTAGTACGGAACAATGTAATAGGAACAATTTCTAGCACAACAATCCCTCGTCCAACCACCAACAACAATACTATAACACCAATCTAAGGCAAGAGTTTTCTATTTCAGAATGCCCTCAAGAAAACGGTGCATCCCCATTGACTAAATGCTAGTCGATATATTAGACAGACAAGTTCTTTTATTAATTCAATTTCCCACACTTACAAATAAACTGTTTACACGAATAGCAGCTTTTGACTTGCCTCAACCAGGAACCAATAATTTTATACGCCTCGTGCTAGTTGTTTATCCAGGAAAAGTGATTCATGAAGCTGTCATTGAATCATCAAATCCGAAAAAAATTATATTTGATCGTTTCTTCAAAGTAACGAATCTGCTATCATAAAAATTACTTCAGAAGGAGTTCATTTTTGTGTGTGAAAACACCACGATACAAAGAATTTACTTGAACACAAACATTTAAATGTTGGTTGGAATTTTGGATCGAGAAATTCGTTTGTTAATTCAACTCCCAGGTTACGCAAACAAACTACCAGCATTAATAGCATCAGCAAGATTACCAAAAACGAAACCAAATGATTGTATTCACCTTATGATAATAACTTATCCTGAGGAAACTGTTCAAGAAATTGAAATTGACTCTTCAAACAAAAAATATGATTATATTTGTTCTTTACTTGAAGGAAATAGCTCGGCAGTCGTCATGACCGATTTCGAAGGAATTCACTTCTGTGTATAAGTATTAACCAGAAACAACAAAACTGAATGGATACTTTCCAAATATAAAATTTGGAGAAAAATAAATGTTCCTTGACATACTAAATCAAAAATTTCTGCCTAATCATATCTTGTCCTCATTTCCCAAAGAAATTCTATTCCCGAGTCACAACAGGAATTTTACCATCCGTAGCAATTGATAACCATTTACACTTAATTATCATCGACTTTCACCATAATCAAATTACGATATTATCGTGAAGGAAACCAATCCTAGATACAAAGATATTCTTCACATCTTAAAGTATAAAAACTCAGCCATAATCGAAACTGCTTGTGAAGAAATTATTTTTTGTGAGAAAAAAAATTAAATATAAACCCATGTTAATTAAACACAACAATCGTCACGTACTCCTTTACCAAATAGAAAAATCCTTCGACGCCTGTAACGGTTCATATTGTCCGAAACTTATCTTATATTTCGATTATTGTAACACGTGGGAAGAAGGAACAATTGAATCCTTTCACAACTCGCCATATTGGAGTTTTTTCCTAGTTTTGTCGAATACTTGCTTAAGTCATCTGCCAAAAGACATAAGCGATTTCCATTCAAATGATCTCACTAACCTCTCGTAATCTATTTATCCGGTTACCAAACCTACGTTACTCATTAATTGGAGTAGAGAAACACTCTGAAAACTTTTATCTTTTACATGTGAGTAAGGTTAACTCCAGTATATAAACTACAATCACAATTCCAGGAAATCACCCTAATTTCCTTGAACTAAGTCATTTTCTTGCTTTTGACACAAATGCAGAATTTTTTCTAAATCCACCTATTTTCTCTGATTAGAAAAAATGATGTTTAATATCAACGACCAACCAGTTTCAGTTATTCATTTAAAGAAAACATTTGAAGTACAACCACATTTACAAGTTTACATGATAGTTAATGTTTGATACATCGAAACAGGTACTTTTGAGGAACTTAGTATTTACCCCACTTCCCGATATTGGCCATTCTTTCTTTTTGTATCTGATCACCCAGAGTCTTGTCCTACCAATATTGAATGTGAACATTGTACCTTAGACTAGAATGATAATTTTTTACGAAGGAACCTTTGTCCAAATTAAAGGTTTCCAACGCTCCTTCATTCTAGCAAAAAATTTCAAAATAATCCCCATTGTTATAATTCATTTCGAAACAATTTATAATGGCGAACTACACAGCACCATTATTAAACCAAGCAATAAATACTGGCCTTTAATACTATGTCTTGCAAATAGCCTAACATTTCCCATTCCCTGCGATCTAGACCAGATTGAATGAGCAGTGAGAATGACAACTGAATGTCCTATATGTTTGGAAATTTGCGATCAAATGAAAAAATTACATAAAAATTTACCTCCACAACCACCACATTTAGTTTGCGTTAATTGTTATAATAAACTCAAGCTAAGAGCTAGTACACCATTCGCAAAAATTCCTTGCCCCATTTGCAGGCAGATTATTCATGTAATTAATATGACAGAATACGATGTCTGTAATATCTGCAACCAATTAGTGTTATCCAGAAACAAACGAAAGGGTGAACATATGATAGTTAAGCACCCTTATATTACTGTATGCAATAACTGCCTTGAGAAATGCAAAAACATCTGCCCTATCTGTTTTTCCAAAATTGCCTTCGATGAGTTTTGGGCATAACTTCTTTTTATACAATGGCAAACGAATGCCCTGGTTGTCTAGAATTGAAAACAACTCTTCAATTAAGAAAACTTCACAAAAGAAAGTATCCACAACCCTTTCATTTTATTTGTAATGTATGCTTCATGACTCTCAAATCCAAAACGAACTTAATTTTTGACAAATTCTTATGCCCAATATGCCGCCAGGATGTTCACGTACTAAACTTCGAACAAATTAACAAATGACTGACCTGTAAAGGCAATAAAAAAAAAATGAATAAACAATTATGCTGTTTGTTTAGGAAGTCGCAAAATGTTCTGCTTGGTAATGGACATTGATTTTGTCCTTGATTATAATCTCCTCGTCCAAGTTGACGGTTACCAAGCGCGCACAAATCGTATTTATATTCATCCCGATCAACAGCAGTTGGATATTTTTTGCCAACGTTATAGTCCTGGCTTCCACGATGAAGAAAAATTTACTGTCAAAAGCAGCAGTAGATTTTTTAATATTATCATAAATGCCTTCAACAATGACGAAGATGTTATCGACATCAATTTCCAAACCTCCAATTGACTTATTCTTTAATCTTTCCTTCCTTAAAAATGGTTCAACTAACTTTACCCATTGTAGCCCATTCTTCTAAATATGGACAAATTTTATGCCCCATTTGCCAAGTCCCAAATTATACCCAATCACTTTCATATTATTCCCCTTGTTGTTTATGCGAAAAAATGATTAAAAGCGCAACTTGGGGAAATACCCAAACCCAATGTATGGCAAGCTATCAACATCTTACTGATTGCCATCAAGGTATCATTATTTGTACAAGATGCCTCCCTAATACGGCACATTTTTGTCCCTTATGCCACATCCCTTGTGATTTTTCCGACCCCTGGAATTAATCCTCTACACTTTACGATGTCCATATACGATTCCTCTACATTCCTACATTTGGTAAGATCTCAAGACTTCAGTAATCCGCTCACAATTTATAAATCTTTTTAAATAACAATAAACACAAAAATCTCTTTTACACATGCTATATTATATACTATTTACCCCCCCCCCCGGTTTTTTCTAGTCCCTTTTACCTATAAAAGGGGACCCCATGGTAAGCCTGTGGATGACCCCAGTTGGACATACATTGAAGATTAGGGGTTAATTAATGCCCAAATTTCCATTTTTTGCTTTAACTACATAAGTTTAATATCTGAGCTTAACTCAGTGTTGTAAAGTGCTTTATTCCTGTGGTTAAAAAACACCATGATCGTTTTTCTTCATTTGTTTTCCGTGGTGGGTTTGTATGGAACCACAAGATTATATTTTCCACCTTTTATATATATACAATTTTACACTTTGTCCTTCATTGTTCAAACATTTGATAATTAGCCTTAATATCCGAATGTAATTCGGGATTTTGAATATTTGGTCATTTTATATTGATGTTTAGCAAAATGGAATACGACCCAATTTTAAACTGGAACTGCCAAAATGCAGACCCTGCACCAGAGGAATATAAAAGAAAGCTGCCTCTCAGGAAGAAACAACGGAAACCGGTAGCAGTTCAATCTTTGTCAATGGACGACGGGTTAAATAAGAACCCTCGCAATTTTCCCAGTTTAACCCAAAGATGGAACTGCAGAAGTGCAGAGAAACCAAATTGGATACGGAAAATCCAAAATATATAACGAGTTTAAAGTACTCATTAAAGGAAAATTATAACAGATAGAAACTGCCATCGTTCATTGAAGTCGTCAACTCAATGACAATGGAAAAGGCGATGATGCCTATCGATTTCATAACCCAGCCAGAAGTTGTTATAAAGAACGAAACCAACTTCTGGAAATTAAAGAAGAGGGAGGAACACGGCTACATCCTCAAGGCAGGAGGCACGCAAGTCACCATCCCGTTTGAGGGAATAACTGCTTTTCCGAACCATGTAAAAAACAGACAGGAACATTAGGACGACATTCAAGAACTGACGGACGGAATGAGCAGACTACGAATCAAGAACAAAATCAAAAAGAAGAAAATAGTAAAACTGCAACAAAAACTCGAGGCTTCACAGAGGAAGATAGCGATCCTCAGATCATACAACATGGAGCTAGAAGCCGGAAGGAAGCTCTAGATAAAACCTAACTTATCTTTATAACTTTTTCATTTGATGTTCTCTTTAAATTTAATAACTATAGTATTTAACCATTAAAGTGTTTAAATTTTCACCATAGTAACTGTAAGAATCGAACAGCTTAATTTTCTAAAAAAAAGGTGAGTTGTAGTATTGCGAAATACTACACACACAAAAGACCATTGTCTTAATTGTTTATTTAGCGACCCAATTCTAAATTGGAGCGTGCCATTTAAATTAAAGCCTCTTTTCACTAAATCAGATATTGACTGATTTATTCTTGTTAGGACTATAAAATCTTGTTTTGAAAATCCACTCCTTTTTAAATACTTGTCCAATTTTTCTCATTTTTTCATGCTCAATATTTTAAAAGGGCGGCGATTATTAATACATTCCTTTTAACTTAACTTGAAACAAACTGGATAAATTTTTAGCAGTCTTGCCGGCTGCACTAAAATTCTCCTTGCTTTGATTTAGCATAGATGCACCTGCAATATGATGCATCAGAGAAAGTAATACGAATTTTTAATCAGAAAAACTGAAGGCTGCGGTTTTGTTCAAAGAGGACTAATAAGTTGAAGATATTTGATTTGAAAAAATCAAATAAAAACTAGTTGAAAATTCCCTTATAAGAAAGGGAGAACAAAGGAGCAGTGAAACCTGAATAATTAAAGATTGAATCAGCCGCCGGTATATGCTTACGAGCAAAAGGACTGGCCTGAAATCTTCAGTGTTTCATTTTGCTCAGTAAGCAGCGAGTCAGTTCTCTTCAGTCAGATTTTTTAAAAATAAATATTTTTTCTTTTCTGCCCTAACACTAAAATTAGTCTAGCCCTTTCCACTTATAAAAAGAGAATAAATTCTTATTTTAGGTTTGAAAAATTATAAATCGAGATACTCGAGATACGCACACCCGAGGAAGTCCGGACTACAAGTACTCAAAGGACTACGGCAAGACGATTCAGACGACCCAACCAGAAGTGCTGACTTGGACAAAATCAAGGGCAACCATACATACTTATCAGCCACCGAACTTAGTGAGAAGATAAAATATTGATGAACAAAATAAGATTAGCTCAACCTCCCCTCATAGGTATAATTCTTTAAGCTGTTCGATTCTTTTATATAACCTAATAACCCAGTGCTTTGTATCTAACCAACTAATTAATTCATACCTTTTCTAACTATTGTTTCTACTCTACTCTTTGTCAAGACAATTTGACGATCTAAGGTGAGACTTATAATTTAGGATAAAACTACTAAGCATTCAACCAGCAATGAGCGCTTAGTAAAATAGGAAACGGAAAACTTCGCACAAACACGAGTTCCAGACTTAACCAAAAGACTAAAGGTGCTGAATATCCAAGAAGCTAGAAAAAATATCGTCCCCCAATGTTTAACATCCATCGATTACAATGCTAGTCAACTTTTTCTAGGCACTCTCAAAATGGTGCGTTTTTACGTGTACGTGTAGTGTAGTATTCTAATTTCTTGACAAACGGTGGCTCTGAAAATTAAATCCAACACATCATTTTATTTGTTATAAAAGTTTTATGCAGACTAGATACGGCAAAACAAAAATCAAAAGTTCACGGTAAAGCTTAAAAAATGACAATGGTAACTAAATGAGCTAGTCATGGCACGAGGCACCATCAAATGTTTTCTGTAGGTCTCTTCCGCTCAAGCCCCTGCGGGGACGCGAAACAGTCTAATATGTCTGTGCATTTACAAACCTTTGAGAAAAATATCCTAGAAAGTTTTATGTAACAGATTTGACTTCAAATCAGTCAAAATTAAAAATGTAAAAAATCTTACCTGCCTTATCTGGGACTAAAACTGGCCCCTCTGGTATATTGCTCACTTCTATTAACATTTCACTATCACTTACTGGTATAGACACAGTTATTGGCAGTAGAGAGAAGGAGATAGATAAATAAGAAAGGTTATAAAATCATTTAAGTGAAGAAAAGGGCCAAAATTTTGCAATCCTGGTGAGCAGCCGCGAAGTTTTTCTATCGAAACAAATGAGTAAATAAATGATACTAGTGAAAACCGCAAGCTCTTGTATTTTTTAAACTGGGAGATATGAATGTTTCATTTCAAACAAAAATCAACATATGTTAGGTAATTAAATAAAAAGGAAAAATTTTCGTCAGTTAGATGGAGATTCAAACTTGTGTACTCAGTTTTTGAGTGCTCAACAAATACACTCGACATCCGAATTTTTCCAATTGTAGGGTCCTATAATGTATTAATAGCACGAGCTGTTTTGCCTCAATTCTTTTTGGAACTATGTATGAGCGGGTTAAAACACAGGTAAAACATTTTTTCTAAAATTAAGTTAATGACACTACTGGCTATCAGTTTGCATGAAAATTACGATCACAAATGGCTAGTTGAAAAGTCGAAAGGGCTCCGAGAACAAAAATCAACGCGAGCACACATTTTTCGTCACATTCTTCAAAAGCAGGTAAATAACAATTTTAACCCATACTTTAAGTAAAATACAATATAGAATATTATTTTAAAACAATATCAATTTTTTAAACTGCTACATATTTTAAAATGTCTATTTCACGGTTCACAATTTGTTACAAAAAATTTCAATTTCTTTTTGCGGACAATCTAGCTTGTACTTTCTATCCTAGGCTTTTTATGTTTTCTTGTGTTTGTTTCTTTTCGCCATTTCACTTTCAGTCACCTTGCTCAATGAAACCCGCATGTAAAGAAGAAAATTAAAAAAAAAACAATTTAGATATCTTCTACACCCCCCCCCCAAAAAAAAAATCCGAGATGTCCAAAAAGCATTGATATGACAAAACAACTAAAATATGAAAAAACGATGCAAATTTTTTTTTGCAAACACTTTACAGCGATTTGTGAACTTTTTGCGGTAAAATTAGCTTTTAAATAAAAAAGAATATGCTGAAAAAAAAAACAAAGTGCAAATGGACTGCAGTATCCGCTCCCTTATGGTTCATACTTACGGTTTTCCCCTCTTTAAAAAAACAATTCAACGGCAAAGCATATCATCATTTTGAGAATCTACTTACAAATCTTCCCCTTTTGCAAATATAAAAGGATAGAAAAAATGACGCAACAACGTACAAGGATTGCACACAGGATGCTCTTACCATAATCATAAGAAAACTACCAATAAATTAGTTTCGTTTCTTGTCCGTGGTGCGATGAAAGAACTATACGCACGCGTCAAATAAAATAAAATTAGGCTTTATTGACAGTAGTGGTCTCAAAGAAAAGAACAGCAATCAAAAAAGAAAAATTAAAATGCAAAAAAATGACAAGAAAGAGCTAAATGTTGTATCCATAAGTATTGTTAAATTTAAAAAAAAAAACAAGTTTTTTGGCAAAATGAACAATTTCAAAAACGCAATCATCACTTTACTTGATCGCTTAGTTCCTTGAAATTTGTCTAACATTCAAAGATCAAACCGGCTTTTCTCAACACCGCGACAATTTTTTGCAACATGTTTAATTGCGTTCGAATCACGATTGAAAGGGTTTTTTTTAAACATCATTCGACCCATTTCGTTGAGTATTTGTGATACCTGATGTTGCGCTGAAAAAAAAAAAAAAAGATAAAAACTTAAACACCCGAATACAAAGTTCCTACCCATGTTTAATGGTCGTAAGAATGCAAAACTCACAGGGTTAACAGGTTTCTCGGGGATAGATGATGGGGGAGCTGGACTGGAAAAAAGCCATAAATGGATGATGGACTGGAAATAATCAAACAGCATCATAATTACGTCTTCTATAACTAAGTTTTAATTTATTCTCAATTAACCATGAGTTTACGTTGAAGTATGTATTTTGTTGCAAAGAATGAAAACCTGTTGTTATAACTGAATCAAACAAAAACGCTCGTTGTTCAGAGCGTAACGCGTAGTATTTAGTCATCAATAATAATTCTACTTTTTGATTGACTGACTTACTTGTTTTTTTTTGCCAATAATTTTTAAACACACTTTTGAAAACTAGTTATCTTTGCTGTTGTCGATTTTAATTTTTAACACGAATAAACAGGTCATTTAAAATTTCATAGGTTTCGCGTTCGAACTTTGAAGAATACAGTTAGGTACGAGAAATTTAAATAACCAAATCCGATTTTCAATTAACGCGACAAAAACCAAGAATGGCTTTCTCATTATGTTGTTCAAAATTAATTTTACCTGTACGTGCGGCGCTGTGCGAGATTTTGAATTAAATCACACTTTTAGTCTTAGTAAAAAAATTGGAAGACTTTAGTTCTCTATTGATATTAATTTTATATTCAGATTATCAGATTATAACCAACACGTTCACATCTTAGCGACGCAAACGCCATAACTATAAAAGTCAAAAACGAATACAAAATTTCCTAGCAGAGGAGTGCTTTTTCAACCAAACAAGCAGAATTTGACTCCTTTCGTAAAATTCATGTTAATTTCTCGGAAATTGCAAGTAGAAACACAATTCTGAGGCACAGATTGTTCACATGGAATTTCATACTGGTTATAGGTACTAAACGCGCGTGCCACTACGCCAGTGGTAGAAATTTTATACTATAAAACAAAATAGGCATCAAGGCAAGTTTTTCAACCAGTTTTTAGATTAAAGTTTTGAACTGAACAAAAATTTGTGAAACAAATAATTTGATCCCGCGGACCAGAAACCATGAATGTTGGATCCCACAATCTTCGGTAAAACTGAACTTAATTGACCCGTTCACATCTTGGGAGGCATGCAGTCTTACTGGAAAAAACCAAAAAAAAAGAAGTTTGAAATTTGCAGATTTTTCACTACGACGTCAGCTTAATGGAACCAGATCTAAACTAGTATTTATCATTGGTTAAAAATATGATATTTTATCTCTATAAAGTATTAAATACTAACCAATCATACTCCATCAAACTAACAACCTATTTAGTTGTAAAGTATTGAAACTACTTGTAGTTTCAACACCAGAACAATTCAAAATTAACTTAGAATACAGTTTTTCTTTTTCTAGAACTAACTCGCGCAAACTGGTGTACACTAGATCTTTTGAGACTAGGAGATATAAGAGTAAGATTAAGATTGATATTGGACTAAGAAGTTGCACGAATCTATCCGGCCAAAAATAAGATGCAGCGTGACGAGCAGACGGCGTACCTTATCTGAAATTACTCTATGAGTATAGTAATCCATTCATAACTCATCTGGTGCGACCAAAAGTCTCAAACAGACCTTAACTAACCTAGAGTTAGACAAAAATTAGATTAGAATTAGACAAATAGAACATTTCAAAAATGTAATATGACAAAAACTTAGTAGATATGTCTCTACGCCTCAATAAATCTGATCCAATATTCCGAACAATACGAGAACTACCCAGTATTTGAAGAAGACGTCAAACAAGAGACGACATACGATTAGGAAGAAAACTAATTTAGGAAGAAACTGATTTCATGATAGTACGACAAAAACGAGATCAAATTTTTGTATTTAGAATATTACCAGCAGTAAATTCAACTTTTCTTTTACTGACAAAATTTTTTTTTGAAGAATCATCTTCAATAACTTTTCATGGCGCTAAACCTAATAATTATTCAATAACGACTGATAAAAACAACACTTGTCGTTTTCCTTAAATCAGCTGTAAATTGAAGAACATCTTGAAAAAGTATTTATTGATAATAAAAATACAAAAATTCGTTAGTATATTTCATACATCATTAGTATATATAAATCATCACATCATCCCAGCTTCATCATCTAAAATATAACAGCGAATTTCAAAAAACTGACAATCATCAAAACTAAAACTTAAACCTTAATCCTTTATTTTTAAACTATCATGGCTTATCCTTGCTTTCACTTAAGTTAACTTCATTTAAATAACAGATCATCAAGGCTTTCCTTGGATCTTTAAATTAAACTATAGCTAAATTTTAAATTTTCTAAATCTCTGATCATCAAGGCCTATCCTTGGATCAAATAGAACAATTTTGTTCTCCCCCTCCCAATTTAATTAGTGTCTAACGACCTCAAACGTCGATTCATTACCCAACCCTTATCAACGACCCAGAATTAACAGAAGTTTTTCAAAAAACTAAGCATTTTAATTAAGATTAACAGTTAAGAACTTCGGTTACTCATCATTCACTTGATCCCCCTCCTCTTAGATGATCCAGGCTAGAATACTGAAACTTAGTAAGTCATAAAAGAGTATCTAACGAACTACTTGCGTTCTAATTATACTCCAGCCCTTGATCACAAACCACAGCCCCTAAGTAAGATTAGGTAGCTCTATCTTAGCTTGGAATTAGTCACGAGAAAGTACAAATTATTCTCAGGAATCGATAAACGCTTTTCTCTCCATCCCAACAATACGACCCAAGTTAAGCTAACCACAAAAAAATTGTAAGAACTAACAGTTTAAGACATTAGAATCACTAATCCAGATTTTGCACCCATCATCATAAACCTTATGTCAAGAGACAATTTAGGAAACAAACAAACAATAATAATACACATTTATTTGATCAGCGACGACAAATACAACCTCGTAAAAACACCACACAGACAATTAGTAGGATACATAAGAACAAAAGACAAACACTAAAAATGAAAATATTTAACAAACAAAAACAGATTATTAGAAAAAGATTTTCAAAACAAAGAAACGCAGTCTCAGAATCAGAAACAACCGCAAAACAAGAGCTTCACAATATAAAAGACTCAATAAACAAAAACCATCAAATTGACGATGAACTATATTTCACTGATTCAGAAACCACGTCACCAGCATCAATAAAAGGTAAACGTAAAATAAAAAATAGCTACACAAACAAACCAATACGTTTGTACAATTAGATTCAACCAAAAAGACACATTGAAAATTACACATTAACAGTAATACAACACAAAAATGATTCGAAATGAAGATAACCCAAAAAATTCAGTTTTTCCATTTTTAATATATCTATTAATTGAAGCTCGAGGGCTGATACAATTTTGTCAAAACTTAATCGCAAAATTTTTCGAAAAGGGAGAAAATCCGTGCACAAGAGAATTTCCCGATGTAAAAATTGAAAGACAACTTCTTGATCACTATCTCAAACGTATATGTAGTCTCACATCACGATATGGAATCTACACAACAGAAATCAGATCACCAAATGCATTTCATGACAGATATCTCATTCAAATTGATGATGTAGATAATGAACTTTCAAAAATTTTCACACAATAGATAAAAAGCATACAACATCAAAACTCAATAAGAGCAAACTCAATATTCACAAATGATGTATTTTCACTTATCTATAGCTATTTATCTATATTAGAATTGAATGAACCTCAAAGCGGTTCACCAACTCAAACATCTCGACATACAGTTATACGTTAGGAAATACACACGTTTTCAAAATTTTTAAATGCAATCCGGGAAGATCTACCAAAAAATGAAATAACACAACATGTTAGACACGATTTACAAAAAATATTAGCATGGTTTATAATCGATTATTTTAATCACAATATTGATCTTATTGAACAAGCAAGAAAAAATTTTAGACCACAAAATACAGAAGACGAAACTGTACTAGCAGAACAATCAGATTATGTTTGGGACCCTGAATGGTCTCATGAAACATTTATTAGTATACCAACAGATATATCAAGTCAGGCAATGAGCACTATCTCTATTAACAAAAATTATGTTAGAGTATACCCACTTACAATTGACGCAACACCTTTCAACTATAATTCTTTCTTCCCTGAAAGAACAGGAAATAATAGTTCAAATTCTGCAATTATAAATAAGGATAACTTAAATGGAACAAGAACTCTCACACAACAAGATATACCAACTCCATCACATTTTGTAAGCGAAGAAGTGGTTGAAACAAAAACCACAACAGAAGCACAACGAAGCATTTCACCAATTCAACCCAATTTTACAACTCCAAAAATTAAAAACCCAACGCTAGAACAAACAATCATACGCAAATGGCTTATCCAACGTTTCGACCAGTAACAAAACCATCATACAAACAACAAACATCACATAGAAATAATATTGCAGAACATAATGACAACTATGTACATGGACCAAAAACAACAAAACTAAGATGAATACTCAAAACTCCTTCTTTTCACAAAGTCAGAATATACCACAAACGACTTCAAATTCAGTAAATTTTCATGATCAACCGTGATTCTCACAAGAACAAAGTGGAAAGTACCCACTTTTTCAACAAAATAAAAAAAAACAAATACCATACCAGAAATAAACCTCATTATTATGCACAAAATCATTTTCCAACAGATGATGAAGAATACTATAATCAAAATCATCAGCGATTTAATTCAAGCCAAAGACCTCGTTCTTACAGTATTGACCAACCAGATATTTTTGAACCATACGCACGATACCAACAAATACGACAACCTAGAAACAATCCAACACCTTACAACAATATTTTTCAACAACAAAACCCCGTTAACACACAATCATACCAATCAACTCAAATCCATAACGAAATTCCACTGCTATATTAATTTCATCAACATGAAATAACAAAAAGCCAATTTAAATCTTTTCTCAAATGCAACATGCCCCAGAAACACTACAAATGACTATGAATCCATGCCTCATGGGTGGATCATCAAAAACATCAAATAAACCAAAAATGGTATTCACAGGCACAGACCCTGAATATTCTGTAGAAGACAATTTAAACGCAGTCACAGCAAATTTAATTTTAAATATAGGACTTGAACCAGTAAACACGCCACTTCATCACAATTGGATACATAGACACACAGCTTTTATCCAAACCACACTTGACGGCGCAGCCCAAAAATGGTTTTCAGTTTTACCTATAAAAATAAAATCAGATTGGAAAAGATTGACATAGGACTTCTCAAAAATGTTTGATTCAGAAAGAAACAAACAACATCGAAAAGTTTTATGCAATGAAATTCGTAGACTACCCAGTGAAACAATAAAACAACTTGCAGTAAGAATAGAAATACTAAACGAACAGTATACTCACTCAATACTCATGATTATAAAAATACAAAGATGACAGAAATCCTAATGATGACTCTAACACCTCAATTGCGCAAAATAGCAATAAAAAAGAGAGCATCACACCCTTCCTCGATCCGAGAACCAGATTTAGACTTAATAAAACTAGTAGATAAAATAGAACAAGCAAAGATCACTATGAATTTAGAAGAAAGGGAAAACCTTATGTTAAAATATGTGAACAACATCCAAACTACTACTTCACAAAAAAACAATATGAACGACTCTGATACAGAACTATCCGAAAAAATTATTGAATTTTTGAACATTTACGAGAAAAACCCAAATGTTAAAGGCAAACCATCATTCATTGTCGTGTTATTATTGTCGACGATACGGACTCAGCATTGCTGAATGCAGAAAAAAACAACAAGATAACCAAAATAAACCACAAAAAATAGAGAACCCAACAAATCATTTCATCAATACATGAAAAATTATCAAAATTTACCCAACAAAAACATTCTTTGTAATAATAGTTCAGGAAAACCACTTCCAAATAACTCCAATTACTGTGGACAACAATCACCCTAACTACGAATTATAGAGGAAGATCACCATTCACGAAATTTCAGGAAGATCACGATTCACAGAGTCGAAATAGTCAATATCAAAATAACTATTCAAGATCAAATTGAAACCAACCTGAATTTTCGTTTGATGCCAGTTCCCATTCAAATTCTAGAAAAAGAAATTATTTGGTTAATCGATCTAAAAACTCTTCAAACAATCGATATAGAAAAAATTTCAACGATAGGAATAGAAACTAATCAAATAATCGAAACCCTAGATATCAAATAATTGATCACGCGATTATTATAACAACAGATCAAAATTAAACAATTATCACAATAGATCGCGCGATAATTCACAGAAAAGAAATTCGACTTATAACAGTAGACAAAGAAACTACTCTCAGTCACCCCATAGAAAAAACACGTTATCAAAATTCACAACAAAATTATAGTAGTACACCTAAACATCAAAGGCAAATAAATCAGGTACAATCAACTGAGGAAACTCAACCAGACCCCCCTGATATTGACAATAACGAAAGCACAGAAGACAATTGAATCACATCAATTGCGAATCCACAGATAGCGAAAGTGACACAGAAAACACAATTTCAATTAACATGATAAATGTTGAATTTGACTACGAATTTGACTTCTTAACAATGTTTAATTTTCAACACCCTCAGATAACACAAAAAGAATTTGAACAATTGGCTGAATTAATATTAAATTAATCAAAAGTTTACGCAACATCCCAATTTATTGTCGGAAAATTAAATTCACCGTTACATTTACCTCTAATACGTTTACCAAAAATCAAACCCAAACCATAGAGGATATAGGTATCAACCATATTTAATGAAGTTCCTATATTTACATATAGTTTGGACAGCAGGAAAAAACCTCGCAGTAGCCGATACTGTCAATAGAAATACACCACCTGAATTGTTAACAAGAAAAACAACAGTTATCAATACCACAAAATTTTAAATTTTTCCGTGCAAAAGATGAAGCTTCACCAAGATTACAATGCAAACATGCGGTTAAAACTGACATTAACCAACCACAAATAAGTAATCTACAACATTTTCTACAATATCTAGGTTGTCAAAACAATCACTACGAAGTAGACTTACAAGGACAATCTATATTTAAACCAATACGATACTCTTCATGGATAAAAAACAACACACAGCAAAAACCAATCACACAAAAACTATGTTAAAAAAATCTATTCCCCTTAATACAAAAAAAAGTCTCACTGATAATATAAATTTATCAGGCCCACCGAATAATGATTCAAAGTTTACAATAAACTATATATTTAACCTTCATGACCCACTAGATACAACACCTCTAACAAAAATAGAAATTGAAAACATTTTTCTCCCAATAACCGAAAAAATCACACTCGAATTATTACAAAAACATCAAAATCTTGATCCTGTCATAAGACAATTAAATTCTTGGCACAAATATAAAACTAAGCCAATTAAAGCCGATACCACCATTTTAGGAAATAAAACCCTTTTTAGATATTTCAGAAAATTTAACAATACCTCTATCAACGAAAATACAGATATCCTAGGATACCAAACATCTGATATCAAATTACCCTGCCTACCTTTCAGTAAGATGCTTATAGCTTTTCATAACTCTCACTCTTTACACACTGAAGGACAATTTGGAGCAGAGAAAAGATACTCAAACTTTATACAAAATGTTTATTTCCCAAATGCACCAATTTGGATAAAAGTATTATGCAACGATTGCACAACATGTCATTTAAACAACCATACCCAAATCAAAAACCAATCGCAAAAAAAAACAAGATTTTACAGGACAAAGTCTATATTTCAATCACAGAATTTCATTCGATACAAAAGGACCAATATCACCATCCTCAGAAGGAAACTCATATATAATGGTCATAGTCGATGCATTCACACACTACTTAGCACTTAACCCAGTACCTCATTGTAATGCTTATTATGCATTTACAACACTTTATGAACACTGGATAGCAAAATTGGGTTTACCCGAAATCCTTGTCACAGATAATGGCGCTCGATTTAAAAATAACGAAATCATTACACTATGCCACTTTTATAATATTAAGCACAAACCACGTACATCTCATGCACCTTGGACTGCTGGACTAGTCGAAGGTATGAACCGTTCATTAGAGTCATTAGACAATTAAAATCTTGGCACAAATATAAAACTAAGCCAATTAAAGCCGATACCACCATTTTAGGAAATAAAACCCTTCTCAGATATTTCAGAAAATTTAACAATACCTCTATCAACGAAAACACAGATATCCTAGCAGGCATCAACCGTTCATTAGATGTATCATTAACGGAAATGACACACGATATACTGAATGGTCAACAGATGTAAAACTATTCCCACTATCTTATAACTCAAAAATAACAACAACTTTAGGACTATCACCCTAAGAAAAGGTTTTTAATCAAAAACCACGGAAACCGATAATGTTCACAGCAAATTCATCAAAAAATGCACAAAGTTATTGCCAACCCACTGAGGAATCAATATGTTACAATCTACCACTACATTCCCACAATGAAGATCACATTCATCATCCACAAATTTTGAAACTAGTTTCCGGTACAAATACCAAATGGACTTTAAACAGAGATAAAAAACACAACAAAATCTACCAGAAAGTAACAAAAAAACTGTTACAAGAAAAAATATTAATTTCCAAATAAATTCTCGATTTACCCCAGCTACAAATTTAAAAATACGTTTTAATTCCAAACTTAACAACACAAAAAGGAATTTCTAAAAAAATTACGACCACTCCGAAAAAGACCATATCAAATTATTGATAAACCCACTGATGTAACATACAAACTTACAGATTTAAACAAAAAAGAAATCGTTCAACATCAAAAAAAATTTTTACCTTCGAGAACTTACTCAAATGTACTCTTTTACAGGAATTAAAGTTATTCGAAATAATTCAGATCACGA
This sequence comes from Symsagittifera roscoffensis, assembly GCF_963678635.1. Taxonomy (NCBI): domain Eukaryota; kingdom Metazoa; phylum Xenacoelomorpha; order Acoela; family Convolutidae; genus Symsagittifera; species Symsagittifera roscoffensis. Next base: position 54,279,263 of record NC_087068.1, on the reverse strand, counting down.
ACTTAATCGAAGCACTAATATGAGCCCTATCTAAAAACCAGTTGAAAAAACGAAAAAAAAACTTCCCAAACAAACATCAAAAAAATGTAGACAACAAAAAGATACCTCAAACAGAAAGAAAAAACCAAAAATTAGAAGAAAAAATTTTACCACAAGATCAAAAAGAGAAATCTCTACATAGGCAATCATCGCGACTTCAAAATCAGCCACGAAAAGATTACAAAACATTCATCCCACAATCTAAAATTTTAAAAAAAGTTGAATTTCAGAAACCACTTTAAAATTTATTAACATTTTTACCTCTTCAAGGTATTTTCATAAACCGAATTTTTTTCTCAAAATTCATGCTGAAAAGCACTTGAACAAACTAGTTCAAATTCAGCCAATCAGAAACTTTTCCGAATCATCACCTCATTTTTAACACGTTAAAAATGATAATTTAGCTTAAAATACGAATTCCTCTTGGATACCCCCAATCATCTAATAAAAAACAACAAAAACAGGAAGGCTCTTAAGAGCCCTCCAATTTTCCCTTTCTCAAAAATTGACGAAATCCAACCCACTTGTCTAAAAACCAATAAATAAACCGAACATGCTCGAATTTAGCCTTAAAAAACAAAAGATAGTTCCACGGAACGAATCATTTCTTCAAATGCTTCTTTCTCCAACAGTCAACAAATTTCATAATATTCTTTCAAGCCTATATTCAATCCTCTCAAACTTTTCAAACCTTGTATAACTTTTTGATCCGACATTTTAGAAATATTCATCCTCTCCTTGATGATTTTTTGCAACTTTTTCATTATTTTTTACTCCCTAGCTCAAACCTACGATAATTTTTCCAAAATCTTTAACCATCTCCTCGGGTACGATATTTCAAATAACTATCTAATTTTTCCAACATCTATTCAGTAGAACAGATGTTTTTCTTCTTTTTGAATTATTTCTTACATTTAAAACATCCTTTAAAATGACAATGTGCAAATTTATTTAAAAAAAAAGGCTATTCTAACCTTCGCATTAGCAACAGTATTTTTAATATTTTTCATTCAAGAATATTACAAAAAACACAAAAATTCATCATAAATAAATAACTTTGCCAAACTTACCAAAACTGCTAATCCACAACCCCCACATCAATCCCCACCAAAAACGTCCCGAGAACCTCCAACAACACCAACAAATACTCAAACAAATAACCCCCAATCTTTAACACGCATCTCTTTTCAAGACAATCCATACACGCACGATTGTCCGAACCACTAGAACCAGTAATTCGCCAAGCATCTCTGAGCGAACCACAATACGAACCAGTATATAATATATATCCCCCACTCCAACAAGATTTTAATCAAGCAAGATACCAGAGTCAAAACCAAAACACACTCGAAATTAACAGACAAATTATTCATCCCATACAGAACGGAAATTTGCAAACCCCTAGAGTTCAATTCAACATACCTCATTCACCAACAACAAATCCTCTAGACCTTTCCAGTAGTACAGTTCAAAGTACTCCCCAGAATCCATCACAACCAAACACATCGAACAATCCCTCTTTAGGTTCAACCCCTACATAGAACACATCCGAGAAAGGCCTTTCAATCCCCCAGCCACTACAGAATATCTCCCATTTTGGAAGTCACAAGCTTTTACTCAAGGCGAACCAAATTTAGTGAATGATCCAATAGACGTTTCATCTGACACATCTTTGTCACTACCGGAAACTCTTTCACTCCCTCCAACCCCTTCTTAAACTCAAATTTCACAAACAGCATTTCCTCCAATTTTTCCTACAAATCTCGACGCCAGATATAGAGAAGTTTCAACAAATAACATACATCTACGATTAGATTGGAATACATTCGTAGCACCCCCTCCATTATTTGGACAACGTCACGAGAGTAACAGATTACACAACTGGGCACTAAACAGATTACAATATCGACAAGCTATCTACAAAGATATACAAAAAAATAACATACAAATACTTTTACTAGATAATTTGACGCTAAAATTTGAAATCACAGAAAGACTAAATAATATAATTCATCAACCCCTATCCCTAGCCCCCCCTAAATATAACAGCTCAATCTTTACCTCCCCCATTTATAACAACAGAAATCAACTACAAATACGATAGATACACAAAAAAATCAAGTGTATCGTGCCTTCGGTTAATCTCGGTTGTACAAAGTACTCTGCCCACGTAGCGTCATGAAATGCATCTCTTCTCTCTCGTGGCGCAGCCGTCCACTCTTCTCGATTATGTCGGTGGTACCTGCCGTCAACGTTCTTCTTGTAACTCGAGATCACTACACTCCTCACTAGGTGCTCCCTCCAGGTGGCTGGTCGCTGCTCACGTGCAGCGTTCTCAAGAGTTTTCGCCTGCAACCTTTCTTGCAATTCCCTGAGGCGTAACGTTCCTGTCCCGGACTGACTGCCGCTAGTTGAGCTGGACGTCAGTCCGGGCAGTGCAATGTCAATTAGTGGTCTAACTCGATTCGCATCCAGGTTCCTCACGGAAGGAACGGGCTCAGGTGGCGTCCATGCCTCTAAACCTTCGTTCATGTGTTCTTGAGCCACGCGGTCCAGGTTGAAGCGGCCGCTCGATCTGGGTGCTTCATCCACTTCCATTCTCGACTCTGGTCTGGATCTTGTTACCACCGGCTCAGTCGTCGTCTTTTTTTTCTCTTTACCACTCGCGACCACTTGCTGCCTCCTTTGTAGCCGCCCTAATTCTGACTTTATTTGATCACAATTGGCTACGCTTTCTTGTAGCCTCTGCTCTTGCGCTCAGCCATCAGCAGATCCCGATCAAGAATCGCCTTATCTCGCTCAAGTACTACCTGCTCGCGATCAAGCTTGGCTTGATCCCTTTCAAGAGCCGCCTGGTCATTGTCCAGATTGGCCTTGTCCCGTTCCCTTTGGGCCCTTTCCAACTCTCTTTTCATGCTGCCGAGATCCGAATAAGATTCCTCTGTTTGTTGCGACGGGAACATTGAAGGTGGCTTACTTGTGGGTTGAGTCCCCGCTCCTGCTGGCGGTCTGGTCGGCAGGGGAAACTCTCCCGCAGCATGTTCCGTATTGTTGCTCAAGCCAGAGTTTCTCGCAAGGTCATGTCCTCTCAGGCCTTCATTCACGTTCCAGGATAGCCATCTGGTCTGCTCCCGATTTGATGTTCCGTCTGAAGTGTATCCCACCATCAACACGGCTTCAGCCGCTGACTCCCTGCATTCGCCTTGTGCTTCCAGTTGCAGGATGGCATTCAACATTACTGCCCATATTTCATCCACTTGTGTATAATCGAGGTCCCTCAAGCGCTTGTATAGCTCATCGAGGGTGGGTATTTTGAGCACTGCTGGCATAGACTTCCAGAAACGATCCGCCATCGTTGCTTCTTTTCAAGCGATCTCACGTGTCAACAAGCTCAAGAAATCTTTTCACCAAACCAACTCAAGAAATACCTTCCCAGTTAAACTCAAGAAATACATTCCAGTTAAACTCAAAAAACACCTTCCCAAGTTAAACTCAAGAAATGTCCTCCTCTAGTACTCCTAGTGAAGAACTGTTCGAAATCTCTGCTGTTTTGTTCAAGCAAGTGTAGCTTGATTGCCAATTCAATTTGCAAATCAATCTGAAAATAGAGTTCGTTTTTAGACTAAGATGCTTTTGCTCGTGCTTAGCCTAAACCTCCCCCACTCAATAGCTTTAAGACATTATTCTAATCAACTCCTTTAAAATGATTCAATTTAGAGGTTAAAAACATGCAGATTCATTTTGTGTTTTAGCACCATTAATTCTTCAAATTTTAATTGTCATGCCAATTACATTAAAATCCATCTACCTCACTCGTGCCCCCCTTTTCTCTAGCTTGAGAACCCTGTGCCTCCCGACTCAAGACTTCCATGTTCATTCAAGCTCAGGCGATACTCAAGTAGTACTTCTTGGTGCACCATTATCTCCGTTTCTGCAAAGACCACGTGCAGGATGGCGTATAGTTCCCTAGGATTCAACCTGCCCCTGTTTGGATCGTAGACCGCCATTGAGACCTCTCGTATCCCTCTTTCGACCATGAAGTCCCTCAACCTCGTTAGTGCCAGCATCACATGCTCGGGGTCTATCGTGTTCCTCTCGTTGACCCTCGTCACCAAGAAGCACAGATATTAACCAGGAACTTGTGAAACTGAAGGAGGAAGCGCAGCCATTCCTCCCAAACCTGGCCTCTGCCTGAATAGAAACTCCACTTTCTGATATATTTTTTAAAAGTCTGCTTCCTGTCTCGTGTTGAAGCTCGTGTTCGCTGTTATGCAGATCGCACTCGTCCTATCTGACAAAATCAAGTCGCTGTCTGTGATCAGGATATTCTCTGAATACTCGTTCGGTATCTCGAATTTTGTCTCGAAATTTCTTCCTATGGTAGGCTCAGTTTCCTCCTGATGCAGTTCCAACCCGTTAGTCTCTCTCACTTCCCTGAGCTTTTTTATCATCAAATTTTCGGTGTGGGTAAGTCCTACCCCCACTCCCCGGACAAAAATATTTATCGACGTCACTGTCGATGGTGCTGGGCTCAAGTTATCCGGTGGTACTTCTAGTGGCCCGTCGGTGGCTGTCCAATCAAATAGTGAATTTCCTGTCTTCACATGTTTCATTGCTAATACGTCGACTTGTTGGATGTTCTGCGCCTCCCTTTCGTCAGTCTCAAGATTATGCATCCACTCCAGTACCCTCAGATTTGTATTTTCCCTTCTTTCTATCTGGCTCTGTTCCACATTTATTTCTCGTTCAGGTACGGAGTAGTCTTCTTGCGAGGAGTGCTCGCTGTCGTTGATGATCTGCCATTCTTCATCGGCTACCAGGCAGGTTGCCTACGTTCACCAACTCCTCTCCTATCTCATCGGGTTGTATCTTTTCAATCAAGAAGTCGTCACCATAACTGTTGTATCTCATGCCTGTCCGTTTGTGATCCCCTTTCCTTGTCCCTGTGGTCATCGGTTGGCCTGGTTCTGTCCACTTTGGTACTTCGTTCTGCTCTGAATTGTTCCAATCTTCCTCCGCGAAAGACCCTTGTCCGAATCCACCTCTATCTTCTCGTTATCATCTCGTTGCCGTCATTCTTTTCTCTGGTGCCTTTCTCGTTCACCTCACATGCTGGTTCTACCAGTAGGTACTCTAGTCCTTCCATGTTCTGTGGTACAGACCAATCTTCCGGAGATGGGACGTGAGGTTTCAGATTTTCGTGGTGGGCCGCATGCCCTGTACTCAAGCGATAGAATCGGCCCTGTTGGTTAACCTCTGTTATCATAAACGGTCCTCTCCATTTCTTCAGCAACTTCTTAGTCCATTTTGGGGATATAACCTTCCCGAACACCCAGACGTATTGTCCTCCAGCATACGGTTTTGCCTGAAGTATTTTTTCAGCGTACTTCTTCCGCTGTCTCATTTGTGCCTACGCCGTGTTCCTTCTACAGAGCTCGTTCAATTCTTGTTGTCTCCTGAACACTTCCTTCACGTACGCCTGCGACCACGTCTTCTTCCCCTCGTATTCCGGATAGAAGAAAGTCAGGGGCATTGCTCTCTCCCTGCAAGTCAACATCATGAAAGGACTGATCCCTGTCGTTGAGTGCTGCGTGCTGTTGTACGCCCCTACCACTTATGGCAGATATTTGTCCCAATCTGTCATGTATTTCGAGCAATATACCCTGAGCTTCTTCACCAGAGTTCTGTACTGCCTCTACACTAATCCGTTCGTTCGAGGATGGTAGTTTGTTGAATGTGCTTGAGCAAAATGCGATCTCCTCATCAGTTCTTTTGTCAGGTCCCCCAAGAAGGCTTTCCCATTGTCCGACTGGAATGTCACCGGACAACCATTTTGTGATATCTAGTGCGTTATCAAATGATCACAAGTCTCTTCCGCTGAGGCCGTCTGACATGGTACCGCTTCTGCCAGTTTCGTGAAGTGGTCTATAATTACCAGTATCTGATTGTATCCCGTTTCGGTCATGCAGATCTTCTCATGATCTATCTGCACGACCTCGTTAAATTCAGAGATTTCCACGGACTTCAGTGGGAATTTCATTTTTCTAGGGTCCTTTCTCAACCCTGGCCAATCAAACCTGTGTAGTATTCTTTGCTGTACCTTGTCTATCCCCTGATGTCCCATTTTGTCGTGCGCTCTGAACAACACTTCCGTCTGGTATAGCTGTGGTAATATGATGAGATTGTGCTTGTGTAGTATCTTCTCCTCATCTTTCCTCCTACAGGCTACCACACCATCAGGTGTGTGATAGAGTAAGTCCCTTCATTCCTTGTAGAACTGGCTCAAGATCTTGTAATTATCTTCCTCCAGGTCACCTTTCTCCTTATCTCCAGTCTCGATCCATTTGGAGAGGTTGCTCGTCATCTGGTCATTCTTCTGGGCTCGTATCAGATCCGATAGTCTGTATCTCGCTTTGACGTGTTCCTTCAATACCATCATTTGGCCATTCAGTTCTCCGGGACTGCGGATGTCGTCTTTTAGCTTAACGCAAACTATCCATCTCAAGACCTCCCTGTCATCATCCGGTTCCAGGTTCGTCCTGGCGTTTGAGTTGCACGATAGCTCCCTGAATGGTTTCCTTGGCACGCTATTTTTTCAAGCTCTTCTGCTCCGTACTCATCCTGTTGCTCGGATCCTGCGGAAGAGTCATTTTGTAGTTCTCTGTCGCGGTGCTTCATTTTCTTCTCTGCTAATATCATGCAAAGACTGTCTCGGTCATCACCACTATTCTCTGAGTCATCCTCACATTCATCCGACTCCCCAGATAAATTCTCTTCCTCAGTGTCTCTTTCAGATTTCGACCACTCCCCGGACTCTTGATCTGGTCCTAGGTGTTCGGCTTCCTTCCTGAAAGTCACTTTTTTCTTCCGAAGCGTAGTCTGTCTTAGTATGTCCTCTGGGATCTTCTCGAACAATGTCCGCACAACTTCTTTGCCGTCAGGTTGCCTTATTGTTGAGTTCTCGCCTTAAGCCGCTTCCCCTATTTTCAATATGGTGACTTCCGGTTTGCCTTTATCGTTGTTCCGGGCTACCCGTTTATCGTCGGCTAGTTTCCCGAGTAGTCTCCTCAGATCTTCTCCTATCGTCATAATTTTTTGATTTTAGTGTTTCCCTTACTATCTTCGACTTGAGCATCATTTCCATTGGCATTCCTGTTTTTCTCTTGAAAATTTTTTTCGTCTCATGTTCTGCTGGTAGCTCGGGATGGTCCTCTATTGGTTTCCCTGACTTGTCAAGCCACCTCATGAGTGGAAGACTGTCAGACGTCTCCTTGTCCATAAATGAGAAACCATCTTTAATCTCCGGCCTGTCGGCCTCCTTTTGCTCCTGTCTCTCGTAAAACTTCGTCTTTTTGCTGAAACTGTCGGCGTTCTGATGTTTGTCCTGTGTTTTGTGCTCGATAATCATGTCGTAACCATTCAGGTGCACTATCCATCTCCCGATGTAGCTCTAGTCACTTGAGTATGTTTTTAAGCAACTGATTGCTCTGTTGTCGACTCGTAGCTTGAATGGCTCGCTGCCCAGGTATGATCTATATTTTTCTACAAAGGTCACTACCGCAAACATTTCCGCTTTGGGTGCTCCGTAATTCATCTGTGTATCACTCAAGACTTTTCTTCCGTAAGCTATCGGTCTCAAGACTGTCTTCCCGTTCCACTCCTGTTCTTGGTGGAGTATTCCTGAGATCGTTACCACCGATGCATCCGTGTCCAGCACAAACATTCCCTTTTCCGTGGGCATCCCTAGCACTGGTGCTTCGCACATTTTTTTTTATCCTCTGAATTGATTCCTCTGCTGCGTTATTCCCCGTGAACTTCTTACCTTTGTGCCTCATGAGTTGTTGCATTGGATAAATTTTGTCCGCATAGGCCTTGATGCACTCCGTGTAGTAGTTTGCGAAACCCAAGAAGCTCATCAACTGTTGTTCTGTTTTTGGCGATTTCCAAGTCAGTACTGCCTCTACCGCATCTGGGTCTGGTCTAATACCATGTTTTTTCACCATCCTTACCACTCACCCGTCTGCCAGTGAAATCTCTGCGTGGAGAAGGATACTTGATTGTCCACCAGTATCTCACACTTTGATGGCTTACATTTCAGACCTGCTCTCTTCATACAAGCAAACACCTCGTCCAGTCGTTCAATGTGGTCCTCCAGTGTAGGTGTTGCAATCACCACGTCATCTACGTAGCACGTTACTAAATTGCCATATTTTTTCGTTGCGTTTGTCAGCGCTTGTGTCATCAGTCTTTGGAAGGTTGCTGTCGCCTTGAAGAGGCCAAAAGGCATCCTCTTCCATTGAAACAATCCCAGATCGCATGCATAACCCGTCTTGTTCCTGCCTTGCTTCCTCAGTGGTTCCTGCCAAAAGGCCGATCCTAGATCAAGAGTTGTTAATTATTTTGCGTCACCTAATTTTGAGAGACTTTTTTCTATCCTAGGCATCCTCCTCCAGCATAGCACAGTGCCCAATGGATCTCACTTCTAGTTCCTCTCAACAAACATAGATTTACCCGGCAAGATCCTCGTCACATGTTGTCATCGTTTTTCTGTAGATATTTATGCCATCTATATTCAACATGACCTCATGTGGTCCCTAGGTTTCCGTGTATCTGTTGTCTATGCGAACTGATTTGCTACCAACTCTCGTGAGTAAGGCCCTTAAAGCTCTCGAAGGAGTTTACGGGCTTATTGCACTCAAGTAGTCCGCATAAACATCTATGTGCATCACTGTCTGATCACTCCGTTCATTCAGGTTTCTTGTTACTTCGTGGCCGCCCACTGTGATTATTGACATGACTCTTGCCCCAATTTTCGTGATGCCAAATGGTTTTCCCGTTACCATTTTCAAGGTGTTGCAGCTGCCCTTGCGCATCAATTTCTCTCCGCGTTCTGGTTCTGGTCTTGTCATACAGAGCGTCTCATTTAATCTCTGTTTTTCTATCTCCTGTTTAACCCGCTGTTCGATTTCTTTCGTCGCCAAGTCTTGCTTTACTTTGTTGATCGCCTCTGCAGCTGCCCTCTTGTAATTTATCTCTAGAGAGTTTCTTTTTTCGGCCCCCGGGGCATGTTTGTTTTGTGTCACGCCCTTTACTGACTTTGTTGACAATTCACCACTGGCTGCTTTTTTTTTGTTCAAATCATTTTCAGCTTGTCTGTTCCTAGTATTTTGCACTGCGGCTAGTGCTTGTTTGTGTTTCGGTTGATTCTGATTGCCACTCTGATTCTCACATGCTGGTTCTACCAGTAGGTACTCTAGTCCTTCCATGTTCTGTGGTATACACCAATCTTGCGGAGATGCGACGCCCTGTACTCAAGCGATAGAATCGGCCCTGTTGGTTTACCTCTGTTATCATAAAGGGTCCTCTCCATTTCTTCAGCAAATTCTTAGTCCCTTTTGGGGATATAACATATTCGAACACATAGATGTATTGTTCTTCAGCATACTGTTTCGCCTGACGTTTTTTTTCATCGTACTTCTTCCGCTGTCTCATTTGTGCCTGCGCCGTGTTCCTTCTACAGAGCTTGTTCAATTCTTGGTGTCTCCTGACCACTTCCTTCTCGTACGCCTGCGGCGAAGTCTTCTTCCCCTCGTATTCCGGATAGAAGCAAGTCAGGGGCATTGCTCTCTCCCTGCCAGTCAATATCATGAAAGGAATGATCCCTGTCGTCGAGTGCTGCGTGCTGTTGTACGCCCCTACCACTTGTGGCAGATATTTGTCCCAATCTGTCATGTATCTCGCGCAATATACCCTGAGCTTCTTCACCAGAGTTCTGTAGTGCCTCAAAACTGCCTCTACACTAATCCGTTTGTTTGAGGATGGTAGGTTGTTGAATGTGCTTGGGCAAAATTCGATCTCCTCATCAGTTCTTTTGTCAGGTCCCCCACGAAGGCTTTCCCATTGTCCGACTGGAATGTCACCGGACAACCATATCGTGATATCTAGTGCGTTATCAAATGATCACAAGTGTCTTCCGCTGAGGCCGTCTGACATGGTACCGCTTCTGCCAGTTTCGTGAAGTGGTCTGTAATTACCAGTATCTGATTGTATCCCGTTTCGGTCATGCAGATCTTCTGATGGTCTATCTGCATGACCTCGTTAAATTCAGAGATTTCCACGGACTTCAGTGGGAATTTCATTTTTCTAGGGTCCTTCACTTGCAAACACGACAAACATGCGTTCACCCACCTTTCACAAGCCTTTCTCAACACTAGCCAATCAAACCTGTGTAGTATTCTTTGCTGTACCTTGTCTATCCCCTGATGCCCCATTTGGTCGTGCGCTCTGAACAACACTTCGGTCTGGTATAGCTGTGGTAATATGATGAGATTGTGCTTGTGTAGTATCTTCTACTCATCTTTCCTCCTACAGGCTACCACACCATCAGCTGTGTGATAGAAGAAGTCCCTTCATTCCTTGTAGAACTGGCTCAAGATCTTGTAAATATCTTCCTCCAGGTCACCTTTCTCCTTGTCTCCAGTCCCGATCCATTTGGAGAGGTTGCTCGTCATCTTGTCATTCTTCTGGGCTCGTATCAGATCCGATAGTCTGTATCTCGCTTTGACGTGTTCCTTCAATACCATCATTTGGCCATTCAGTTCTCCGGGACTGCGGATGTCGTCTTTTAGCTTAACGCAAACTATCCATCTCAAGACCTACCTGTCATCATCCGGTTCTAGGTTCGTCCTATCGTTTGAGTTGCACGATAGCTCCCTGAATGGTTTCCTTGACACCGCTATTTTTTCAAGCTCTTCTCCTCCGTGCTCATCCTGTTGCTCGGATCCTGCGGAAGAGTCATTTTGTAGTTCTCTGTCGCGGTGCTTCATTTTCTCCTCTGCTAATATCATGCAAAGATTGTCTTGGTCATCACCACTATTCTCTGGGTCATCCTCACATTCATCCGAATCCCCAGATAAATTCTCTTCCTCACTGTCTCTTTCTGATTTCGACCACTCCCCGGACTCTTGATCTGGTCCGAGGTGTTCGGCTTCCTTCTTGAAAGTCACTTTCTTCTTCCGAAGCGTAGTCTGTCTTAGTATGTCCTCTGGGATCTTCTCGAACAATGTCCGCACTACTTCTTTGTCGTCAGGTTGCCTTATTGTTGAGTTCTCGCCTTGAGCCGCTTCCCCTTTTTTCAATATGGTGACTTCCGGTTTGTCTTGTTCGGTGTTCCGGGCTACCAGTTTATCGTCGGCTAGTTTCCCGAGTAGTCTCCTCAGATCTTCTCCTATCGTCATAATTTTTTGCTTTTAGTGTTTCCCTTACTATTTTCGACTTGAGCATCATTTCCATTGGCATCCCTGTTTTTCTCTTGAAATTTTTTTTGTCTCATATTCTGCTGGTAGCTCGGGATGGTCCTCTATTGGTTTCCCTGACTTGTCAAGCCACCTCGTCTTGTCAAGCCAGCTCGTCAAGCCACCTCGTCTTGTCCCTGACTTGTCAAGCCAGCTTGTGTGTTCCTAGTATTTTGCACTGCGGCTAGTGCTAGTTTGTGTTTCGGTTGATTCTGATTCTCTCAAAACAAAGGACAGTCCATTCTGAAATGGCCTTCTTGATTGCAGAAAAAACACCTCGCGCCTATCATGATGATCAAGCCACTGTAAAACTCATGTTCCTCCGTTGGATTCTTGCCCTCTTCTTCCGGTGCGTATCCCAAGCTCTTCATGCCCTGCTTGTATGTCGTGCAATCCGCCACATGATGATCCGGTGATCCACAATTTGCGCAAGACCTACGTTTGTCCCTGTCGTCTCTAGGCTTGTACCATGACGACTTTTGTGGCTGGCTCCCCCTTGCATGTTCCTGCTTTCTGATTATGGGTAACTTTTTGGTTTCATTAACATGAACTCTCTTGACTTTTGTCTCATCTCTTTTGGGGTAGGTGCATTATCCTACGATAGTGTATAATACGTTGCCAGCATCGTTCTCATGTCGTCGCTTCTCACCCCATCAATGAATTTTGAAGCGATGCTGAAGTTTCTTCTGTTCGTCGATTCTTCCGGGTCGCTTCTTCTTCTCAAGCTCTCAACATCATCCAGGAATCGATCGATTGACTCGTGTTCCCTTTGTCTTCTTTTTTCAAATCTCATCATCGCTTGATGTCCCTTCATCCCTGACCCGAATCGGTTTAAAAGTAATTCGAAGATCCTCCTCCTTCTTTGCTACCACGCATTTTAGTGCGGTGCCTTTTAAGTTGCTTAGTATTGCCGTGCAGGCCTGCCTTTCATCATTCAAGTTATCTTGTTCTAGATGTAGTCTCATTACAACAACCCATGTGTCAATGCAGCCATCTGAGTCGCCTTCGAGTTCCTTAGGTTTTTTGAAGGTTTTCCGGGATTTGCCACTGCCTCTGTCACTTGAGTCTGTGTTCATCGTTGCGAATGCTTCAAGCGTCCTGTTCATCATTTCCCAGGTATTGGCCCACGTCATGGCATCCGGTTGTACGCGCGTATTTGATTCTGAGTCCTCTGTTGCCCTTGTTGTGTTTGAGACTCCCGCTTTCATGGCTGTCCTTGTCCCTCCTGACGCCATGGTACTATCAGTTTGTGCTAACGTTGTTGATTCTCGTTTCTTTCGCTGTGGTTCAACGAAATCGACTCTAGTTCCCGATGGCTTTTCCACCACTTAATTATCTTGGGCTAATGAGTTTCTCAAGAGAGTATCCAGTTTGAGCTGTATGGCACAAGAACTTTCAGCTTCTTCCCCGCCCATTGTATCCATTGAGGTATCTAGATTCCATAACTTCTCGTTCACGGTGTCATACCGTTTCTTCATTACTTCCATATCTTTCTCTCGCTCTTTGTGGGTAGCCTCTACCTTGTCTGACATCTGCTGTAGCTTCTCTTCCGTCGCCCTTGCCAGGTTAAAGCAGTTGTCTAAGTTCTCATTCTTGTTGTATCGTATTTCCGTTTTTAGCACTTGGCGGTCCTCCTCGCTGTATTTCAGTTTTCTGTCGGTTTGCTCCAACTTTGCCATCAAGTTGCCCAGCTCAAGCGAAATTGTTTTTTCTTGGTAAGCCTTTGCTCTATGTGTGACCTGCTCTTCGCCTTGTTTGGCCTCTGTTGTTATTGCGGAAACTGTTCCAAATGTTTTGCCCTTCTCGGTCGTTTGCATCACCTCCTGGTTTTATTCAGACCATCGCTGCAATCCTCTCTGTGAACGACGTCCTTTTTGTTTGAGAATCGTCTTTTATTGTTTCCGGCGTGTTGCTTGTTGTATTGTCTACAATGTAAATTGGTGAGAACTCTATCGTCTTCTTTTCTTGTTCTTCTGCATTAGGCATTGGTGTTGATTCCGTCGTCTTTCTTTCCACCCCGTCAATACACTGATCTGGTGTTTCAAGATCGATTTCTTTTACCAGTGATACAATTGGTTCTCCCATAGCTTTCTCCTAGGCCGTGTGTTCCTTTATGCTTCTTGTATTGGCCATGTTCACTGAAATATTCTTTCTCATTACTTTCGGATTTGATACTGTTGCTTTCCGTTGCGACTAGGTTTGATTTTGCTTTAGTCTTGGTACTCTTTTTTCTGTTATCGATACTCTAATTTACTTAATGATTTTTATATACAATTTTTTTTATTTACAATTTTAATATTTACAAGTCCCTGTTGTAAAATACGATTGAAATTATCTATATAAACAAAATTTCCTAATGTATTAAAAACTAAAATCAGACGAATTAGTCTAAATCAGTTTTGAATCTAAATCAATTTTTGTCCTTGGGACCTTTCGCTCAAGTGTTGGGATACTTCGATGGGGTCGTGGTACACTCTAGTGCGGTCCTTGTACTTTTATGTACCCTCCTAGGACCCTTCGTGTCCTTTTTGGGACACTTGGTACTGTCCCAGGACTTTTCCGAACCCTCCTAGGACCCTTCGCTCGAGTGTTGGTACACTTCGTACTGTCCCAGGACTTTTCTGAACCCTCCTTGCAGACTTCGCTTGAGTGTTGGGACAATTGGATCTCTTTTTCTTTGGTATTGGGACAGTCGGATTGCTTGTTCTTTAGTGTTGGCACAGTCGGATCACTATCCCAGGACTGAGTGTTGGGACACTTAGATAACTATCCCAAGACCGCCGGCTAGACTCTTGCACTTCTTCCAACCTCGTAGCTCAAGTGTTTCTTCGTCTGATTGATGAACTCCCCTGTACCTTTTGTCGAGTATTGGAATTTCTAATCCACTATCCCAGTACCAACTCTAGAGCTCTAGTATTTAAAAAAGTCCCCAAACCCAATCCTGTCAATCAAAATTTTAACTACTAACCATCCTGAAATTACCTTCCCTTCATTAATCCGACGCAAGTCGAAATACGACTTGCTAGCAAGTGCTTGATGATCTCCAATTCGTTAAAAGTCAATTAAATATTAGCAAGTTAGCAAGTGCTTGATGATCTCCAATTCGTTAAAAGTCAATTAAAAGTCAATTAAAAGTCAATCGTTAAAAGTCAATTAAGTTAAAAGAAGGTGAATTTGTTCCCGTTGACTCGTACCACTGGTACTCTAGAATGGGCATGTAGCCCGGAGCTGTGTCAAGTGTGTTTGATCCCGTAGTCTTGATGTCGTAAAAACACCCAGAAGCGCCAAACAAACCCTATGTACCAGTCGCCTACTTCAGTCACAAATGAGGTTAAAAAAACAGGCCCTATAACCATTGGCTCAAGAGTCAGGGACACTATCTCTTGTGTCTTTCTACCTCAAGCGGTCGGAGCCAATTCGGTTCATTTGCGACGTGAGACTAAAACCCTTGTTACAGCTTAAAGACCATTACTAAAATACCCTCCACTCTAGAAAATAAGAATGCCCCCATACTTAGGTCTCATATTACCTAAATGTGCCAGTCGGTCATATCTGGAAGTTTGATCTTGAGGGACACGAATATACATGATTTTGGAGTGAAGTTTTTTTTTCAAAATTTCGAATGGAGCCTGTCATGCTCAGTTTTCTCGCGACAACTGAAAACATAAAATGAAAAATTACAATTGCGGGAAAATATTTAAGAAAACAGCAGGAAATTGCTATTCGCAATTTCCAGATACAAAGTAAGACACGAGTAGAGCCGTCTTATCCTGTAATAGGAGACGAGATAATCGCGAGAGAAGAGTACAATTATTCAAACTGAACTAGAGTGAACCTTCAACGGAAAGGTGGACAGCTGGAGTGTCGCAATGGTTCAGACTAAAACTTCAATTCTAGAGTCAAAACTTATTTCCTTTATTAAAACTGATTAGTATTGAACTACTCAAGTTATTTTATTTAATTCTCGAGTTGCTCATCAATTTAATTACTCCCTATTCTCGAGTGTGTCGACATGTGAGTTCCAAATTTAGTTTTCTCGAGTGTGTTTTATGATTGTTATGTTGAGATAAGGCGAGTTTTAGGTTGATCCATCTGAAATGGATCAAAGTTCCACTGTCCAATAAAAAGTAACTTCACGGATTGTTCCGACCCTGTTTTTAACGGCGTTCGTGTATTTTGGGTATTTCGAGACCTGAGTATGGGAACGTTCTTATTTTCTAGAGTGGGGGGATATTTTGGTAGTAGCCTTTAAGCTGTAACGGGTTCTAGTCTCATGTCGCAAGCGAACCGAATTGGCTCCGACCGTTCTTGAGGTAGAAAAACACAAGAGATAGCGTCCCTGACTCTTGAGTCAATGGTTGTAGGGCCTATTTTTCTTATGCCTCATATGTGACCGAAGTAAGCGACTGTTACAAAAACACACGAACGCCGTTGAAAATAGGGTCGGAACCTTATGTATATTTACTTTTTATTAGCTAGTGGTTCTTTGATCCAATTCAGATGGATCAACCTAAAAACTATCCCTAACTCAACATAACAAGAAAAAACACACTCAAGAAAATTAGATTTGGTAGTCACATACCGACACGACCTCTAGAATCGAGTAACTAAACTATAAAGCAAGTCTAGAATTGGTGGGCAATTAATTTTAACTCGCGAAGTTTGTCTCGAATTAGTTTTTGTGTAACATTCGCCCAAATTCTACACAGTGAAGGAGCATAGAAAGAGTACCTTTTAATGACTGGCCGGCGTCAGTTACCTAAATTCTACTCGTTTTTCAGAATATTCTGACCCTCCTTTTTACTAATAAATGATCGTTAAGGCCTCTAATTCTTTTTTCGTGTTGTGCCGGAAGGTTACGCTGTGTCAATCCTGCGGAATGGCACATAGCTCATGAAATAAGTTTTGGGTTTGGACCATTGGGAGACTTCGGTTGTCCACCTTTCCACCGAAGGTTCACTCCGGTCCACTTGAATTTTACTTTCCTTTCACTCGCGATTATTTTCTGTCTCCTGCCATGATTAAGACAGCTCTACTCTCGTTCGAATTTTGTATCGGAAATTGCGAATAGCAATTTCCCGATGCTATTTTGACTACTTTCCCGCGATTGTAGTTCGAGTCTTCTGGTCTTATTTTCTGATATTTTCAGTTGTCGTGAGAAACTTGAGAATGACATGCTCACTTCGAATATTTGAAAAATTGCATTTAACCCCAAAATCAAGACTAAATGTTTTCTCAAGGTCAAACTTTCAAATATGACCGACTGGCACAAAGATACTTTGTTTCGTAGCCGGGAGTGAGTATAGCTTCCAGTAATATGACCGCTCAAATCTTTGTAGCTACCGATATGTGACGGTTTCTGTTATTTTTAAATAAAGTCTTTCAGAAAACTTGAATATATATTTTTTTCAAAATTTGAAGTTTCCAACTCTGTAGTTGGAGGCTGTCAGAGTACTCTCAGGAGTTTTTAATTTGCCTGCAAGTTTGACGGCTCAAATCTTGGTAGTTTTGAAGATATGACCTTTTTTATGGCTTTTTAAAGTTTGTTTTATAGTTTTTATGGAGTTTGAAGTTTCGCAAATTTTGAAATTCCAAACGCTGTAGTTGAATAAGGTAAGAAAATTATTAGGAGTTGCAAATTTTGCGTCCAATTTTGAATGCTCAGTTGCTTTTAGTTTCCGAGACGTAACGTTTTTTTACTTCGTTTTAAGTTTTTTTCAAAGAAGTCATGTTAAAAAATGACTTCAATAAAAAACTACAAAATTTGAAATGATCACCCTGTAATTGGGTGCTGTCAGAGTAAACTCAAATGATGCAGATCTTTTCCAATACAGTGTTTTTTTTTCTAGTTGTTAAACATTAGAAGCACTGGAGGTGTATTACACGCTAGTACATTATTAAATTCTTTCAGTTGTGATGCGATCCATATTAGAAACTTTTCAAATTGTTTTCTTTTTGTCGAGCAGAACTGGTCTGATGTTTTTGCTTATTACATAAGTTTAGAATGATGCCTTTTTAAGTTTTGATAATAAGCTTGATAAAGCGACCAAAATGTGATTAATATTTATCAATAATGTCATTAGGACTTTGTTTTAAGAATAAGTATGGTCCCTTGCCTGTTGGTAACGGATTGGCATGCTGATTAAGGCCAGAAGTTAAAAAAGTCAATTGAGCATACTTGCGTTTTAATACCCGTTGTAATCGAAAATTGTTTTAATATTGGTTGTAATTTTAACAACCCAGATTTTGTTTGTTTTCAAATTTTTATTCGGCTTAAGTAATTTTATCTTTAATATATATCGGGGCTTTGTAGACTGGTATAGCTTTAAACTCAAGTTGTATCTGAATCAAATTTTGTATCAGGAAAGCACTCAAAGATGGCTTTACGCTGGCTATTGTGTTTTTTTTCTAGTCATGTTTTTGACGTAAATCGAGAGAAACGTATGAAAGAGTCGGTAAAGAGATTTTTTTAAAAGTGACTAACGTCATTTTTGTCAAAATATTTTGTCCAGATTTTTGAAACTTTTGAATATAGGTTGTTATTGGCTTGCTTGCCATATATTGTTTGTGATGTATCCGCTTCGTCTCTGTTTATAAAATTTTCTTTTTCTTGCCCTCCTTAGTCACTTCTTTCTTTTTTTACCATGCGATAAGCAAGGGTGGTTAGACTTTTTACCTTCGTTGGTATTTTTGTTCACTGGATGACTCATATTGGAGATCATCTCCAAATCTCTATTTTCAACTTAAAAATGAACTTTTAGCATGCCTGCATTTTAAATGCTTGTTATATTGGCAGTTCGTTTTTTGTACCTTCACTCCGGTCAAAAAGATAATTGCAGATTGTGATCAAAAACTTTATGAGCGTATAGTTTCTACACCATCCCATCTTTTGAAAGATATCTTACCTCAGCGTACCTGTAACTCGTAACCGATTACCATGCAGTAGCACAACACAGAAAGAAAAATACAAGAACTTGTTCCCTGACCGTCTCCTTCGGCAACTCAACGACTGATATATAGCGAAATAGATGTATTTCTAGTTTAATTTACCTAATTGTATAGCACATCTCGTAAAATCAACAAATTAATCAACAAAGTTTAATTTAAGTTTTTTGTTGTTGTTGTTGTTATGTTGGTGTAAAATCTACCAATTCCGATTTCAGTATTTCGTTTTTTTTTTGGTTTTATTTGGCTTGAAAGGCTTCGGCTTAAATTATATCGGCTTAGCCAGCCTCGTTTTGAGTCATTTGACGAGCAAAAGAAGGTCAAGTCGATTTTTTTTCTGCGGCTTTTGTCTCAGTTTCTGTCGGTTACTTCACCATGCTATATTTATTTTGTATCGAAAGTACTCAATGAAAAGATTTTTTTTTAAGTCTGAATTGGTGTGTCTGCTCAAGAGTTGTTTACGAATTAATTTAAAAGGGAAATTTTTAAAGCAACTACACGATTTTACTGGAACAGACACACGTTGAGCCGAAAAAAGAATTGTTTGTCTTTTCAGGTTTTATCATGTTTTTGTTGTTGTTCTTGTTGTTGATGTGCAACTTCTTTGTGCAAATTACATTCTACTCCGTTACTTGAAAAGAAGTAGCTAGTAGCTATGTTAGCATTATTAAGGTGCGTTAGTCGGTGACTCGCCAGTTGGAATCTGACTGAACAACTTAGTAAATTCCATTTGGTTGTTATTTCTGAAATGAATTGAATTTTTGTGAAAGTTATGATTAACTTTTTTTTTGATTTGTCTAATAAAAGATTAGAAGAAGAATTTATTTCTCTTTGTCAATGTCAAATATGCATATAAAAAAACTCTAACATGAAGCACCAGAAACAGCGAGGGGACATTTAATGAACCCATTTAGGTTACAAAGCACTGCGCGTTTTATCAAATGAAATACAACATCTGATCTTCAATGAAAGTGAAAACAATAATAAATATAGAAGAAAAAAATTTAAAAAAATGTGTAAGTTTGAATAAAGATTGAAAAGCAGCAGCAGATTAATGGCAGTGTCTAGACAGGTTAATGACATAAAGTCCGAGCTCTGCCTCAATATTCAAAAATATTGTTCAATCTTAGCCGGTATAGAACCAATCTAGATGATCCAGAAATTCAAATTCATCCCCCAAAATTTCTGAAACTCGCTAGTGGTAGCCACCAGTATTCAGTTTTAAAACAACTTGAACTTGTTCATTTTATGGTTGCTACTTCTACTAATTGTGTTCTATCCCTTGAAACCTCCTTAACCTCAGTAGAACTGATTGGGGGCTAAACGGTCAGTAGACACCTAACTGAGCTCATGCGGCAGTAACCAGCGAACAAGCCCAAGTGTGGTTTTCAAAATGCTTTGAAAACCATATAAATTTATTCAAACAATTTAAAACATTCAGGCAGTTCAATTCTGTGATTTGCTCAATTTAGTCTTCCATTGAGGTAAAATATGTCAGCAAAAAACCTATTTGATCAGCTCTTCATTGCTTAAAACAAACAAATCACGAATTTCGCGGGCAACGCGTTGAATATCTGAATTTCGCGGGCAACGCGTTGAATGTTTTTTTTTCTTAAGTAAATTAAAAAGCTTAGCTCCTCTGTAACAAAGTCAAGCTCTTTGAATTTTGCTTTTGAAATTGGGAGTTTTCATTACATTGAAAGTTGACCTGCTGATCAAATATGACGGTATATCAAATTCAAGACGCTCGTTCAAGAAATGTTCAGAATGTAATCTTGCTATTGATCGAAAGGTAAGTTTCAGGAGTTCATGAACATGCAGCTCGTGGACTGTTATTATTATCAATTTTCTTTGTTAAAAACTGGTAGAATGCTTTCATTTCTACTTTTGAAAAAATCAATAGAATATTTTTCTTTTGGATCATGAATAGGGGCAAGAGGTTTGTGTAGGACTTGCAAACATACACCAATTTTCCCTTTTGCAAAATAGGCTTGATGTTAGAGCCATAATATTCATTCATAACGGTTATGTGAACCTAATGACGCATTTTCGAAACGATGCCACCTTATTTTCTAAGCTTAGTTCTTATGCGGTCCTTTAAGTAACTTATAAACCAAAGCAAAATTTTTGCACTCACACTAAACATATGTAAATTACGAAACAGAATCCCGTGATCAAGTTTGTCAGAAGACTGTTTTAAATCAAAATAAACTGTTCTCTTGGGTGATTTAGTTCTACCTAAGCGGCATTTTTCTGTTTCATCAGCAATAGCATCAATAGTACTGTTTTTTTTTCGGAAACCAAATTGTTTGATAGAAATGAGTGAGTTTCTTTCAAGATAGCTGTACTCTGTTCTACAATGCGTGTTTAAATACCTTACTCCAAAGTACAAATAGTGATATTGATCGGTAGTTACTGACATCCAATTTCGATCATGCTTTATATGAAGAATATACTACGGCTTGAGCCAGAGCAGTAGGAAAACATCCTGATTTAAAGGATAGTTCATTGAGTTGATTCAAGAAGGGAGCCATGGTGTAAAAACTAGCTTTAGCGATTAGATTTTTTTACTCAATCTATTCCAGTAGATACTTTGTTTTGTAGCGCAAAGAGAATTACTTCAATTTTACTCACAGTTATTGAATTTAAACGCATGCAAAAATCAGGCTCAAAAGAAAATTGATCGGATTCTATTTTAGGTTTTCATTAGCTCAATGAATGCCATAGAGGAAAAATAGCCATTGAACTCATTCGCGATAGCTACTATGTCGCTAACAACGTCGCTACTACTTCCATTTACCGCAACTATTCTTCTACAAGATTTGAATAATTTCAATTAATCTAGACTTGGGTAATATTAAACAAACCAGTGTGTCCTAATTTTTAAAATTAAGACTTTGCTTGATTCGAAACTTTTTGTCATTGTAATTTAACGTTTTTTTTTCACCCGCAGAGTTCATTTGATATATTATTGGTTTTTATGTGCTGATTTTTGAAAGTTTGTCAATTTCATGGTATTAAATAAATTGAAAAGAATATAAAAAGGTCAAATTTTTTTCTAAGATAAATGTGGCCGGAACGGAACTTTCACCTTGTTATTGCACTGGAACCAGCTTTCATAATCTGTATTCTTACTTGCTATAGATTGGTCTGTATTTTTTCCACGCTCAATATTCCCCAGGTTTTTCGATACTTATAATTTCACTTCAAATGAGCGAAATTAGGTTATAAATGCAGAGTTTCCTAGTGGAATGAAATTTGTTCGTATGAATCTAGTTCGTGTCAATTTAACCTTGTGATAACAGAAAACTGTCGAACATAGAAAATCATTTAATTTCACTGGGGTGTAATCTGATGTTTTTTTTTCGAAACCAAAGTTTGAAAATTTTCCGGCAAAAAATGTTTTCTTTTTCGGCTTCCGTGAGTTAATTGAAACTTTTCAATCATGTGTTTGCGATATTTTTCTAGCTTGTTTTTGTTTTGGATTTTGTAGAAAGTTTTTTTTCTGCATCGCGTATCCTGAGCAGTTCACGTCTTTACCCTAACGATTAGCAAGGGTATTGCAACGGAGTTGCTCGAGTTTTTTACGCGTAAACAACTTTGATGAGTTAATTTTATCTCATAAGTGTCAATCATAATTGTTCTTGAAATTCATGAAGCTGTACATCCACATGTTTTTTACTTTGAAATTGTGAAGTTGAA
Organism: Symsagittifera roscoffensis; assembly: GCF_963678635.1. Taxonomy (NCBI): domain Eukaryota; kingdom Metazoa; phylum Xenacoelomorpha; order Acoela; family Convolutidae; genus Symsagittifera; species Symsagittifera roscoffensis. The sequence goes on along the minus strand of NC_087068.1, from coordinate 54,257,283 downwards.
GTTTTTTTTTCAAAAACTGGCCAGCTTTTCATTGACATTTTTCCAACTATTTTTTGGCATTGTTTTCTTTCGCCTTTTTGAATTTTATGTAGTCCAAAATATTTCGGCCTTTGTTATCGGCTTTCGCGTTTGGTCGGCTCAGTTGCGGATATTTTACGTGGTATCGCAAGTGGTGCGAAGCTCCGTTTAGCCTTTAGCCTCTGTGTTAAGATTCTTGTTCAGGCAACTCTGATAGTCTGTCGTGGGCTGCTATTTTGTGGTCATTTTGTTTCGCTGCTAAGTGATATGAAGCTCAGCTTCGCGTTTCTGTGTAGTATGTGTGAAATCATTGATGTCTTACCAGAAATAATTTTTTGTGGTAAACGGATCTGACTTTTGGCGGGTAGGTTCGTACTTCAAGTACCTCCGTTTCCAAATCGATTCGTTTTTTTTTTGCATTTTGTTGGAGTTTCATTCTTGTGAGTTTGTGTTGCTTATGCTTGCAAAGTGCAGCTTTGCCTGTGTGTGAAATCTTATACTGGTTCCTTTTGGCATAAAGTTGTTTTCTTTTGAATATTGATGCCTTTGTTCCTTTTATCTTTATTACAACGCCAAACTTTATTGCAAGTTACTAATTTTTCAGTAATATTAAATACATCGAAAACGCCAGCTAACATTGTAAAAAGTGATCTGAAGATTTGGTTGTTTTGTTTGAAAATTAAAGTTTTTATGCCTGATGGTTCGTGTATTATTTGATGTCACGTGATCTATATTGTCAAAACTTGCTGAACAGTATCTGTTCTCTTTGAGCACTTCTATTTTGTTAGGCGCAAGTCAATATAAACGTATGAAGACTAGATGCCAAACTTATTTATCATCAGATTAAACTTATCAGAAAAAACAGTGATTTGAAGTTAGCCCAGTTTATTTATGGCAAAAAACTCACAGCAGCCTAGGATGTCAGTGTTTTTGCATTGCAAAATGTGGTATCATCGAGTTTCCGGTTTAGAAAGCCAGTTTGAATTTAATGATTTAAAATGTCTTTTAAACACGTCACTTTATTGCTTAAATAGAGCAGCCTGGAACCATAAGATAGAATTGAGGCTTCGCATCGTATAGGAAAGACGTTCTTCAGTGGCGGAGCTTATCAGAGCAGAGCTTTCCGTTTCCTTCTATGAATAGTGGAGCTATTTCAGCATAATATAGCTTTTTTCTTTTCTCCCGCACTCTTTTTTTCTTTCTTAGCTTCTCTTCTCTTTTACTGCTAAGGAAAATGGTGTAAAGTGAATATTGCAGTTTATTACAGAGACTTTGCCGCTTTTTCTTTTTACATATTTGCCTTGGAACAGACTAAGAGAGCCACCACCGAAGCAGAACAGCAGAGCTGAGAAATTTCCTGCCTTTTCGGCCCTATTTTACTTGTTCGAGCGAAGCCTCATCGTCTATTGGATGGCATCTAAATGTGTAAAATACAACAGCAGTAATAGCAGCATTTCAGGTTCTTCTGTTTCTTTCAGGTGAAATGCCAATTCACTGCTTCACCACTCCGCAGCAGCCTTCTTGTATATTACTCCTCCAATTTTGAACCTGTTGGGGCTAAAAATAACAGCCCTGATCCAGTGTTTTGAGAGATAATTGCTTTGAAATTCCCTAGCGGGTCGCAAACTGACCGGCACAATTAATTGTATCCGCCGCGCTGTTGCGATCCATTTTGATACCTTTTCTTTGTGGTAAAATTAAACTTCTGCACAAATTGTTTGTTCACAATCTTAATCAAAACGTTTGCAAAAAACAGAAGAATGGGAAATATTTAGTACCAAAAACATACTTTATTCTTACAGCTAGTTGTGATTTTTCCTAAGATTAGAGGAAAAATAGCAGAGTTTATCGTTACTGAAGGAGAAATTTCAAGCGATATTTGTATTCATGTTTTCTTGCCGTCTTCATTCATCAATTATTCTGATCACTTAACAAGTATTGATTGCTTTTAAACCACAAAACTATTTCCTTATTTTGTAGTCTTCTTGTTTTACATAATCTACCTACAAAGTGGTCATTCAGAGGACATTATTATCCATTATCCTTCCCAAACGACTGTTTACAAGCGAGCGCAGAAGTACATCTTCATTTGCATATTTCACTGCGTCATAGCTATAGCAATATGAGCAACCCCAGTTTAATGAAGCAAATGTGCTGACCGTTTTTTTCAACTGATCACAAACAACAGGTGAGGGTATTATTATGCTGTAAAGATTGAAAAAGTTTTTTCTTCCATTTGCGTTCTTTTTTGATGTTCTTTTTTCTTGAGAATAGCTTTCCTAATGGTTGCTAAATGGAACCATTGATTGCCGCAGCTCATTGTCGGCGATTAAAGTTACTAAACATTCCAAACGCACTTACTTGAAAAGGGTTTTAAAGTTTGGACTCGCTGATTTTTTCTCTTTTGGTTGTTAGTGCGTGTTTTTAGAAAGTTTTAAAATTTGGACTCGCTGATTTTTTCTCTTTTGGTTGTTAGTGCGTGTTTTTAGAAAGTTTTAAAGTTTGGACTCGCTGATTTTTTCTCTTTTGGTTGTTAGTGCGTGTTTTTAGAAAGTTTTAAAATTTGGACTCGCTGATTTTTTATGTTTTTAATGTTCGCTTGGTTTGAGCTGAAAAAAATCAGATATACCTTATTTAGTGATTGCTCTTCTTATGCTTTCACCTAGACGTAAATCAGTGTGAATACCGAAAAATTCAAATCAGTTTTTCTCAACACTGAGAAAAGTTCAATTTTCTTAAGTGTAAAGATGTGATTTTTTCAAGTTTTTTTCAGGAAGAGTCTTGAAATTCAAAGGGTTTTTTTTCCAAGTATTTTCACTTCCCTTTGTTTTTTTTGCGAAAAAAGGTCGCGAAACTCGTGAATAACTTCTAGTTTCAGAAATATACTTTATATTTTCTGAATTCCCAGCGTAATAAAAAATCTATTGATCCATTTGTCTAATTGGAATAATTTTACGGAAAAGTAACGGTCATAAACAGTATTTGAAATTCAAGGAGCTTCAAAGTGATGTATTTTGAACTTCGAAAATAGAAATTCAGTAATGATTCATTTTTTTAGAAATTCAGTAATGTTTTTTTGGTTTACTTGATTTTTTACACTTTTCCAAGTTTCTGTTGGCTATGTTTTTCATTTTAGATTTTGGCTTCAATTTTTAAATTTGGTACCTCACTTGACTCTTCCGTACGAGCTCTCCTCGAGGTCCAAATTGGGCGGAAAAAACCAATCGTACGCCATAGTTAATTTCCGTTACTTGGTGACGTGGTCGAAACAATAATTGATAGCTCTATAGGAAGTGAGTTTTCGATGTCTGAAATGGTTCTGAAGGAGAAATGTTTAACCTAAAATGCATTGAAAAAAAAATGCATTCAAGAATCACCACTAAAAGGGATGTATCTTTTCTGAGCACGTTGTGCTCGCATCTCAGGTTTTTCTTTATCAAAAGGTACTTGAAAAATATCGGTATTTGATTCTATCTCTGAGATGCCTGAAAACAGGGTTAATATTTGTCTCATGGCGCTCTCCTAAGTAATGTTTTTGTAAAAGAGTTTCTCATTTCTAATTTTGTTTATTTAATGGCCTCTTTGAGCAACAATTTTTTGTTCCTCTACACTTCGTTTTTTTTTGTTTTAAACACAAACTCAATTACCATCAATAATTGTCCGAAAAAACTGAGTGCTATATCTTATTAAAGATCTTGCAGTTGTGAGTCGCACCCTAGTTAAAAAGTTTCGAGAAAAACCTGTTTGAAATTTTTGATAAATTGCTGATAAATTAAGTTAAGTCGTGAAAACTTGGCTTAATTCCAGTAATATCAATTTTCGAAATTTTTTTTAAAGTTTTTTTTTTAATCGTGGTGGAAACTTTCTGGGTCACTTGCACAGAAAGTGGCTATCCTTGTTATAGATATGAATAATTTCATGTGAAGTTTGTTTGTGGCAGCTGTCATGTACCTACTATAAACAATCTTGTTAAATTTCAAAAGGGAAAGAAAAGAGTAGAGGTTTTCTCCGACCGATTATGATTTTCTGGAAAAAAGTTCGTTATGAGCAAAATAAAGCATTACATCAACGTTTTTTTAGTCGTGATTTGCATTCTTGAAAAAACAGTAAACTTGTCAGAATAAAAATTTGACGAGAATGAGAGACTGAGCGCACGTTGCAATATTGTTTTAGCTATTGTTACATCTTATTGCAGTTGTCCAGACAATTCGTTCGCTCTGTCACAAAATAAGCTGACAAAACAAATAGTCTCTAGAAAAAACTTTTTCTCCCTATTTGAAAAATATTTTCCTTTTTTTAATTTTAATAATCGTGGCTGGAATATTTGGTGTTTTTGTACAATTGGCTTTACTTGTTTTTTGGTAATTGTTTTGCTGTTTTCTTGGCTCGTCTTTTCGCGTAATAAGACTGAGAATAAAACTATGGTTTCAAAAAATAAAATTCTTTTTTGATATAGTGAATGATGAGATGCTTGAAAATTTATTTGAGACAGAATTTGTTGGATGAAGAAATTGCTGTTATGTTCCTTGGAGTCCTGATTTTTCAACCTTGCTTATGTTTTTTTTTTCTATTTTAGGACAGCTCGCCCTCGTCTAAACCTCTGAGTGTCATCTTCTTCTTCTATTACTCTTTGGAGGCGTCTGTTGTGAGTTGAGATAATGCCCCTCCCTCCGGTAGCCGAGATCAACAATGGGTCCTCAAAGAGAATATCCAGCGACAATGGCACTACACCGACCACTGGAACTGCCTCCATGTTGGACACTACTCCGCCCCTACAGGAGAATGTACACCCAAATCACGCCCTCTTTAAAAAGGTGAGTTAGACGAACATAGCCAATCGAAGATTGGAAAAGAGTAATGGACGCAAGTAAACAGAAAAAACACTGACTTTGTTGAAAAAAACAGATGCCCTCTAAGCTCTTTGAATTGCTAGAAGAATTTATGATTGGCGCTTTTTTGATAACATTGACCCAACTAAAGAAAACTGGATCAATAGGTAAAGTTTTTATTCCGCTGGAAATTAAAAAACTAAATTCTGGAAAAAAAAATCAGCAGGACCAATATAAGAGTCTTCGCTACGTTCATTACTCTTAATAAAAATGAATGATATTTGGATAGTGTTTATTATGAACTATGAACGCACTGGTTTAATCAGAACTTGGATTAGAATGTGTGAAGAGTTGAATGTTTTCTTATTATCAAGTTGAAGTATTTCGAATCAAGTTTGGCAGTTCCTATGCAATTCTTAGTAACTTTCCAGAATCTTTTTTTTTTCTGTTTTACTTATTTATCATTTCCTGAAAGTTTAAGCTTTTAAAGTTTTGTTCCGGACAGTTTCTGGTACGAGGAGGAGACCAACTGGCGACTTCCTTTTTCCGTGGCCATCAATAGTTGATTCGTTTTATTCTTTCCAGAAATGCCATCCAGTATAGCAGGACAATTTGAGTAGAAACTGCGACTCAGTTTGGTCCGGCCTTGTCTAGTCTAGGATACAATGAATCTGTCAATAATGCTAAGAGTCTGATATTATTTGGATAAGTTTTGGATCTAGTTGAGATCACCCACCCCACATATTAGTTCAGACTACGGTTGGCACTGCGTGAACTCCGATTGGCTGAAATTTTCTGTTTTTGAAGCAACTTAACAGCCTCATTCGTGAAATGCCCAGCGGGAGAATGCTAACTTGGTCCTAAATTTTGCATTAGAAGAGGGGTGGGCATGATATTACCATATTTTCAGAAAACAGTTTTTTTAGGTGCCCAGCTGATTTTTCTGTTGGTGAATGTGTGTTCCATTCTGATAAATACTGCACACGTGCTTAAGCTTTTTAAAGTTTTGTTGTTTTGTTTTGTCATGCGCAGCCTATATCATCTGATCTGTTACCATTAATCGAGTGATGGGCAAAAATAGTCATTGGACTTTCAATTGATTAGCGCTAATGCTCACCATTTGTCGAAGAGGTCTCCTATAAGAGATTTTTTTTGCAAAAAAATTATTTCTTTTAATTCTAGAAAGATATTTTATGAAGTTATTTTTGCGGTTCAACTTTTGTTTCCGTTTTAATTTCAATTCAAACTCTTTCGCTTAAGGAAGTCAAGTTACGCTCTCCAATTACAAAAGCGGAAATTGCCAGTTTTCTCTAATTGCGTTCTTGTTACCCTTGTGATAAGCAGCAAGGGTATTGCAATCGGGTACTAGACTTCTTACCTCGTAAATAACTTTGATCACTTCCTGGAAGCCTCTGTTGGACTCATTTCCTGGAAGACTGTTTGCAACAAATTTACCGCTACAGATTTATTTTGTGCATGCTAGCGTTTTAAATATTTGTCTGATTCAAAGTTTGCTTTTATTGTTGTTTGTTAAAGTTTCATTTTATAGCAAAAAAAGTTTTTCGGCTCAAAAATTTTTGGCTTGTTTCATATTGACTTAGTGTCCTCTTATTGCATCGTTCCACGAACGAAAAAAAGTTTTTTTTGTGTGTGTGTGTTTTGGGGGTGAGAGGGACTTTTGGCTTAAATTGTTTATTCTAAGGTAAGATTGGCTTTGTATCTTACTGCTTTATATGCTACTGCTTTATATGTTTTGTTTCGAGACTAATTTCACATTTTTTTGTCTTGGGATGCTTTTGTTTCAGTACTTATTTTGATAGATCTTATTTTTTTCCACATTTTCAATTTTCTTTTCGACTTAGCATTTTTTTTGTTTTGTATCGCAAGTAGTGCGCAGCTCAGCTTCGCCTCTGTGTATGAAAAGTGTATAAGTCATAAAAATTTTTCACATTTAAAGAGCTACAAACAAGTTTTTCTTTCCAAGATTCTCTTCAAAAATTGAAAAAAAATTTTTGAATAAAAAACCATCATTTGTCGTCAATTTTCTTTAGTTCATTGCACATTTTTATTAAGGTTCAATGAACGTTATTCAGACTAGGTCGTGGTTATTTTTTTGTTTTTTGTAAGGAAAAATCTTGAAATTTGTTCAGGCTCAAATTTACTTTTCGTGGTTTGACTTTTGATTTCTTTGAATTTCAATTTATTTCTTTTTTTTTCTAGGAAGGCAAACTCCAGTATCGAACATCGAAAGTGTAGAGGTCACTAAAATCGTAAAGGCTATCTATTTTTCCTTCGATTTTCGAAAGTTGAGATATTTCACAAAACAAGTCAGAATTTTTTCTGTTCACTTGCGTTTATTGACTCTTCTCCAACTTTCTGTTGGCTATGTTCCAATTTTCTGATGGCTATGTTTGTATTATGTATCGTATATTTAAACTTTTGCGATAGCAAGCGTTTTAAAATAGGAATACAGACTTGTTTTGGGGTTGACAACTTGTTTTGCTAAATTTCTTGAATCATTGGACTGCGCTTGCCTTCCATTAGCGTTTCCCATTTATATGCTTGATTTCATCAAAATTTAAATTATGCTACTCATGAAAATTTGAATTTATGCTACTGGACTATTGCTATAACAGTACATGCTAGACGTTTTATCAGTACTCTGAACATTGCAAAAGTTCACTTCATGGTCTATTCTGTATCTGCTTAGTAATTTACAGAGCATGAGCTGTATTCAGACTCATGCTCTGTAATCAAAATTGCTCAAAATTTACTTATGACACCAATTTTTTTACGACATTTCTTGTTTTCGTATCAACGAGCGTCTAACACACTTGTTGCCGGCTTAGCGGCCGCTGTTCGGTAAATTTTAACATTTTATTTAACTACGGTTTGTTTTTTGGCAGTCATTTTTTTGATTGTTTTTTTTTTAATCTCTGTCTCATTTTCTGCTTGCTTGCTTGCAATGCTGCGCTTACGTTGTATCGCAAGTGATGCGAAGCTCCGCTTCGCCTCTTTGTTATATTTTTTAATTTGAATATAATTGAGCTTTTTTGTAATTTTCTGTTCAATTCGGAGGTTAATGATAGCTTTTTATGCGTGTGAGCTTCAGAGTGGAGCTATGGAGAAATTTGCGAGAACAAAGTTTTCTAGTTCATATTTTTGTGATGACAATCTTACTTTCTGCTCAACGGGTGTCTACCTACGTGTTGTCGGTTTACCTACTGCTACATACATTTTACCTGAAAGCTTATTTAATGCTGGAAATTTTTTTCAAGCCATGTATTTTTCAATTGAAATTCATTCGTCGAGAAATGTATTAAAAATTGGAAGATGCCGTTTTTTCAATTTTCGTTTTGCTCGAATACTTTCTCGGAATAATACCTCTTGTCTCATTTTATGTCTGCCAGCTTGCCATGCTATGTTTTTGATGTATTGGAAGTGACTCGAAAGTCTATTTCGCCTGTTTATAAATTACTGAATTGATTGTTTTAATTTTTTATGTGATAATTGATAGATGGAGTTGCTGGTGGAGAGGATGCAGGACGAGAAGGAGGGAGTGCCAATCAAGAACGCCAAGTCATTTATGTCCAAAGTGCCCAGTGTGTTCACAGGTAAGCTGTCGGCTCTTTTGCTTTTTCCCTTTCGCCTCACACGAGCATCAGTTTTTTGACTTTTCTTAAAAACTACACTATCAAATCTGAGATGAAAGAACCAGTTGCGATAGTTTTTCCTACAGAAGCGTCGGCTCGTTATTTTATATAAGAGAAATGTTACGTCCTTGGGAAAATTCCAATATATCAGTTTTTCAATTTTCTCACTTATTTAAGTAGAGAAACAACAAAAGTTTTGGGCAAAATCCTAATATTGAAATTACCAATTTCATACCGCATCAGTATAACAAATTCCAAAATTATCAAACACGTACCTCCAGCTTTAGCTGGGAGCCTAAATTTATTTTATCAAGACATACAAAAGTTTTGGTTAATCTAGTTTTTTTCAACATTTTTATATATTTTTTTTGAACTTACGTTTTCTATGTTTGTGTTGTATCGCATGTAGAGCGAATGGCAAATGTTGCGAATCTCCGCCTCGCCTCTGTTTATATTTTATTTTATTCCAAGCAACTCGACCTCTCATCGAGCAATAAAGCATTTAGTTGTTTAACCATTTTTCCCCTGTTGATAATATTCAAAAACCAACAAAGATTTGGAAAAATGAGAAAAAAAATTGAATTAATTACTGAATCAGATATCTGAAAGTCAGCGGTGAATTTTTCTGCTTTGTTGCAGGCGCTGACTTGGTGCAATGGCTCATGAAAACTTACGACGTCGACGAATCAGGTAATTCAATGAGCTGCTTTAGCCATCACTGCAAAACCCGTTTAACTCTCAGCAAGGATATAGGTATGATCGACTGTTTCTAATCAAGTTACGTCTGATTAGTAGCTGGAGGAGCATGTACCTAATTTGTAGGCCTAAAAGTTTAGTTACTTATAACAGGACATATTAGGTCATACTTTTATTACATTGTTTGGGGCGGTACTTGTACTACTTGGAAACACCTAAATTTTTCTGGAAATTTGATTTTTTTTAAAACAAATTGCATTCAGCTCACTGTGGTCTCAGCTCAAAAAAGTGTTTGATGATAAATGTCTTAGTTAACGGCTATGTTTTTAAATAATTCTTCAAATAGATATCGTTCGGTATGTGGCGTTATGGCGCTCCGGTAGTGATGGTGCCCAGCAATCATATGATTGTGGGTTCAAATCGCACGTCCGCTGCAATTTGTTAAGTGAGATCTAGAAGAAAGTCATAGCTTAATGGATTCTGGTTATATGCGCTCTTGTCAATTTGAAAAATTTAGCTCAAGTTAGGACTCCGGGATGGTTGACTAAAAAAGAAACAATTTGTTCTCCAATGCAATTGGTCTCAGCTCAAAAATGTGTTTGAAAAATGTGGTCTGAATTTACGGTGACATGTGTAAGTTTCAGAAGCGGTGAGTCTGGCTTCTCTCACAGCAGCTCATGGCTACTTCTTCCCCATAGATGGACACAACCTCACAGTCACCAACGACGGCACCTTCTATCGGTTCCAGGTCAGAATCAAAATCCGGTTTTAATCAGACTATCGTCATCGCTTTTTAAATTAATTTTTCACTTACTTAAGTGCCGCTTATTCGCTTGCTAGTTTTTGCAAGTTTGACAATGGAAGTTTCTTCAATGAAAATACGATTTGTTCCGATTTTCGAAGAACGTAAAACAATCCACCGTGTTTTTTATGCATATCGCGTGCAGTTGCTGTCACGTGAAAGTGAAGACTGACATGTGCAAGTTCTTTAAAATTCAGCTAAAAAATATAATTTTTACAGCTTAAAATATAATTTATCTATTACAGCTTTTTGTCAGCCCGCTTTTCAAACTGAGGCCTTTTCTCTATATAGGTAATTTACACTTGCAAGAGCAAGTGTCGTGTAATCTGGAGCGAGAGTTTTCTCGTAAACAACTTTCTTACAAATCTGTAAGAAATTGAACTTGCTTTATTATTGAACATTAACAACTTCCAGGCTCTTCCACTTTGTCTTGAGGTAAAGCGGATTCTGAATGCTCACGTAACTCTGTTTATTGTGTTTCACGACATGTTTATCACTTCAAATTACATTCTAGACTGAAGTATGAAATTTTTAAAAGAAGTCGATGAACGTAGTTCAGACTGTTATGTAGGTCGTGATGATTTGTTTCAGGCTCAAATTTAATTTTTCGCGGTTGGAATTTTTTCGCGGTTTGATTTTTTTAAATAGTTTCAGTTCATTTCTTTTGTTACAAAGACCAATTCCACTATCGAACAGCGACGTGTAAAGTGTAAAGGTCATGAAAAATGTGATCGACTTCTAATTTCGAAAACGGTATTTAATTATCCGTTTTCAGCGAACTAAAAACTATTGTTCCATTTTTCTCAAATTGGGTTATTTTTATCAAAAAAGTACCAATCATAAATTGTTATAGAAATTCAAAGAGCATTAAGGCAGTCTTTTTTTGGAAAATCAAAAGGTTGAGATTTTGTTTTCGTTTTACTTGCTTTCAAGGGTGAATGAACTTAGTTCAGACTCTTATATAGTTCGAGGTAATTTTTTAAGGAAAGTTCAGATAAGAATTTTGGAAAGATCCTTTGTTCAGGCTCAAGCTTACTTTTTCGTGGTTTTACTTATGGTTTCTTTGGATGTTCAGTTGATTTCCCTTGTTTAAAGGAAGGTAAACTACTATCGAACAGCGAAAGTGTGTAAACCACGAAAAACGTAATCGACTTCTTAAATAGAAGGTAGAGTTTAATCTTCAGATTTCTCAGCGAAGCAAAAGTTGCCCTGTGACCCAGTTTTCTCTAATTAGGTTGATTTGCGTGTCATAATAATTGATGAAATGCAAATAGTTTCAGCGTGATGTTTTCGGAATTTGAAATCTGTCTAAAGAAGTCCTTTTTTGCTTTTCGAAATTTTGGGTTTTTATTTTGCTTTACGGTTACGACTAGCAGCGGGTTTAAATCGGATTATAGACTCTGCATCTTGTATTAATATGGTAACATCTTATTTTAATAAATCACTTGATCATTTTGTAACTTGATTTATAACTATTTCAAATTAAAATCCTTTTCCGGCATAATTAATTCAGAAGTACCGACCATGCTTGAGACGATAACGATCTTAGTTCAGAGTCCGGCGAGGACCTGCTTTTTTCATGAATTTAAATTTTTTCGTTCAAAAAAAGTGACAGTCTTTTGTCAAACTATCGGTTGTCTATTTTTTAGAAGTTGAAACATCGCGTACTTTTCTTGTGCTGTAAGCAGTTTCATTGTAATTGAAATTGAGTTTATTTTTCCCTATAACTTATTAATTTACTTTCCTCTGATCTTGTATAGATTTTTTGGCTCGAAAGCGTTGTTTATGTTATTGTATTATGTGCCGTGTCGATGGGCATCGCTTGAAGTTTCGTCTGTTTGGTCTCATTTCGTTTTGAATTATTTAAAAATTTATGTTGAATAGTTCAGACATTAATACAGTACTTCAGAGAAGGTTGTTTGCTTGGTTTTGGTTGTTCACAGTACTGCCAGGGGAAGGTTGTTGGTTTCTTCGTATCGTCCAAGTCCCATACTATGGCCACCGCCGGGGTGCTTCTAGGTAGGTTGCAATAACTGAGACGTCCTGTCATTCTGGTTGCGGCGCCCGTTTCGGGGAAAGGAGGAAATGATATCAGACAAATGGGGAAATATATCGGAGCTATTGTGAGGGTGTCTAATGTCGTCTAAATCGTATCTGCGGAACACCAGATAGATGAAAGTTTTTGGTTTCATAGACTCAGCTATGATCCAGTTTTGAACCGTCACTAGTTATCAGGAGCGAGCTCGACTGATATGCTTGTAGGCTGAAACAACCTGAAAAAGGCAGAAGCCACGACTGGATTGGACCAAAGTCGAAAGCTTTATTCGGTCTATATGGTTTTGGCTAATGTTATATCGGCTAAATTTGCGCTGCCTGGTTGAATTTAGTGGCCTAAAATTAAATTGCTTCGTTTCAAATGAAAATTGGCATATTATTTTTTGTTTCCGGAAAAGGGGCGTAAAGTTTCAGGCGCAACGGGTATTTACTCAATTTTGTCGACTTTGTATGTCGCTCGATAATTGTTAACTAATACTTATTGAACGCCAGCGACGGTGTTACTTAACGTGTTTTCGTCAAGTTAACAATATTCGAGACAAACGTTGGATTTTGGTAGTTGTGTTTTTTCAATTTTTTGTTGACTTTGTGGCTTTGGTTTCATTTTTTAACCACTAGCCTGTAATGCGATGTTTATGTTTTGTCACAAGTGTTGCGAAACTCCATTTCGACTCTGTTTTCAATATGTTAAAAATGAAATGCAAAGTGATTTCAGTGTCCTTCAGTTGCTTCATCGTCCTGACAGATTACACAGGTTTATGTGTTTACTTTTTAACTCCAATGAAAACTGCTCTCAAACATAATGGAAAATGCTCTCAAAAATGAAAGTGAAGTGACTTCCTTTTGTGATGTAAATTGATTTTTTTGAAGATAACCCCTGTGGTGGAAAGATAATGATAGAAAAATTCTTTTAAACGTCCGAGAACAAGTGTATTCAATTCGGGAGGCAGATTTTTTTTCTAGTAAACAACTCTGCCATAACCATTTTCGGAAGAAGTGACCCGGAAAATATTGGTGAAGTAGAAGTGCAAGGCAATTTCCGAGGTGAATTTTGAATTTCCAGCTGACTGTGAACTTCTTTTGATGTTTGTGTTTTGTAGTCTTAGCTGCGATTTCGAAATTTCTGATTTATTTTGTGGTTATGTAGCTCTCGGTTCAATTAGTGGCGGCTTATTTGAAGGCCATATTTTTTCGTATTTAAGCTTTTTTGCGTTTATCTTTGTTATAAATAAGATCTGAGCTTATATGTAGAATTTACTCTATGGATTATCTAGACTTATTCATAGTTTTGCTGATACATGGAATTTCGATGAAAGTTGAATATCTGTATCTATTTAAAAAGATTTGTCTGGGGTTTATGGCTATGTTTTTTTGTGGACACTTTGTAGACCGAGTTTGCATACGCAGTCCTTTCATTTAATCCCTGATCTCCCTTTATTTGAAGAGCAACAAATTTGAAATAAAAAATTTCTGTTCGTTGGGAATTTTGCTTTCCTCATTCATTGATGTGTCAAATAAAAGTTTTAAGTAACTTTTTAATGTGTATAAAAGTCAATGAACATAGTGAAGACTCTTACGCTGGTCGTGAGGATTTTTATCAGCGGTTTGACTTTTGATTTGTTCTCAAGTTCAATTTATTTCCTTTGTTAAAAGGAAGGCAAACTCCACTATCGAACTACAAAAGTGTAAAAGCCACGAAAACTGTAATTGACTTCTAGTTTTGAAAGCTGGTTTTAATTTTCAGATTTACCCGCGGAATTTTTTTTACCTATTCATCCAGTTTTCTCAAATTGGGCTAATTTTATCAAAAAAGTATCCATCATAAATTGTCCTAGAAATTCAAAGAGCTTTAAGGCCATGTACATTTTTTGAACTTCGAAAGTTGATGTTTTTCAAAAAACAAGTCTGTTTTTTTTTCTTTACCCTTTTTCATTGTTTCTTTTCCAACTTTCAGTTGCCTATGTTTTCCTTCCTCTAGACCACCGAGTTGCTTTGTCTGGTATTTGAATCCAGGAATTCAATTATTGATTACTTTTCAACGAGGCTTTTTGTGCCGTGATTACTTGCTTGTCTCTGAAAATCGACGTTCTATCGAGTTGGCCGGGCTGAAATGTTTGAAGCAATTAACATTTATTGATGAAAGCGCCTTTATTTTCCATCAATACTCTTAAGCTTTTTCTTGAGTTCCATTGCCGTAATTGAATTCCCTCAGAACTCAATTGCGATTAAAGAGTTGTTAGAAATTTAGCATCTGAAGGACGGTTTTTGCTTACGTAATTGAAAATGTACTTAGTTTTACCATTTTAACTGTAAAGCTCTTTCTTGATGAAATTCACGGGGTTAACAGGGGTTGCAAGGTTAACCTTTGTTTTATATCAAGTCTTTTCCTGACTAATTTTAACAAGCATCTCATTGTGTTTTCCACAAAAAAGGCTGCTACTTCTTTTTAATTGCAACAATGGCGTTTTAAGATGAATTTTGGTTGCGAAAAATGAATGTCTGAAAATAGAATAACAGTTCACTGAACTCGCTAATTTTTTTTGCTGTTTATCCTCATAAATTATTTAATTTAGAATTTCCTGAAAAAACATTGAAAATACTATTTGAATTATATGCATTTTTCGGTGACAGGACAAAGTATCCCATACGAAAGTGTCCCATAATAAAATATCCCATACCAATATATCCCAATGGTCACAACAGCCCATGCCAATATAGCCCACCTCAATTAAATTATCCCATAGAGGATTAAACATTAATTTATGATATAGATTACCGAAGATTGGTGCTTATATCTATATCGCAATTAAAAAGAGACTCAGCTCAACTGCCTCAATTATTTCGAGACTCCACATAGAGATATTGCTAATGATAAAAGACTCTTTTCTAGGGATAAAATTTTTCAAATTTTTCATAGGGATAAAATTTTAATTGAGAAAATTTTGATAATGAAACACAACGCAAAGGTATATCATTACACACATAGCACCAATACAATGAACACCAGTATGACAGATTTTATCTACGGTAAAACTCAGCAAGGCAAAGCGTTACTTATCTTGGACGGACACGTGTGCATTAAAAAGAGAGACACCAAATCTACCACTCACTGGCGTTGTGCAAAATGGCGTTCACATAAATGCTCAATGACTCTTAAAACTTGCGACGAAACCATTATTTCGTTCAATCACAAGTATAGCCATGAGTTTAACCCCGGTCGCGTAGAAGCAAGGCAGCTTGTTAGTCAGTTGAGAGAAACAGCAAAATCGCAAATCAATCCTGTAAACAACCAGTTTATAGCAGCTAGCCTCAAGACTGTGAACGATAGTCCGGCAATTCAGCTTTCACTTCCTTCATGTGCAGCCCTGACAAGGACCCTAAATAGGAACAAAACGCAAGAACCACTCGAAGTGGTTTCATCGACCGACCGTCACTTCGACATTCCCGACAAATATTTGCCATTTTGTCTACATGATAGCTGAAAAGAAGACAGTGAACGATTCCTTCTTCGGAAAAGAAGACAGTGAAAAATTTCCGGATATGGAAATTTTAAATGCTCTTTGTGTTCATAGCAAAGTTTGAATTTGTGATGGAATTTTGAAGATATGCCCGTCTCAAGTATATCAATTATATACAGTACATATCCAGATTGGCGGCTTTGATCCCCCCTCCGCTTGCGTTTTGCTTAGCAACACAAAGGAGTCCACTTACAATAGGTTTCTTGAAGCCCTAATTAGCCTTTTTGGAACAAGCTGCCTTGAATGCATTTTCGTCCCTATATAAGACTGAAATCAATGCTGAGATAGCCGTAATCTCAAAAATGATCCCAGCTTTAAGCTTCGTTCCTGTCTAAGATGTCGAGTCTGCGTTTACTCTTGTCATAGACGAAATTTGTCAAACTTCCGATCAGTTCGACCTTCCAATTGATATCCTTGAGAAAATTGACGAGCTAGTATCATATTTCCAGAAAACTTATTTTAAAGGAGACAATTGGTCGACAACAGTGTGATCATTCCCCCCAAGCTCTATGGAATCATTACGGCAACATGGCAGCTAGTATCATTCGAACAACCAATCCAGTTGAAGGCTGGCATAACGGCGTTACGTCGCTTTTCCAGGTCAGCGACCCTTCGGTTCATACGTTTTCTGAAAGCAATCAGCGGTAACACCAATCAAACCCGTAAAAAGTACCGAGAACTCAATGAAAAAGGTCGAAGGATAACTAACTTCTACGAAAACTCAGATATAGTAAGTTATGTTCAAGCTGTGGCTCATTCAACACTCTGTCTCCTAAATTTCATTCTGTCAAATTTTCGGTATAATTCTCTCAAATTGTCCGCATTTCGATGCATTTTTAATTGATTTTCCAAAAATCCTTAAGTTTTTGGCTTTATAGCCATTGTAGAGGTACCGTTTTTTGGGTGGTGATAGAGGCCAATACAAGAATAATTTTGCCCTTTCCGTCACCCCGCCCTCACATTCGGGTTACCCAGTACAGGGGGTTAGGGGTTTAGGGAACAATTTTTATCGATTTTCAACTAAAACTTCTGATCCACTGTGAATCGATCGTTTGATCTTTTGACCAAGAGTCAGTCTTTTGCCATAATTCCAAGTGAGCTTCGAAAGTCATATCTTTATGCTCTTATAGTTCAAAAGATTGGTAGATTTAAAACGTGCGTAGAAATTTTCACTCTTTGAACTGAATTTAATTTTAATGAAAAAAGTTACTTAAAGTTCGGAAATTTAATTCGAAAATAAATTAGACAGTTCGGTTGAGACGTATACAAAAATAGGCAAGTCTTTTTTTTGCAGCAGGCTTGAATTATTTCCCCTTTTCAAGCAAATTGGCTTGTGGGAGTTACGTTTGCATTTCGGTGTCCTATTTTCTGTGATCAAATATATAATTTGTGATCAAACTTAACTGAACACACTATTCTTAGGTCCTTTGGTTTTTCAGCAAAAAGTCTATTTTCACGCTCAAATTTTTTGTTTCTATTTGAATTTTAACCAACTGATTGACCAAATGGGAAAGCGGAAACGGCCCAAAAAATTTAAATTTTAAATGACATAAGGTTTCGAAATTGAATTTAAATAGGATTTTTCGCGACTTGATTTTTGAGCTTCATGTAAGTTCATTTCAAATTCGTTTGCTGAAAGAAAGACAAACTCCACTGTTGAACAGCAAAAGTATAAAGGTCACAAAAACATCAGATTTCTCCTCAGCTAAATAAAAGTTCATTTAATGATCCAATTTTTTCAAATAAGGTTAATTTTATTAAAACATTGCCATTCTCCATTCATAATTAATTTTTGAACTTCTAAGAGCTTTAAAGTGATGTTTTTTTCACCAAAATTTGAAAGTTCGAATACTGTTCAAAAAGTCATTGAACTTTTTCCAACTGTCTGTTGGATGAACAGACTGTAAGAAAGTGTCAATGATTTTTGAACGGTATTCAAACTTTCAAATTATGAAGACGTTTGGTTTGTTATAATTTGAAGGACCTAAAAGTGCGATCAACTGTAAACCTGTTTTGTTTCAGACGCCCTACTTTTGGCCTTCAAACTGTTGGGAACCGGAGAACACAGACTATGCAGTGTACCTGTGCAAGCGGACAATGCTCAACAAAACCAGACTGGAACTGGCGGACTATGAAGCAGTAAGTTGTAATCACAGTTATAACTAGAGAAGTTATAATAAACCAGGCGTGAGAGAAGAGTAATAAGCAGTGTCAGAAAATTCGAAGTGGCCTCAGAAAGGAAAATGATAGTTGCTGTGAAGACTACCACGTGCCATTGCTACGTAGCGGCCTTGTTGAAAACTGACGGCGAATTGTTTCTTGTGACGGTGGTGATTTTTACTCGAAAATCTCAGTTCTTGAAAAAAGCGAGTACGATAGCAAAAAATTGGCCGGGGAAAATTTGATTATGATGATCATGTTTTTCATTGAAACAAAAAAAAACAAAAGTTAGTTCATTTTTGAATGCTTGTTCTTTTCGTCTCATTTATATTTAGGCAGTTTGATACCTTTGGGTTGTCGTGGAGTTGTTGGACTTGCAAACTCCTGCTTGGTCCTGTTTGGTACAATGTAATAATTATTAGCTTGTTGGGTGTATGTTGCAATAAGGACATTTTTGAAGTGTTTACGGTGTTGACAAATTGCATTTATTGATTTATGTTTCAGGAGAGTCTCTCGAAGTTACAGAAAATGTTCAGTCGCAATTGGGAGTTCATTTTCATGCAAGCAGAAGCCCAGGCCAAGTACGAAATGTTGATTTGAATAAATATGAGCCGCTATTCTTTGCTGCAAATTTTTTTAATGAAAAACCATGCTAAATAACATTGAAATACGAAATGATCGTGAAATTGTTTCAAATATTTGTATTGGTTAGAAACTAATGCATTCGGGGAATATCCTTTAGGTGTGATAATCCGAAAATGGCAAACGATTTAAGAGCTTCCGTTATTTATGACATGATGTTTTGTTATGATATTTTTCTTGTTTTAGGGTCGATAGAAAACGAGACAAAATGGAGCGCAAAATTTTAGACAGCCAAGAAAGAGCTTTTTGGGATGTCCACAGACCTATGGTATGTTGATTGTTTTTTAGACAAATATATTAGATAATGTAATTAGTTCAAGGTTTTGAGGTTTTTTCTTGAAAATTTGTGTAGTGTAATACAGTCCATCTACTTTATAAAATCAAATTAGCTGATTTTAGTGCAACGTTTTGCGCTAAATGCACAACATATGATTTAGTTATATCACTGATATCTAATAATCAACTAATCGTGATATTAGTTTAATCACCTAAGTGACTGCAGCTCTTGAGGTTCGGATTCAAATCCCGTAGTATCAGGTTTTTTTTTACACAAGCAAAGCGTAGTGTATTACTACAAGGCTGCTTTTTGTTTTTCAACCTAAAACACAAATGTTAGTGCTATTTTTGTTGTTTTTGAAATGTTAGTGACACTTATGCAGCACGCGGCATTGGCAGTTTCTTAGCCTGTGCTTTGAAAATCGAAATGTAATAAGTTGAATCATTTGATGGGTTTTTAATTGATTAATTGAACCAAAGAATGCTATTTGTTTCATAAAACAGAACAATAAAAAAACTCCATTTTTTTAATTTTCCGATATTTTTAGCAAAAAAATTCGGCGTTTTAATTTCCAATTTATTACGTGCAAAGTTTATTTTCGGTGGCATTTTTCCTGCAGACCAATGGCAGTTTGTTCGAATCTGTTGCTGCTTATTGGTGGTCAGGGTTAGAATAATTTCAAGGGCTCGTGTCGCAGATGCGAGGACGATAGACTCGAAACCTCGAGGTTGAAGTTTCGAATCGAATGCAATTCCTCGCTTGTGTTTGCAAGTGCAGCTTCGCCTCTAGGTGAAGTATTAGTTTGAATTTAGTGTTTTGTTGTACTTTGCCGTTATAAGTGTCAATGATCGAAGTGAAACCCATTATGAACGTTCATGACACCAAGCAAGAACGCTGATCCAAACAGAACGTAGTATTCAATCAACCCGTTTTGACGAGCGCGTCCAATGCAGTGAACGGGCTCACAAAAACAAAATACCTAATTTGGTCGTGTTTTTCTTCCGACCGTTGAAAATGGGGAGGAACTTTATAATCGGGTGTGAGTCGATGAACGAAGACTCTTATATAGGTCGCGATGAATTTTTTGTTCTGTTTTTTTTTTCAGGAAAAGTCTAAACACTTTTTCAGAATTAAGTTTACTTTTTCGCTGTTTGACTTTTGAATTCTTCTTTAGTTCAGTTCGTTTCCTTTTTTTAAAGGAAGGCACGCTTTTTTTATCGAGCAGCAAAAGTGTAAAGGTCACGAACAACGATATCGACTTCTAATTTCGAAAACGGAATTTAATTATCAGGTTTCCCAGCAAAATAAAAAATTTAACTATTGATTCAGTTTGCCCCAATTGATTTAATTTCATCATTTTTTTGAAAAAGTGTCAATCATAAATTGTTCTTGAATTTCAAGAGCTTTAAGGCCATCTATTTTTTCCTCGGAAAATCTAAAATTAGATTTTTTCAAAAAACAAGTCTGTAATTTTTCCTGTTTACCTTCGTTCCTTGACTACAAATGTTTGTTGGCTATGTTTTCTTTTTTTAAAAAGTCGTTGAACATAGTACAGACTGACAAAGATCGTGATGATTTATTTTTTCGTTTTTTTTTTCAGTAAAAGTCTCAAAGGTTGTTCGGGCTTAACTTTTACTTTTTCGCCGTTTGACTTTTGATTTTCTTTTCAAGTTCGGTTCATTTCCTTTGTTCAAAAGATGACAAGCTCTTTTATCGAGCAGCGAAAGTGTAAACATTACGAAAAATGTGATCGACTTTTAATATCGAAAATGGAATTTAATCATCAGATTTTCCAATGAAATAAAAATTTTACCTATTGATCCAGTGTTTCTCAAATTGGTTTAACCTAATCAAAACGATGTCAATCATTAATTGTTCTAGAAATTCAAAGAGCTTCAAGTTCATCTATTTTTTCGTGGAAATTAGAGATATTGAGATTTTTCAAAAATCAAGTCAGTGTTTTTCTGTTTACTTGCGTTCGTTGACTTTTTTTTCCAACTGTCGTTGGCAATGTTCCTGTTTTCTACGCAAAATCAGGAGCCACGAATGTTCATCGGAATGGCTCGAGTAAAATATAATTCTAAAGCCTTTGCAGTCACGATTCGAAAGGTATTAAAAGTTTGCCTGAAATTTTCTCAGTGTGAAGAAAAACTTATTGTTGATGTTTACTCTGTTTTCGAGCCAATATAGTGAGCGAGCAGGTTTACTTTTTTTTCAACCAAATTAAAATCCTTCCGCCCAGATTCGAACGACCTACGAAAGTTGTCCCAGTGTCGAGAAAAACAGGCTCAAATTTCGAGCCTGCAGGCTTCTTATAAACGAATAAGCCGTGGAGCTTCAATTTAACTAATTTTTTTTTCGTTTTTCTAGCTCCGTCATGGGAATAAAAACTTCAAATTTTCATAAAACTGCAATTTATCCTTTTTGTTTTCTTGTCCTTTTTTTCTACACAAAATTATGCCATGCTAGCCTATTTTTACTGTGATTATTAAAATTTCTAAGTTCCAGCTTTCGGTAGATTTTTTAATCACATCAAGCTCAAAAAACGGAAATTCACGAATTAATTATGTTTCGAAAGTGGAGATTAGTTTTTGCAGCGTAATTTTTTTCAAAATCTACTAATGTCTCAAATTAACAGTCTAAACAGGCAAATTAACTGGGGAATTAAAGTGTGCTATCTCCTCAGTTCATTTGATCTTTGACGGGACTTTTTTTTAACTCTAAAGTTTTACCAGCCGAACATAGCTTGACTTAAATGTTCGAAAAGGCGAAAAATATCAAGACATGAAATTGGTAGGCAGTTTATCTTGAACAGTACATCTGAAACTAAACGAATGCGCAAAACAAATAAAACAAAGTAGAATCCTAAACACAAATTTGGAAAAGAAATCAATTGATAGAATTCCTATTGATAGATCCAGTAACTGTATTTCAGATTTTTCAAAATCTAATATTAGTATTTTTTTTCATTTTATTACAAGTTTTATTTGTATGCATGCCGGTGTAATTGTTGATTTTCAATTTATTAACTCTGCGATAGCAAGGGTATTGCAATCGGGCACTAGATTTTTTTTTCGCGTAAACATCTTGTACCTTGGTTGAACCTTGAACATTTGAACCTTGGTTCATAATGAATTCTAATTTTGTAGTGTTTCGTGCAAACTTAGTCTGGTGGTAACGAATACGACTGGGACGGCAAAGGTCCTGGGTTCGAATCTGACCAGTACCAGTTTTTTTAAACGGTTAATGTTCCGGTTCAAACAAATTTCGGTCTATTATGTGTATGCTTATGTTTTGTCTGCTTAGTTGCCCTATCTAAGAATCGTTTATTTTAGCTGTAAACAACTTGCACTGCAATTATTTTAAGCATTTTGAAAATCGGTCGAGCCGAAATTTGCTTTTAAATTTGTAGTTCCACCAGCTCAATTTATTTAAGTTTCACTTAATTTTTTATATTGTTTTGTCTTTTTTATCGGCCTAATAAATTTAGGCTTGATAATTTTCGGCTTAATTAAAATCGGCTTAGTGGCCTCTTATTGCGTCGTTGTGTCCGAAAAAGTTTTTGTGCGCGTGCGTGTGCTCTGAGGTGAAAAGGGACTTGTTATAATTTAAGAGCTTTTCTGCATGAAAGGTTTCTGCTCCACTTTTTTTTGGCTTTGTTACCGCCGCTTGGCAACTATAAATTCAAATCCAATCAACCATCAGGTGCATCTGGCGTAGAGGTAAAACAACTGCTTCAGATGGCAAAGATTTGCGGTTGGAATCCGGCCAGGCTCTTTTTTGCAAACTAGACTTTTTGTCGGCTTAGTCCCCGTAGCTCCATGCTTCAGCTTTATTATAAGTTGCTGTAGTCCTCATGCTTGAGACGCACAGGCAGGGAGTTCGATTTCAGTTGCGACTTGTTTTTCTTGGAAACAAAAAATTTTAGTTGATTCAAATTATTGTCTGTCTGCTTAATTTTGTCAGCTTATTTCCGCAGAAAGGACTTTTTTTTGAAAACTTGACTTCTATATAGCATTCTCAAAGCTCGTTGTAGAGTTTCTAATGGTGTAGGCAATTTTGTTCCGGATATTTTTATCGACAAAAACGATTTTTCGAATTTTTTTTTTTGATTTTCATAGTCATTCATGTTTGTATCGCAAATGGTGCGAAGTTCAGCTTTGCCTGTGTATTAATTTCATTTTTAGCAGTATGTATGTTGAACCAAGTGGTTATTTCGAATTTACATGTTTGACAAAAAATTGAGAAAAACTTTCACCCAGTTTTCTCTAATTGGCTTAATTTTCTGAAAACAGCTCCAATTGTAAATGATTTCGGGAATTCAATGAGTTTTTTTTGGTTTAGTTGACATCATTGGCATTATTTCATTTTTCTGATGACTATGTTATGACGTTTGTAGGGCTTATTTTTGCCGTTTCATCGCTTGATTTTGCAAAGTGCAACTTCGCTTTTGTGTTGATTTTAATTGACACTGAATTGTAATGTTTCAGCCCGGCTCAGTGAACACAACGGAAATAGATATCAGGAAGTCGTGCAAGCTACACAAACCTCTCAAAACACGCAAAGTGAGTAGTAGTTTACACGCTCTAATTTTAAGGGGAGTGAAATCGGTTACTAATTAATTATTTGTTTCGAACGTCGAAGTTCGATTAAATTGTTTTCCTGATTTATTTTACTGAAAATTTTCACAGCAGTGCCTTAAAGTTTTTAATGAGTCATATAGCTGTGTCACCGTTTAATTTTTGGCGATTAACACGAACATTAGAAAAATAACTTCTAATTATTCAAGTTAAGGTAATCTACGGATATAGAATAGGGCCTGTTTTCGTATAGATCCGACGTATCTGTCTCTTTAAGCCCTCGTTTGATTACAAAAATAGAGATCGCTTCGCCCTTGGGTCACCTATTGGAAATAGAACTAGAAATTTGGTTCCCCTGCTCGTCTCACTTTCCCTGTGGCTCGTCATATGCTATTTTGCTGCTTAAATAGTCCGAAAAAGGAGATATCATTTGACCTTTTATTGTGTAGATTAAACACTCTTTTGGGCTATGTCAAATTATCAGCAAACGAGTTATTATATCTAAAAGTAATACGAGTACGAGGTAAGTTTTATATTAATATACAATCATTAAGTGCTTCAAATTGATCAGTAAATAAGTTGAATTGAATGAGCTATTTCAATAAATCTTTTTCTCGTTAGATCTTTACGAATGCCAAGAGCAGAAAAAAAACGGCTCTAGGCGTTTTCAGTTTCCCTAATCGATTATTGGTTTACTTTGATAAATAAAACAAAATTTAAAGAAAACACCGAAATTTAGCAAAAATGTACATGCAATACTTTAAACAAAATTATAGAGTTTAAGAGCTTATTAAGTAAATCAACAATTCGCTATATTAGATTTAAGTTTAGCTATAATAAGAACCTATTATCTTTGATTTATCACTAAGACGAAGAAGGCCAAAGAGTTTAGAAAAGTTATTTTTGGGCAACTGGGGTTATTTATTTACCTTGACTATCGTCCATCATCCTTTTTGACGTAAAAGCTGAAAGTGGGGAATTGCCGATGTATTTTTGATGGAACATTTGGTAAACCTCAACAATGCTTGAAGGGTCTATTTAAAAAGTGAGAGAGTGTTTTATGGTGATTGTTGTGTACTAGTAATTGAATTAAGTTCTATTTTGGGCGAGTCTGAATAAACCAGCCGAAGTAAAAATGAACCGAGCATTAGCAGAGTGTATACAATAGCTGAAAGTTACGTAATTCTGGTTGAAATTAACTTTTTTTCAAGTGCTGCTTGAGCTTTAATCATGTATCATATAACTACTCTTGCATATTTACCATTAACAATGAGAAATAATTTCTTCTTCTACCCAGAAACTTCGGCTGTTTCATGTGTTCGCTAGTTAGGATTTCTTAAACTATCCCTCCCCCTTCGGTAACTAGTAACAAATTGCCACCCCTATAATCCCTATTATGAAGTAAATTCAACGCTTAAGCATTTGAGAATTTTGTACTTGGTAACGAATATCTCCTCTCCCCACTTTTGCTAAAGGGTGGGGGGTAATTAAAGAGATCAGCTGGTTAGTACTTCGGTTAATTAATATACTACCATTTTGTGCTCTCTTATGGTTGGTTTGTAATTTCGTGTGTTTATTTGACTAGGCCAACTACAACGTCCCAGGAGGCAGACTTAGTCCCTCTCTGTTAAACAAAAAGAACAGTCTAGTCAACGGACAAGCATCATCTCCACACACTACAACAACAGCAACAGCAGACGACTCAAATAACAACCAGGTCGGTATTACACTACTATATGCTGTATGTTATCTACCAAAAAGATCTGAAGTTACGATAGTTAATTTTAAAATCTGAAGTTACCATAGTTTCAAGATCTCCTCTTTAACTACAGCTAAACTGCGAATGCTCCGTTCTTGGTAAATATGACGACAGGACATTAAGACGACATGACATTAAGAAGACAAATGAGTGTTAGTACATATAAAAATAACTGTTTGAGTTGAAACGGTTTGTTTCTCTGAAATACAATTGGAGAGCTTGCGTGTAGCGTCGTCTCAAAGTCACATCAAAAACGGTTGTCGTCTTAACAGCTGTCGTCTTAACAGCTGTCGTCTTATTTGCCGGTCAGGTTTCAATTCAACTTTTAAGCTTTGTTATTGTTATAGAATTGCTTCTCTGATAAAGATAATAAAGAAATTATAAAATTAATTTTTGCCTCAAGTTTCTGTATTAGGAACTGGTTTCCAATTTTTTTTGATAAACTTGTGCTTAATTGGAGAAAGTTTTAATCCTCGTTTGCGATCGCGTCCACAGTTGCTTTATTCCAAAATTGATAGTTGTTTTCCAGAAACAACTGCATTTCCAGATTCATGTCTTGAAATGATAGCTCAACAATAAATCATGAATCAATAAACGAACGGCACAACCGCCTAAACAAATAATGAATGTATTTACACACGCCAATTCAGTGTTTTTTTCCAGGTATCAACCACGTAATTTGGCCTTGTTTCTTCGAAATAGAAACTCCAATTATTTGCAATTTATTGGTTTGGTAAAATTTTTAATTGAAATAATTGGATGTCTTAGAATTGATTAGATCAAATAATTTTCCATCAATTAATTTTTGAAAGGCCCTGATTTCTATTGTCGTATTTTCAACAGCATATGCTAAATCAGCTTAATTAAAGCTTTCATTTCTCTGTTGGTTATGTAGGCAAAGTTAATTATCTTAAATACGAGTTATAATGGCGATTGATTCTGGCTGGTACCACATAGCTTTGATTAATTGCTTTCAAAAACCATCTTCAGGTCAGCATTTTTGTTTCTGTTTTTGCTGGCGTATCCGAAGTCCTACTTCGCTTCGGCTTATATTTTGTATCTAGTTAAAAATTATTTGTGTAAACATTGCAGCCTCAGTTTGTTAATTGGGAAGCAAGTTACAGTGCTGATTAAAATTATCCGACAAAGGAATCAAATTTGAAAACTTAAACGTTTTTTTTTCTCAAATTGGGTTGACCTTAGACTAAAATTTAAGCATCAAACAATCATGCTTGTCAAAAATAACGCGAAAGCTAAGTTCAATTGCTGTCAAAACAGAGTGAGCCTTTATGTAGCCTAACAAAGTTTAAGAAAGGTATATTCTGCGAAATGGTGCAAAATGTTTAAAAAATGGTTTTTAAATTTCTAAACTAGACATTGGTATTTTGTAGTAAAAATGACATTTTTTGGCTATCAAACGAAAATATATTTTCTGATATGAAGTTGAGAAGATTATAGACGTTAATTTTTGTTGTTTTACAGAAGTGGCTCACTGGGATTTATGTTTTTCAGCAATTTAACCGATAGATTTGCAGTTGTTTTCGATCGATTTTGGCGATCGTTTTGGATGTAAAATGTGTTGGCCCAAATTTTGCTAAAAAATTGCATGTTATAGTTCTGCTAAATTTCTAAGTAAATTATGTCGTCATCATTAAAAAGGCTTTTTAGTTTCAAGTTTTATTTGTCAAGTTTTGTCCGGATAGCATTTAAAATAAACACTGTATAATATGTCAATGACCTTAGTAAAAACTCTTATATAGGTCGTGATGTTTTTTTCGTTTTTTTTTAAAGAAAATATTTTTGTTCAGGTTAATTTTGATCTTTTGCTGCTTGATTTTTGATTTCAGTTCATGTCCTTCAAGGTAATTTGCTAAATGGAATATAAATTACGCTCCCCAATATCCAAAGGGCAAATGGTGCGAAAAGAAGTGATTGGCTTTGATGTTTCGAAATTGGATTTAAATGAGATTTTTCGCGATATGATTTTTGAATATATTTAAGTTCAATTCCAGTTGATTTACCAAAAGAAGGCAAACTACGGTCTCCAATATCAAAAACGCAGATGGTGCGAAAAACATGAAAGACGTTAAGGTTTGAAGTCGGATTTAAATACGATTTTTCGCTATTTGATTTTTGATCTTAATTTGAGTTCAATTCGAATTCATTTGTTAAAAGGAAGCAAACTACGCTCTCTCCAATGTCAAAAGAGCAAATGGCGCAAAAAACGTGAATGAATTCAATTTTCAAAATTGGATTGATAATTTTTTTCGCGATTTGATTTTTGTTATTCATTTTAGTTCAATTCAAATTCGGTTGCTAAAACGAAAGCAAGTTACACTCTCCAATATCAAAAGTGCAAATGGTTCAAAAGTCAAAATTGCAAATTTAGTTTAAATTTGTTTTGTTTGCGATTTGGTTTTTGATCTCATTCAAGTTCAATTCAAATTCATTTGTTAAAAGGAGGGCAAAACTACCCTCTCCAATTGCGTGAGCGGAAACCGTGCAAAAGACGTTAATGACTTGAAGTTTCCAAATTGGATTTAAATCAGATTTTTTTTGCAATTTGATTTTGGATCCTAATTTAAGTTCAATTCGAATTCATTTGCCAAAAGAAGGTAAACTAGGCTCTCCAATATCAAAAATATTAATGGTGCGAAAAAAAGGCGAATGATGTTTCGAAATTGGATTTAAATGTAATTTTTTGCGATTTGGTGTTTGATCTTAATTTAAATTCGATTCAACTTTATTTGCTAAAAGGAAGGACATTTTAGGGAGAGATTAAATCCAATAGCGAGAGAGGGAAATGCGTGAAAAAACGTGAAGAAAAATTGTTTGCTTTTCAGGATACCGGGAGTGGAGGCGGAGCACCAGGCAAAAAGACATCGGTATCGGGATCCCCTCCGATGAGTGGTGTGGATCTGGCAGCCAGCTCCTCGGAGGACCTGCACCAGATGAGGGATCTCCTCAAGCATAGACTGAATAAAAGTCACGTCAAGATGTCAAAAGTGGCAGATTTGTAAGTGTTTATACAGTGTTTTGAAAATCTCGGGCAAAATCATTTTTGTGTCAGAATGTTATAAAATTGCTGTTCTTCTGCCTGAATAACTGTTGTACAGCAATCAGACTTGTTGGTATCGGAAATAGATTCTATTCCGGGTATTTTAAATACTGAAATTTTTTCAGAACGCGGGTCAACGAAATTTGTTATTTTTTGGCGCTATTAAAAAAGATTACTCGACCAAAATGGAAAACTGTAAACTAGTATCAAGACGAGATATTAGGTAGTGAGGTTGCCGAATACCTGAATAGCGGGGTTTGCGGCGCACTGGAAATCTTCCTTCATTCAGCTACTTTCAGTAGCGGTTTTAGGGGGTACACCCCTCCCTTCAGGGATTCGATGCTCTAACCGCCCAAGAGGGCCCCCATTTGGTACCATTTTAAGACCTACCATTTTAAGACCGGCCTTTGGTGCCAATATATAAAAAGATGAGTGCCCCTCGAAAATAAACGCTGTTTTTTGGTCAAAATCTTCAAAAAAGTACCTAAAAAAGTCTTCTTTGGCCTGTTTTTTATCTTCAATTATTCGCCTGCTGGCACAGCAAATTTAAAATTTAGGAAAAATCGGTTCATTATAGGGATTTGGGAGAGCTAAGAAAATCAATTTGTTCGACCTACAAAATTCGACCAGACTCCTCCCGATCACCCTAGATACTCGATAAAATCTTAGATCCGCCTCTGGCTACTGTTCAGTATGTTTCGAAAGTAGTTTTCTATAGTTGTCTGGGTTCATTCATACTTGTGGGATGGTTTATGCTTTTAGCTCTGTTTTTAAGTTTTCAATTGAGTTGTTTTATGTATATTAAATTATACCGCTATAGCTTAAGTAAGATAAAAAAAATCGTTCCAACCGAGTTTGTTTCAATTTTCATTCATTGGAATTAATAAGTGTGTTTAATTAAGCGTCCATAACCAAATTATTACTGAGAACACATGGACTAGACCGTTTATTGTTTTCTGAATGTGAGAACACAAATGTCTGGATGTCACAAATGTTTGCAGGAAGTTATTGTTGTCTGAAATTGATCCCTGTTGAACCTACAATACAAATTGTTTCTTATGTTTGCATGCTTTTTCGGCTAAATCTGAGACATTATGATGAAGAGATAATATGTTCAGAATGTTCAAATTGAATATCCGGACGATTTTTTTAATAAATAAATTAGCGAGAGCAAGTGTCTTCGGGGAAACAGTCTTTTTCCATTATGCAGCTTTCATTACAAATCTGTTAGAAATTGAGTTTGTTTAATCTTGAAATATCAATTACTCTTGAGTAACTTAACAATTAGTGTATTCAAAAAGCGCCTGTTTGAGGTTTTACTGGTCTGGGGCTTGAGTCCCGAACGGATGTTGTTTTTCCCCCTTTGTAAGTATTAAGGTCTTTCATTTTTTTCGACTTATTGGTGTTCGCATCAATTCGTCTCTGCTTAGTTTCCATTCTTTTTCGCTAGAGATCAGTTAAGTCGCTCTTTTTTATATGGGTTTAGAGTAATTGTTATGTAACGATCGTACTTTTGAGTTTGTTTTTTTTGTCGACAATTTTTTGGTTTCCTGGAGTCCAGTTTGCGAGTGAAGCTCTGGCTGTTCAGTTTCTGAATTTTTTTTATTTACATGATTTACGTGTGCATTTAAGTGGCGTATTTGGAACCTTGTAAGGCTTTATTTTCAAAATCATGCGCTTTGCTTTTTTGGTTCTTTAGGGCGTGAAAATTGATTTCTATGCCTTTTGGTTGTCGGCGTTTAAAATGTGGGCTCGGTTCCCTTGTGTAATCTCTGATTTTGTCATGTTTTTTGAAGTTTTGAACGTCATTTTCTAATTTCAAAAAAATTAGAACACTGACTAACATAGAAAAATCTGCATTGTAAAGCGTATACGGAAAATCTTATCCGAAGTTGTATGAAATCCCTGATTAGAAAAATTTTAATTGAAATTTTGTTCGGCATCCAATTTGACCTCAAATAGTTTTTAATGTTTCATTCGCAAGGCTTGATGTGCAATCATACATATTAATGCATTCGTGAATGCACTAAGGTATAGATGAACTTTTTGAGTTCAATTTAAAATCATCTACTGAAACTTAGGTAAATTGCACCCTCCAAAGGCGATCATTAAATTGGCGCCTAAGGAAACGTGAACGACTAATTAAAAGTGAAGTTTAATTTTTAGACTTCCCAGCGGAATAAAAACTTTCCTATTGATCCAAATTTCTCTATTTGAGTTGATGTATTAAGAGTAATGAACGCTAGTGAGTACTCTATGTCTTGTGATTTTTTTCAGGTTCGAGCTCAATTTTAATTTTTCGCGGTTTGAATTTTGTTTTTCTTAAATTTTTTTAAGCAAACTCAACTATCGAACAGCAAAAAGCAAAAATGTAGAGGTCTCAAAAACGCGATGGACTTCTATTTTAAAAAATGCAATTTAACTATCAGATATAAAACCTCCGCGAAATTAAAACTTTACCTATTGATCCTTTTTTTCAAATTGGGGTAAATTTATGTTCATAAAATTAATTTCAAAAAATTCCAATCATAAATTATTCATGAATTTCATCGAGCTTGAAAACTATTTTTTTAATTTTAAAATTCGAAAGGTGAAGTTTTGTCAAAAATGAGTCAGTTTTTTTCTGTTTCCTTTCGTTCATTCACACTTTTCCACCTTTCCGTTGGCATTGATACTGTCTGGTTTATTGGCTATGGTATAGAATAAACTAAATGCCTCATCGGCGAACTTGGAAATTAACTTGGCATTACAAGTGTTGCAAAGCTCTGCACCTCTGTGTTAAAAATTGTTTGATGAAAAAAAGTAGGATTAAACAAGATCTCAGTGGATTTTTTCATGCTGACTCTAAAATGAGTCTTTAGTTTAATTAAAATCATGTTACGCACAATTTTCACATTGAAAAATCAAATTGACTTATCGTAAGTGAATTGGTAAGTATGTGGTCAATTATGAGGTTATTGTTCAGTCCACGTCAATAAGTGATTAGAAGATGCTGCTGTTGTAATTCTACGAGCTCAGATGATTTTGTGTCTTTAGCTTTTTTTTTGAGTTCATTGACGCTTTTCCAACTTTCTGTTGGATATTTTTGGTTTCCAAATTGTTTTTATATTTTGCAAATTAAAGAGGTCGTGTTTTGATCAAATAAGAAAACATCGCATTACTACGTCATAATCCCTGTTTCTTTATCTTTCCGACCTCGTGTGAAGCAGAGTTTCTCAATCTGGCTTAATTTTTCTTTCCAATGAATACACAAGTAGTTGAATCTCATTCTTTATTCAGAGGAAGCTTAGACAAATAATGCACTGCGATTACTGGTTACTTTGTTCTCCCACTTTTATTTGTCGTGCTAATTGCATAAATTAACAAGGATAACCGGTTGCGGTGCAAAAAGCAAAGATTGTTCCAACCAGGTTCATAAAAACACTACAAACAAACATTTTCTCCTTTTTTTTCAAGTTAAGTGTTCTTTTTTGTCTGTTGGTGGCGAAAGAACTATACAAAAATGTAGAGCGTGAGTGAATTAAGCTTAGCTTACAGCATTTGACGTTGAAAATTGATTAAAAAAAACAAAATGAAAAATTTTCAAAACAAATTTCTGGTTTTTTTGAAAATTACAAATTTACAACTTTTTCGTGCCAAGAAAGCGTTAAATGAAGATTCTAACACCCGTGTTTTTTTAAATTAAAATAAATTGTTTGACCAGTTTACATAAGGAACGTTACTTGATCACACTACCTACTCGAAATTAGGCTAGTTAGACTTCGAGCCAGTTTTTCTTGACACTGGGACAAGTTTTTGAAAGTGTTTTAATGTCGTTTGGTTTATTGCTGGAAGGGTGTTAATATGACATGTAAAGATAATCTTTCTTTGCAACAAGTTTTACCAAGGTTTAATTCAGACTTTCCATTGGTATGTTACAAATCGCAGTGACTTTAAGGATCAATTTTGACTTATTTCTTGATTTATCATAGTGCGGGAAAGTTGGGCGCGAGACGAGTTGGGCTCAAGTCGAAGTATTTTCCGAGTCGAACGAAAAAACGGGTGCGAGTGCACTAGCCGGGTGTTCAAATGTCCCGTACAACGTCCTCACGGTCACGACTCGAGTAGTCCCATCTCGTCCAGGATGTTCTGCTGTGACTCGTCCCTTTGGTCTTATTCCTCGCGGCGTCAGATCTTTCAAAATCCACACATCTCCCCTTTTTAGCGGGTGTTCTGTGAAGTTCCATTTTGTTCGCTTCAACAGGGTCGATAATTATTCTTTTTATTGTGTCTTCGGAGATGTGGTTGAGTAGTAGTTGTTGTTGAGACCAATCTTCAAAACGGAGTGGTTGTCGATAGTCAAAAGTTCTAGGTGGCAGATTGATAAAAGGACGTTGAATTTTAAAATGATTCGGGTAAAGTGGTTCCTCATTGTCTGTGATATCAGCAACGTTTGTCAGAGGTCTTGAGTTTAACATTGTTTCTGTTGCCGAAAGATTGGTATTGAATAGGTACAGCGTAAGCTTTTTAGAGCCAAGAATAATTGAAATTGTGCGTTTGGTGATCTGGATTAGTCGCTCCCAGGCCCCACCAAAATCAGGATCAAAAGTCGGGTTGAATTTCCTTTCAATTTCTTTGACTGCTAGCTTGTTTTCGATTTTGTTCTTATCTAGTTGTTTGAGGCATCTCTTGAGCTCATTACTAGCTCCTACAAAAGTCTTCCCATTGTCAATGTAAATTGTTTTAGGACTACCTCTGCTGGCTGTAATGCGGGCAAGTGCGTTAAGAAAGGTATCAGTGTTCAAATATGGGCAAGACTCCAAATGAGCTGCTCTAGTTATCAGGCAGTTGAAGATGATAGCGTAGTATTTCTGTTTTCTTTCTGTTTTTAATGAAGATTGGTCGGAAGAAATCTATTCCTGTGCTGATGAAAGGTTAGTGAGTTTTTTTTCTGTGGAAATCTTGAACCGTTTGCATATAAAACATTTAAAACGTACACTGCGTAGAGCCAGTCGTACACCAATAATGTAGTAGCGTTGCTGTATGAAGTATATGACAAACTCTGATCCTTGATGTACACAAATTTGATGTGCGTGTTCAATGTACAACTTCTTTATTGCATTTTTTAGCGTTCAATATTATCGGAAATCTTGCATCTTCTTTCATACAAGGTGCAAACTCAAGACGACTTCGAGCACTTAGAACAGTCTTTTTGTCCAAACAGCGATTCAATTGAATCAATTTGTCCTTTTTGTCAATTTTGTTTGTTTTTTTTTCTAAACTTTTGATAGTATTGGAAGACGACTGAGTCTGACAAATTTTAATTGCGTAAAGCTTGTCTTTTTCAGTATCCGCTGTGTTGCATAAAGATCGTGCATTTTCGTCACTGAACAATGGGTTTTGATTGGTTTTTCTTTTGAGAATCCGAAGTTGTATTTTGGAAATGAAACTCATGACTGTAGTAAGAGTTAAAATCAGCTTGTTTTATATAGAAAATCGTTTATTGTCAAAAATTGGCTCATTCAGAGACAATTTTTTTTGCTTGGTCTGTCTTTGAAAACTCGCAGCAACCGCAGTTGTTGCAAGCGAAGTTTTATCCTGCCACAGATGCTTAGGTTGTTTCGAGAAGACTGGAGGTGTAAGCCATTTCTCATTAATTTCCCTGGGTTCAAGACCTCGAGTACCGTGATCTGCAGGATTCAGAGTAGTTGGAAGGTGATGCCATTGTAATTGATGATCCATTGTTGAGATTTCAGTTAGTCGATTTACCACAAATGTTTTTTGCTGTTTCGACGATTTTATCCAATCGAGTATCACTTGACTGTCTGTTCGACATGTAAAACAGCTGTTCTGTTGATATGAAGTTCTTTGGTCGCAAATGACAAAAGCGTGCTCCAACTGTTGCAGCTTCTAGTTCAAGTTTTGGTACACTCAGTTGTTTAATAGGCGCAACCTTGCTAGCGCACTTGCCCGTTTTACAGCCAGAAGAGGTAGCCCTAAAAAAATTTACAGTGACAATGGGAAGACTTTTGTAGGAGCTAGTAATGAGCTCAAGAAATGCCTCAAACAACTAGATAAGAAAGAATTGAAACCAAGCGAGCAGTCAAAGAAATTGAATAGAAACTCAAGCCGCCTTTTGGTCCTAATTTTGGTGGGGCCTGGGAGCGATTAATCCAGATCGCCAAACGCATAATTTCAATCATTCGTGGCTCTAAAAAGCTTACGCTGGATCTATTCAATACCATTCTTACGGAAACAGAAACAATGTTAAACTCAAGACCTCTGACAAACGTTGCCGTTATCACAGACAATAAGGAACCACTCGCCCCGAATCATTTTTTTTAAATTCAAAGTTAATTGTTCCTTAGGTGTTTATTTAGATCATACAGAAAAATGCAAACAGGTTAACTCGAAATACAGTTTTTTAAGAAATGAGTAAATGCCGAAAAAAAACTATTCATTGGAAAAGGGAATTTTCAAAGTTTTTAAATGTGACATGGGAGGCAAGATCCAGTTTACGTAAAAACAAAGTCGCGTTCGCGTCGTTTGCAATCAGGTTTCTTTTTTACTCAGATATGCGCTCAAAAAGCTTTGTTTTCCTTGGTTACGGGGAGAGCAAGTCTGGGAGGAAAACGGCTAAAAAAAGGTTTGTTTTACTGTCAAAGTCGCTCTCCTCAGAATAGTTACTCGCAACTTTGTTCGCTCATCTCGGGGTTACAAGTCAAAATCAATATACAAGCAAACATATATTGGTTAACTGCAAAGATTTTTTCTTTTATGAAGACATGTATATTTTGTCAGATTTTTTCTCTTCTTGCTTTTTTTTTTGATGATCTCCTTGTCAAAAATTATTTCTCAATTCTTTGCTTTTGCTATTTCTTCTGTTGTTGAATTTATTTTCCAAATAGTGTGAACTGTGCAGTCGATTGTGTAGTTTCGTCTTCACGGTATATTGTCCACGGTCAAAGGAAAAATCTGGTGTGCCAGTCTGAGGAAAAAATACAGGGGAAGATCAGGGATCAGGTGTATTAAAAGGGGGTGTTTTGTTTGGAAAAAACAGAGTGAAAAAAAAAGATTTTTTTTGCTCAAGTTAATCGGCTGTCGAATGGATGATAGTAATCACTGTTCAGCATTCGCCAAAGCGTGTATTGATAATCTTTCTTATCAACAAGTTTCACGAAGGTTTAATTCACACTTTCCACTGGTATGTTACAAATCGCAGTGACTTTCAGAATCAATTTTGACTTATTCCATGATTTATCATAGTGCGGGAAAGTTGCTTCAGCAACATGATATATCATTCGAACCATTCCAATGATTATTCGTGGTACCTTTTTTGCGTGGAAAACAAAAGGAAAAAAAAATAAAACAATCAAAGACAGCAGAATCAGATTCTGTTGCCGTAGCCTGGGGCCTTAGAATGAATTTTGTACTAAATTTTCAAACTATCAGAACTGTCTGTTTGATCCAATCGATGTCATGTTTTGGCTTTTAAATCATCTTCGCTTTTTGCTGTTGAAACGGATGTTAATTGTTAGATATTCATGCATGGTTTGGTGGTTAGAAACAAAAGTGATTACTTTTTGATATTCAAACGGCGGAATGGAATGACTAGAAAAGGGAAACCACAATCTGTACAAACTAACCGCACGCTCAAGATTGATGAACTGTTATGTAAAATAGTGAAGGTGTGATTTTGGTTCGTTCGAATGTTGACGAAGAGAAGGTATTTACCATTTTAAAGCCACGTGGTTGTGCTTTGAGCCTTAGAGACTGAAAAAGTGTCTTAGTTTAGACTGCGTTTCCTCATTTTGTTAAACTCTAGGCTTCTCAGCGCTATGCAATGTACATCATAACTGAAGCTAGATAGTAAATAGAATCCACAAAGACGTGACATCCTTTTTGAACGTTTGTCTTGCTGTGGTTTTTCCAAGGCGTTCAAACTAGATTGATTATACGTTGACTGAACAGATTTATGAAGGTGTTTGCTTCAGTTTTTTATGTTTCGGAACCTATAGTCAAAGATAAAAACAAGTGATAAGCTTTCGAGTCGCAGAGTATTTCAGAGAAAAATTGGAACGAATAGTTTTAATTGGTGCCAAATGTACCAAAAACCATAGAAAAAGATACCATGGTGAAAGATTGACTTGAAATGTATTTCAGAGAAAAAATGGAAATAATAGTTTAATTGGTAGCTAAGGTACCAAAACAGGTACAGAAAAACATCCGATGCAGTTAAGCGTGGTATGATGTGAAAGTGCTTAGAATTGGGATTCGAACTGTCGTTGTAAAAACAGCCCAGTATTTTTTCCTTGTCGAGAATCTCTTATAAATTGACTATGAGTTGCATGCGATCTATTATCTTAAAGGAGATATCGCGTCGAAAAAAGCGTTTTTTAAATAAATTTTTCCGACAAGTGCCCAAAAAATTTGGTCAAAATAGGGTTCTGGGAAAATCAATTTGGTCGATCTAAATTTTTTTTTTTTTGAAAATCCGCCGGCCCTTCTCCCCCTCCCGAAAGTCCTAGATTCGCCCCCTGATTTTAACGACAAAATTTTGAATTTGAAATAATTTTGATGATTTATCTAGAACTCACGTGGGGTAGTTCTAGGTTCCAGTAATGTTCTATTTTGTCAGATAGAACATTTTGTTTCAGTTTGATCCAATCATGTGAGCAGTACAAAGAGTATGACCCGATGCTGACCCCGGCTGAACCCTCTAACCCCTGGATCTCGGAAGAGACCACGTTTTGGGACCTGGAGAAGAACACGAAGGACTACTCGACGCGGCGCGTGAAGCGATGGGCATTCTCAATAGACGAAGTGCTGCGAGATCCGGCTGGAAAAGAGCAGTTTGCCAAGTTCCTAGCCAAGGAGTACTCAATAGAAAACCTCAAGTTAGCAACCGCTGCTTGTCTTTTAATTTCAGAAAATCACACAGACAAAATAAGGTAAAAAAGCGCAATTGACCCGAGAAATTTTGCGTTGAAAAGCATAAAAAAAATCTTAGTGGTTCACGCTAATTTTTGGTTTTCCGCGGTTCGACTTTTTTGTTTTCAATTGAAATTCATTGGCTAAAAGGAGGCAAATTATGCTCTCATATAACAAAAATAAACTGATTTTCCAGCGGAATAAAATTGCTAGCTATTGATCCAGTTTTTGCAGCACAAAAAAGTTCTTAAAATTCAAATCGCTTGCAGGTGATGTGTTTTGAAGCTCGAAAGTTTCTCAAAAACAATAAATCATTTATAAAATTCGAGTAATGGGAACATAGTGTGCTTAGCAACCGGCTTTTTTTTTACTGTTGTTAATGTTGTGTGTTTAGTTTTTACAACCAAGTGCATGAGTTGAAGAAGGTGAGTGAGAAGGAAGTGGTGGAGAAGGTGAAGGCCATCTGGGCAGAGTTCCTGGACCCTAACAGTGCCCTGTCCCCTGTGAACATAGACAGCAAGTGCATGGACAAGACAAGGAAGGAGACCCAGGGACCCAACCCTGGCAGACACACCTTCGACGACGCCAGAGTGAGTAGCACACACACAACTTCGCCTCTAAGTCAGCGTGAAGTCACGTTAAGTCATCGTATAACTAAAAAACATTTCAAATCCAGAAAGCCAAGTAAACATACAATGCTTCATGGTAAAAATTTCTTCAAAAAATGCTAATTTTTTTGAAGAAGTAACTCTTTAAACTTATGAAAATAAAAAATAAAACTCGATTTTGCGTGACAAAAATGACCATAGGCCATGGTTGGTCGCTTCCATAAGATCCTTTTTTTGATAAGTTTTATGAGATTGTGAGGTGACGGAGGCTTTATTTCCTTATATTCAGTAAATGAAATGAAAATCTTAAGATCGGTTTTTCTCGTGCATGAAATAGAAGGTTTTTCTCTGATAAATTTTTCATCATGGCACAAGCAGGGGCGGATCTAGGATTTTCTCGAGGGAGGAGGGGGTTGTGAATTTTTGAACAATTTTGTCCGACTTTTTTAAGCTCGGCCAAATTGAGTTTGCGGTCTCCCAAAGCACTAAAAAGACCCAATTTTGTCCAAATTTTCTGCGCCGCTTGCAAAATTAAAAAAAAAACTGACCAAAAAGGAGTTTTTAGTTATTATTTTTTAGAAAATGCTGACCGAAAAATCGGGTCTTCCGGCGCGTGTTTTCCCTCGTAGTTAGTATATATTGGCGCCTTTAGAAAAGGTTTAGGGTTAGCCAGCTAAATATGGAGGTCTTAAATTAGTACCAAAAGGAAACCCGTTGGGTAGTCGGGGGGTCGAATCCCTGATGGGGGATGAGACTGTCCCCCCAAATTCGCTACTGGGCACCACAACTTATCTGATGTATATTGAAATAAGTAGAACAAACCGCTAGAAGAAACGCATAATAGTGGAAAACATAAGGATATTACCCTTAAATGTATATCGCCCTGATCGATGAATATTGACCTTCAATAAAACATATGGCTCTTTGATTATTCGCGGATTGGCTTTTGATTCTGTCCAAGTTCAGTTCAAATTCATTTGCTTAAAAGAAGGCGTGTGACGCTCACCTCAATTAAGAAATTGGAAACGGCGCAAAAAAAAACATTTTCCAGCTGAAAAAAAAAACGTTTGTCTTAGTTTTCTCTAATTAGGTTAGTTTTCTGAAAAAGTTCGAAAATGAACCTTAAACATGATGTTTTCAAAGTAGGCTATGTTTTAATAAATGCTTTTCTGAACTAGGACTACCCTCAATTTATTTATGCATTAATGCATTCTTTGTTTGAGTAATTATGTTTGATTTTGTTTCAGGACCATATCTATAAACTAATGCGAAGTGACAGCTACCCGAGGTTCATCAAATCAGAGCAATACAGAGAGCTAATAGCCGCCAAGCGAAAGGTAATTCAAGTTCATGCTAATGAGTTGAAAGAATGATTTATTATGAACAAATAACTGCATCAAAAATGTAGAACTGTTTGACAAATGAACAATTTTGGTTTTGTCTGGTTACAGAAATGAGACAACGAGTAAGGCTGAATTGTTTTGAAGTTGTATAGATTGTACTTTTGTTTTCGTACTCTTACTATTAACTCTGCTCTTGCATCCCTCGATTGCAGAATTTAGTTCTTTTCAAAAGTTTACTTTATTTTTGAGGACCAACTGTCAAAACATGCAATAGTTCAGGAGTTTGAAAATATCTTGAGTATTTTTTCAACCTGAGAAAGTTTCAAAGAGTTGCTAAGTATCAGCACGGATCAAAAAGGCAATAAAAAGAAATTGAAAACCAGGATTGCCAAGATTACCTGGTTATTTCCCATTATTGCCCCCATCCCAAGAAAAAAAATATATAATCCCATACACTGATATTTCTATTATTGGGAGGGGGGCTAAAAGTTACGGGGGGCTATACTGAGAATGACCCAAAATCCGAACGTTACTATTATATCTAACACAAGCCGAAATTGTTGGATGTTTTGACTTGGCCTTTTTTAGTTCTTCGGATTTGTTGTTTCGTTGAAATAATGTAAGAATGCAAAGAACTTCACAATGTGTCGTTGTCGTCTAGAAGAACAACTTAAACATTGGTGTTCATTCGGGCGTCATTTTCTGTTCTATCAACGTTTGTCTCAATTAGCACACTAAAGACATAGTTTGAGTTTGCCTTTGGCGTTGCTTAATATGGAAAAAGAGTTGGAAAAGTTCTGAGCCAAACGACGGAACGGGGTTTGCAATTTTTTAAACTTAGATGATCAGCTGTTTACCAAGAACATTGAAGTTTCATCTAGCGTGTTCGTTAGGCAGCTGAAGTAGCTATCGCGAGATGGTTGGCACATGTGCTAGTTGCCGCACCGCTGATGATTGTTTTACTTTCATCAAGTGAAATAATTAGAAGTGCAAAAATTAGAGGCACAACTAATTTCTGACAGTGAATCTATTACTTTATTAGAACAAGACCAACAAGTAAGTTCAACGTTCAAGAGCGCTTTGGGTACAAACCTGAAACTGTACTCCTTTTGTGTTGCGGTTCGTTCTAGGCTTTGTGTTTAGGGTTAGGGAATCATCACCACTCCTCGCACTAAATGTAATTGACAGGAGGTTTTTTAAGCTTATAAGACATTTAAAAATGATCATAAGAATAAGGGTACTTGTACTTGTGCTAGTATTTTATTGAGGCCCTAAGTTGGCTCGAAGCATATTTGACTTAGGGTTGGTTTTTCACAGGCAGCTTGGAGTTTGATTTATTATGATTCGACTAAGTTTTTTTCGCGCATTAATTTGGAAAATTACGGAAGCAGAGAGATCATTTAATGTCAGCTTTAGCTTTGAGAAAGGAAGAAAGAAAATTTATTTCTCCATAATCGTATAAGTACAGATATTACAGTAATTTTAAAACATTACGTCAGAAAGCTCAAACTAGTTCTACAAAATACCAGATTAGAGGGAATAAATACAGTTTGAGAATATTAAAAAACGGTTTGATTTCGAGAAGTCTTTTAGGAACCAGACCGGAGCGTGTCTCCTAAACCAGGACACAAGCGAAGGGCTATGACTCATCAATTTGTTGCGTTGACTTTGTCGAAAAAATGACAACCGTCTGACAAACAGAAAACAAGTTACTTTAAATAAATTATTAGATATCAGTTATAAGCTAACGTTAGGTAAACACATCAAATCTGGATCCTCAACTTCACTTTTTTTAACAAAAATTGAAGCCTATGAATCATCAGAAAGGTTATTTTATATCCTTAAGAAATCGACAAACTAATAACTTGGTTCTTTAAGTAGTGTTCAAATGTGCCCACTGGTTTAGCTGTAGAAAAGTGTTTTCTTATTTTTAGTGATTTGTGAAATAATTTCCCCTATTGTGAAATAATTTATTGATTATATAGTATGTACGGTAGAACTTCATCGGTCGTTTCGCCAGCAAGTTAATTTAAACGATTTGGAATTATATTTCTAAACAATTCAAAGGGACTTTGGCTAGCTTCTATGTATTGACGGTATCATTCGTTTTTCGGCTTCTTGGCAATTCGGCTCCATGAAATGTTACCTGTAACGTGCACCCGTTATGGGTTAGATGATGAGGTTAGGTTCTTTTTAGTATTTATTAACAAACAACTGGTACATTTAAATAGCAAATAGTAATAACTAGGACTTTTAATTACCATCTAGTAATAACTAGTATCTATCTGTACTAAACAGGCTAACTCCTCCTCCGCCTCTACTTCGGGCGGGGGAATGACTGGAAACCTCATCACGAGGTCCAGTAAGTGGCAAGTTGCCAGAAAACACATGGAGGTAACGTATGGCGGGAAACGTTCTGCTGCAGCTGCTGCTTCTGATGCTGGCACTTCTAGCAGACCGGGCAATTAGCCGAAGTGAGTCTTATTCATTTCCTGAAGGAATGAAGGTGTTTTTTGTTTCATATCGTCTTTTTCATCTCGGTTTTTTACGTCTTTTTCATTGTCTTTTTATTGAGGGTTTTATTGATTGCGTCCAAGAACGTCGACCCTATAATTTTAAGATGTGTTGTGTTGTTGAAATCAACTCAAGTTATAATAACCACTTTCTGTAGTAGGCGTGTCAGAGAAATAGTTGCTACATAGATACTTGCTCATTGGCAGTAAAAACGGGATGTATTGATTTAGCGTTGGAAATTTTCTTTTTTCGGCTAAGTCGTCATTCTATTTGTAACTAATTAAAAATCAAAATTCTATCTACATTTCATTTCATCAAAGTGACATTTGATACATGAACTTGCAACTGAAACGTTCGCGCCATAAAATGATTTCAGCCAAAGGCTCAGTTGAAAATTACGTATGCGTTCCTGTGGTTCCCAAGAATAATTTCTGATGAAAATTTTTGAATGCGTTTTCTGCTTTAAATTCGGTATGCTAAGTGCACATACAGCCACCATTGGATACGCTGAATTATCGACGACACTGGATTTACTTATGAAGTTGCCTAAAATTAAAAGCAAATTGATTAGTTTAATTATTAATGCGACAGCCTGGAGTTAGATGAACAATTTTACACCAGCAGCTAACATTTCTGCATCATCATAAGCTAATTTTTGACTGCAATGGTTTTCGAAAACTCCAATTGAGGAAGATTTGTATAATTAACGGACCCAAAATTCGTTAGAATAAATAATTGATTAGTTTTGCCATCGAAGCATTCATTCTAGGACAATTTAATCAATCCTTGGTGCATAAAAATTAGAATAAAAACTATATAATATGATCTGTTCGTGCCGCTTTTTTGTATGCAGGCAAGTGAGGGGGATTGTTTGGCTCGTGCTATTCTAAGGGCAAGGGTGGGTTTATGTAGTTTGCTACGAAACTAAAGGATTTTTAAAATTAATGATTATCAAGACGAGAAGAAGAGGACACGTTTATTGATGTCGAGCTTGGTCGATGAATATGCCAAGATTTCAGAATCTTAATTGCCCACTTGGTCTGGCTAGTCAAAATCATTAGTAATTCACGCATATCAAATATTTTAGATAATAATTTTACCACGTTTATGTTAAAATCAACATAGATATGACTGCAGAAGTTGATGAGCATCAAGATTGTTGAGAGTTAAACCAGCTTAATTGGACAGTCGAGAAAAGACCCATTTTTCTACGCTCATCGAAAAATTTTCAAGTTAATTATGTTGTCAAGAAAGAACTTAAAATCTATTTTACCACATTTTGAACAACGATTTTTCGAGCGCGTCATTTTGACTAGGGTTTATTGGTTTCCTCTGATCGCCCAGTTGACGTTATCGTACTAAATGAGTGTAAAATTTATCATCATCTGTGAGTGATCAACCCATGTTTTATGTTCTGTCAGGTGTTTGTCCAGTGGTGTGTTGTGTGATTTACGGGTGTGATTTGTCACAAAATTAGGACACGTGATCGTTTTCATTTTTTGTCATCGAAAGTCAGTCTTTTTTGGTCCCGCTTGTTTATTTGTTTTCATGTTTTGACTTTTGCAAAGAGTATCTAAACCCTCATTTTCAACACGGAGCTCAAATGTGGGATGGGATCAAAATAAAAACAGCATGAAAAACTGTTCTATTCTTACCGCAGAAAAATGCCATCTTTACGCCCCCTAACTCAAATTTTTGTATCCCAAAAAAACATTGGGTGATCTGCGTTTTTCAATTTACCAAGTGTCAATGAACAAGGTCAAGACACTTATTTAAGTCTTGTGTATTTTTAGGATTTTTGTATTCAATTTGTTCACGCCCAAGTTTGATATTTGCGGTTTCTTACTGATATAATTGAATTGATATCGTTTGATATCGATAATAGTTCAATTGAAATTCGTTTCTTGAGAGGAAGACAATTTACGC
Organism: Symsagittifera roscoffensis; assembly: GCF_963678635.1. Classification (NCBI taxonomy): domain Eukaryota; kingdom Metazoa; phylum Xenacoelomorpha; order Acoela; family Convolutidae; genus Symsagittifera; species Symsagittifera roscoffensis. Next base: position 54,213,935 of record NC_087068.1, on the reverse strand, counting down.
TCTCAAATACCAAAAGTGCAAATCACCTGAAAAAGATGATTCATTTTATGTTGAGAAAATGGATTTAAATTTGATCTTTTGTCATTTTTGATCTCTATTCAAGTAGAATTCAAATTCATTTGCTAAAAGGAAGGCTAACTACGTTCTTCAATATTGTGCAAACTAGTGCAAATGGCGCAAAAAATGTTAATGGCGTCTAGTTTTGTAACTGATTTTTCGCGGTTTGAGTTTTGATCTCTATTTCAGCATAATTCAAAATAGTGCTCTCCAATATCGAAAGTGCAAATGGTGCGAAAAAAACTTGAATGACTAAGTTTTATAATTGAATTTCAAAGTGAGTTTTTATGATTTGATTTTGATCTCTATAAAATTTCAATTCCATTTCGTTTGTCAAAAGGAGGGCGAACTATGCTTTTCAATATTCAAAGTGCAATTAGCGCAAATGTTTTTCACCTTTGAAAGTGGATGGAAATTTGATTTTTTTTGCGATATGACGTATTGTCTCTATTTCAGTTCAATTCAAATTCGTTTGCTGAAAGGAAACGATTTGTTTTTGAATATCAAAAGTGCAAATAGCGCAAAAAATATGATTGACTTTAAATTGAGAAAATGGATTCAAATTTCATCTTTTGTGATTTTTGATCACTATACAAGTGCAATTCAAGTTTTGCTAAAAGAATATACTTTTCAATATTAAAAATGCAAAAGACGCGAAAAAATGCGAATGAAATGAAGTTTCGAAAGTGGATTTATTTTTCAGGTTCTTTGGTGAAAAGAAAAATAACCTTTTTTTTATTTTTCAAGTTTCAGTTTGATTTGAAATTTTACTCTCAATTGACAATTTTAGAAATTATTCAGAAAATTGTACAGAAAGTCAGTTCAGGTGTTTAGTTTTAAGAGTGATCCGTGGAAAAAACCCGTATTGATGATTGTTTCTCAAATTGACTTCGTTTTTATTAAAATAAGCGATTTCATATGATTCTTGAAATTCAAAAAGATTTTGGGTGTTGGGTGATCTAATATTATATAAATTTTGTAAGTTATCAATTCTTAATTGAATCTTTGATTTCAAAAAGTTTGTTTTTATGAGTCGATGAACGTATTTTAGACTCTTATATAGGTCGCAATGATTTTAGTTTACTTTTTCGCGGGTTGACTTTTGTTTTCTTTTCAAGTTCAATTTGTTTTCTTTGATAAAATGAAGACAAGCTCCCCTATCGAACTGAGAAAGTTAAAAAGTCATGAAAAACGTGATCGACCTCTAGTTTTCAGCAAAATGAAAAGTTACCTATTGATCCAGTTTTCTCAAACTGGGTTAATTTTTTTGAAAAAGTGTCAACCATCAATTGTTCTTGAAATTCAAAGAGCTGTTAGGGCATTTATTTTTTCTTTGAAATTCGAAAGTTGCAATGTTTTGTCAAAACAGGTCAGTTTTTTCTGTTTAATTGCGTTCACTGACTCTTTTTTTGAACTGTCTGTTGGCAATATTTTGTTTTCCAGGGTTCATTAACACTGTTCCAACTGGAAGGGTTTTTATTGATTGACTTCAAAATTTTTTCAAACAAATCAGGAAGTTTGGTGCTCTCTGAGAAGAAGGAGGCACTGATAACCAATTTGTTCATTGTCTCCTGTAAATGAGTTAAAACAGAAAAGCACAAGTCCCCTTCCTTCTTTCTTTCCTTGGGGCCACTCCTGAAAAGAGATTGACTGCTGCTGCTGCTGCTGTCTGTCACTTGATCGAGTTTGTTCACACTCCCATTTGATTGAGCTCTAATTACATTCTGTAGTTCTATCTCTCTCTCTCCCTCGAGAGCCCGAGGACGAATTAGATAGAGTTCCTCTAGATAGAATCGAGTTCCTAGGAATCAAGTAGACGTCTTTTGTTTGCGGGGTTAGGACGCATTAGCAGTTTGGGGCAGTGAACCAATTGCGAAAGGCGATGCCCTAGACATCAATTTTTTCAACTGATAACTTTTTCAAGTCGAACTAAGCTGAAGGTTAACACAAAAATTATTACAAAATAGAAAGATGTGTATATGATACCATACGGAATTGTTGTTTGATTTGGAGTTTACTGATTTTCTGTTTGGAATATTTGACAATTAAGAAATATTCTAGAGCCTGTTTGCAATGACAGAACTAGGGAGTTGAATTTGTTTAATTTCAGCCAAATATCTCAGTGAAGTTTTCTCTAAAACTGGGATATTGAATGCGCTGTGGTATTTGCAAGTGGTTTGTATTTTATTTGAAATCACTTATAATTTGCAGTGGCGTGGGCTGTAAAAAAGTTGCGTGGGCGAAGTGTGGATCTGGTGGACTTTTCTCAGAGAGGTGGGGGGAAGGGGGGGGGGGTGAGAGCACATTTTGTTGAAAATCCATAAAAAGGTTATTTTAGCGGTTCAAAAACAAATTTGATGTGCTAAAATTGTTATGAAGTGTTCAGCGGAAAAGGTTCAGAAACCCAGCCGGCCATTTAAAAGTTATAGATAAAAATTGTGCACGCCGCTGATAAACACCGACCGCCAATGTGAAATCGGATGAACTAGCCAATGTATAAACGATCTGAAAATGAGCATAGTATATAAACCTATCGAAAGTTTTGACTCTTGTGCTGAAACATTCTTTTTTGTCGAATTTGGTTTGTTATCTTGATTATGAAATAACTTCTCTGTATTTTCGGCTTGTTTATATGGTAGCTGGCTTATTTGTCACATCAAATCACCTCAAGTAAAACGTCAAGTCACAAGTACAAAGATCATTCATGAACAAAACTACACTCATGGAAAATTAATTATAGAAGCTGAATATTATAAAGCCTTCTTGCTCGATGATAAATGAGATATTGGAAAGAGCGCAGATTGAGATTAGTATGACTGAAAGTGCAAAAATGATAGTTCAATCGTTCGGTCAACTTGCAGCTTAGATCCGACTGGTTTTAGTTTAACGAATTCTAGTTGACCGCGTTTGATAGTGGTTACGTAGCAGTATTTAGACAACTGCGTGTTCCAACTCGTCGGTAAGCAGACCAATGCTGTATTAACCAATCAGAATCGAGACAAGGAAGTAATTAATAATTTTTTATTTCTGAAGTTTGCTTTCTCATCTCGATTCTGATTGGTTAATACAGTATTTGTCTGCTTACTGACGAGCATGAATACGCGGTTGTCTAAATACAGACCGCACTCCTTTGATAGTATACTAGAACAAAAACTGTTGCTTGATCAAATATATATAGTTATACATCTTTTTTGTAAAGCTATCTTAACTAATTTATAAAAATGCTTTAACCGGACTTTATCGACGTTTTTTGGGACAAGATTGTTATAAACGCACAAGCACTGATCATTTCACTGTTCATCTCATGTTTGATGTTACGTTTGTACAGGGGCGGATCGAGAGAGTAATCGGAGGGCGGGGGGTTCAAATTTTAAGAAAAAAATGTAATTTATTAAAATTGGAGACATTTAGGGTAAAGGGGGGACAAGTCACCCAAATCCGCCCCTTGCTGTGTGCGTGTTGAAGTGCTTTGTTGTATCATCTTTTTTATCTTTGTTTTTGGAGCTCTCTTGTTTTTCTTGAAATCAAACGATTTTTGAGGATTTAGTTCTTACAGGAGATTAAATGCCTTAAAAGGCGTCTTTCAAAAAAAGTGAAGATAAAATATTGATTGAAAAAACGGAGCAAAGATATGGATTAATTTTATCCTTTTTGCAAATTTGAAACGTTTCTTTGAACATGATTAAAGTGTCGATGAGTTTCTACCAGTAAAAAAGAAAGAGTTGTTTTCTAGCCTCAAGCCGTCTTATAATTTACTTTAAAAAAATTTGAAGTTAACCTTTGAGATGTTCTCTTATTTTTGCTTAAAAAACAAGAAATTAATCATTTGGATGGGCAATTTGTTGCATAAAGCATGCTCTTAAAGTGGTGTTGAAGATATTTTGGGAGGTTGATGTTTGAGTGTTTGTGATTTTAGACAAGATCCCTGATGCCTATACGATTAAGTACTTCGACGAGTCCTACTAACACTTCATAGACACTTCTCTACTGCAACAACTCTGTCTTGACCCCTGGCCTTGGTGGTAACCTTTGACCCCTCATTTCTGCGACCTCTTCTAATTACTTCATCCTTCAATCCCCATGTGTTGACATCAACATCCAACTGAACCGGAAAATCAAAAATGTCTTCATGCTTTCAAAGTGGTGAACAAGAAGAAAAATCAGATGGATAGTATTGGTTCACAAGCAAACAAATCATCAAGTATTTATAATTGAGAAATTATATGAAAAGTGGTGCAAATAGTTAAATTAAAATTACACGCTCATTAACTCGCAGTTGAATCATAAAGGCACTCAGCTGAAAAACTGTATACGTATCCGATTGGGCCATTTGAAATTAATTTCAATATCCCCCCCCCCGCAAAAAAGTATGAAACATGACAAAGAACTCTGCTTGGCTATAAACCCTAGTAATATGTCATCTTAAATTCTGTTACATATATGATAACATAAAATTGATTTAATCTGCTTGTTGATTAATGGTTTTATGGCCATTAAATCAGAAGCTGACGTTCTTCTGACATGATTTGAACTCCAAAAATGGCACTAATCAGGTCTTTTTGGTTTTTATACTTTTTAAATTAGACTGTAGTTTTCTGAATACAATTTTGTGATGACTTTTCGATCTCGATCATTTCTTTCAGCCAATCAGGTTGCTTTATTGCCAAGAATTGAAGGTATTCATGCTATCTTGGTGATGTAACCGAAAAGACCCCTACATTAAAATTAATTTAGTAATTTGGGTTATATTTGCTGCAAATTCTACTTAACCTATTCTGCTTGCAGTGTAGTGTGGTACCTACCTTGAAACTCTGTTAATTTAAAAAACTATTAATAAATTGTAAATAGTTTTCTATCTGTGATCAGGAAGCTTTTTAGAATTAATCATTTGGTGCAAAACTTTACTTAATTTTATTAGAGTAGACAACAAGCTTGGACTGGGAAACGGAGTTGACAAAAATCAAGGAAATCAAGTTAAGGATAGCGTTTAGTCATCACTGACAAACATAGACTAGGTTTTATTAAGAATTTCAATACACTTTGGCAGCTCTGCAATTATCAGAAAAAATCATCTTCTGTGAATTTTGCTTTTAGGCTGAAAATGGTTTGATGAGATTCTAAACAGTTTTCCCAGACTCAACTTGTGAAGTACTATTAAAGTTATATCGTCATCTAGTTTTCTAAGAATTAAAGTACGTCATTTTATTCATCCTTCAAATGCTATAATCACCTCTCACTTCAAGTCTATTAAGAGTCGATGAACGTAGTTCAGACTCTTATACAGGTCGTGATGGTTTTTTTGTGTTTTATCAAGCTCAAATTTATTTTTCGCGGTCTGAATTTCTTTTCAAAATCAGTTTTAAAAGGAAAGCGAACTCCACTATCTAACAGCAAAATAGTGAAGGTCACGAAAAACATGATCGACTTCTTATTTCGAAAACTGAATTAATTTATCAAATTTCCCAGCGAAATAGAAATTTTATCTATCGCTCCAGTTTTATCAAATTGAGTTAATTTCATCAAAAAACTGCCAATCATTAATTGTTATAGAAATTCAAAGAGCTTTAAATTAATCTAATTTTTCTTTGAAATTCGAAAGTCGGAATTTTTCAAAAAAACAAGTCAGTATTAAATTTTGTTTAATTGCGTTTCTTGACTCTTTTCCAACTGCCTGTTGGCAATGTTTTTTATTCCTTTGCTGATGAGGGAGACACGAACCATCACTATCCTCGAAATAATTTGTAAATAGTTTTAATTTAATGCAATAGTAAATTGGTCTTGACCTGGTTAAATCGGTCAGCCTGATTTTGTATCACTTTTAACCTTTTTCGACCGATAATTTGACCCTATTGACTTCACTGTAGGTTGTCGGAACTTTCGTTCGTATTCGTGCAGTAAATCTATTTACTTATTTTCTTTCCCTCTTTCATTCAGTCACATGTGATTTAGAAACTGAATTTGGTTTTGACGCTTTGAGTCTCAATGAATCGAGTCGAATCTGAATTAAATATGATTTGTAAGTCTTTGTGCAAAATTTAACAAAGCATGGTCCTATTTTTAAATTAGAATATTTGATCCTTAGCTTGTTTTCACTCAGCGTTATGAGAAGAAAAGTTTCAATTTAGGTAGTATGGGTTTCTGGGTTGAAATCGAGTCATTGTTCTAATAAAGTTAAAGATATTTTGCAGTTTGTTAAATCATAATGATAAAGATGATAGTTCTTTTTTTCGGTCTGATTAAATTTTAGTTACCAAAGAGAAAAGTGTTTATCAATAAAATGTTTTCCTATTTAAACAGCAGCCTTATGATTTCTATAATCTACTTCCTTTGTGATCGAGAGTGTATTAGATCATAAGCTCATATCTCGTTTTTTCCCTTTCAAGGTCCCTTTTAAGTCAATGCATTTAAGATAAAATGAACCCTTGCGCTCTTTATGGGTATTTAATGGGCGAAAATTAAACCCTATACTAGACGTTTGTAGCTTCTCATTCGTTTCAAATATGGGCATCTGGCTTTAAGTGGTGACATAACACACATAAACGCAAGTGTCCATTCCTCTCATCACTTGTTCAACTGTCTGTTGGCGATGTTAAGTATTTCTAGCGGAACAATAAAACAAACCTATTGATGCAGTTTTCTCAAATTGGGCTATTCAAACAAAAAAATCATGTTCTTGAAAACGCTGGTTTTTTCTTGAAAATATTAGTTTCTTGAAAGCAGAAGTGGATTTTTTTTTTTGGGGGGGGGGGGGGGGGACTGTCCCCCTTAGTACTATTTTGAGATAATTTTTGGCTGGCTGACCTTTCTTAAAATTTTCTAAAGGAGCTTTTGGCTCCAATATATACTAATTTTAAAGGGGAGCTCGCGCCAAAAAAAAACGCGCTTTTTAATCAAAATTTTCCAAAAAACGCCTATAAACGCCTTTTTGCTGTTTTTTTTTAAACCAGTTGCCTGCGTTGAAGATTTGGTCGCAATAAGGTCATTAAATGGATTTGTGAGAGCTGAGAAAAATCATGATCAATTTTTTTTTGAAGTTCTCCCCTCGAGAAAATCCTAGATCTGCGTCTGCTTCAAAGAAATCTTTTATTTCTTTAAAACGCAAAAGAAATTTAGGTAAAGTTGAAATTTGTTACAGATTAACACGTCTCAATTTTTTTTTGTTATTTGAGACAAGTCTATTCTTTTTGTTGTCTGAAACAAGACTGCTCGTATCAGGGCAAAGCCCTGAATGTTGCGACTGCCTTTTAAGGTCTATGGAGCAGTAATAGCATGAAAAAATTTGAAGAAAAAAAATAATTTTTTTTGTGACAATCAACCCCCACACGCCCATATAAAGTACAAAAAGATAGATTTCGCTCCTTCTAAGACGGATTATATTTCCGCTTACGCGTTAATAGTTCGAAGTAAATCACGCGTTAATTGTCCCAAAATGGCAATCTTTAAACCCCCATAACTCTACAAAAAATGATCACAGGTGAATATCTTTTCAAATTTAAGCTCAGGACAACAATACCTTCTGAATGATTATAACAAGCCATATTTGACGGAATTTTTTGATATCATTCAGAAGGTATTGTTGTCAAAATTTGTCTGAAAAAAACCACCCCGAGCACAAATATTTCGTTACGAAAGTCGGAACAATAATTCACTACGTATTCCAATATAAGACGGTTGCAATGGTATTGGGCCTGTAGACGCATATAATATAGAAAGCAGAGCTTCTTTCACAGCGTTTTGAAGAGAATGGGCTATATATACTAATTTGAATTACCAGCAGCACTGGTGGCTTTATGTTTTATGTCAGAAAATATGATAATCAAAGCCTCAGATGTCTAATTTTCAATGTGCGACACTTAGATTGGGGAAGCATTCAGGGTTGTGCTATGCTTTTGTTCAAATCATGAGTTAGTTTTTTCTTGGAGTGATTTGTTCTGATTTTTACGCATGCTCAGGTAAGTTGTATCTTGTCTTCTGAATGCACTAATTTCAGAAAAAATATATTGCTTATTGTGGCTGAAGATGCCTAATGAGAACTCTGTAAAATATTAAATTAATCGAAAAGTTGTTATGGTTTATAAGAACCTAGAATGTAGAATTGTTAACTGTCGAGACACCCCGCAACAAAAATTGACTCTTCATAAACCCCATCTCCCTGGAATTTTGATCCCCTTTAATTTTTTTCGGGGGGATGGGGTCTGAATGAACCCACTGGATTTGTTATGCCAGAAAAGTTATAACGTTTTTTTACAGCAAATTTTGAGAGCTGCAAAACCTTAAACTGTCCTTTCAACGTAAAAAAATTGTAGTTTTGCTCGATTTAGTCATAATATTCATCAGAATTGATTCAAAGTTGCGGGACCACCCTGTTACTTTTGAAAATCCGCGAAAAAAACGTGTTTTTGTTCACTAAGAGTTCGACCCCCAACCCGGTAGTTTTCGAGCTCCGCGAATTACATTCAGCAAAGTATGAGCGTTCAAAAGAAAACTGCGGTTGCACATTGACTGGAATTAACGAATCTTTTTTTGGTAAAAGAGCTTCAGGTGAGCATGGATAGCTTTTCGCTGGTGCAAAATATTTCAATCTCGTGCTCAAAACTTTTGACTAATTACATTTTTCTTAGTTTTCAGGTTACTTTTGTAAAAAAAAATCAATTGTAGAATTTTTGCGCCTCGTCAAAGCTAATATTTTACCGGCGAAAAGCAAAAAACCGTTATCGATTTCTAGTTTCGAAGTTGAATTTTAATTTCAATATTTCCCAGCGCCCAAAAAACGCGCTTTTTAATCAAAATTTTCCATAAAACGCCTATAAACGCCTTTTTTGGCTGTTTTTTTTAAACAAGTTGCCTGCGTTGAAGAAGATTTGGTCGAAATAAGGTCATTAAACGGATTTGTGAGAGCTGAGAAAAATCTTGATCAAATTTTTTTTTGAAATTCCACCCTCGAGAAAGTCCTAGATCTGCGTCTGCTTGAAAAAAATCTTCTATTTCTTTAAAACGCAAAAGAAATTTAGTTAAAGTTGAATTTTGTTTCAGATTAACACGTCTCAAGTTTTGTTTTGTGATTTGAAACAAGTCTATATTCTTTTTGTTATCTGAAACAAGACTGCTCGTATCAGGGCAAAGCCCTGAATGTTCGGACTGCCTTTTAAGGTCTATGGACCAGTAATAGCATGAAAAATTTAAAGTAAAAAAAATAATTTGAGAAAATCTACCCTCACACGCCCATATAAAAGTACAAAAAGAGAGATTTCGCTCCTTCTAAGACGGATTAAATCTCCGCTTACGCGTTAATAGCGCGAATCATATCACGAAGTTTTCATATTTAAGCTCAGGACAGCAATACCTTCTGAATGATTATTACAAGCCATATTTGACGGAATTTTTTTGATATCATTCAGAAAGTATTGTCAAAATTTGCGTTCATCGACTCTTTCCGAATTGTCTGTTGGCAATGTTTTTTAATTGGTTGTTTTTATTATTGAAGAATCAGGCAGCATCTAGAAAGAAATCAGCAGATTGTCTGACTGATTTTCTCGGAAATTGTTCCCTAAGAATTGTAGAGGACTTTTTTCATACAATTTTTTGTAATCAGTGTGCGCGTTTATCTCCTGAAATCGTAAAAGTTTCGGAGTTTGTACAATTGGGGCTATTTGGTCAAGTAAGGCTATGTATAAAGGTCAGAGTAAGGGGGTTCGATCCCACGCACGGTGTTTCTTTGTGTTTTTGACTGAATTCGGGTTCCTTGTGAGGTGCCTTTAGCAAGCAGTTCAGCTTGATTGAGTGACCATAATTTGGACGTTGTTTTTTAAAATCAAAATTCGAATGCTTAACATCGAAACTTATTGCTTTGTATGGAACAAAGTTCCCCAGAACAACGTCAAGAAAATATAATACGACAATATTAGCCTAAATAGGTTTAAAATCTTCCAAAGAATAATTTGAAGGGATTGGCTATTGGAATAGATTTGTAATCCTCTGCTAAAAGTGTGGTCTGAAAAGCGGAAGCGTTCAAACTAACCAGTTTTTCCCGACACAAATAAAATTTTACTCCTGAGATTGTATATTTTTTCGGATCTGAATCGGGATGGGAAGGGTTTTAATATGAAATATCACGCGACTTACATGAAGTTAATTTATGCTACCTGATTTTGCGTGGAAAAGATATGGTTAACTCCACACCTGAATAGTTGGAACAATAAGGGTCGTGAACAAGAATGAAGATCTAAGGGAAAACAGAATTTATGAATATTCATAAAGTTTTCAAATTTTCACGGCGTCTTATGAGCGGTTTATAAATGTTTCAGCGATAGATACATTTTTCGGAAAAAATTTTCTATAAAATTTTTCTAGTTTTGGATTGCAACGAATAAAATTCCTCTGCTACTTGGTTGCGCGGCCAAAAATTTTAACGAGGATAGCCAGTTGCTGTGTATAGATGACAGATTGTTCTGACCCCATTTTCATTGTAAAAAGAAGTTTTAAACAAATAAAAATAGATTTCTATTCACCCTTGCAATAAGCAAGGGTGTTGCAACCGGGTACAAGACTTTTTTCCTGTAAGTAACTTTGTTCTCAGGATGGCTGATCTTGCTGGGCATTTATAAATCCTTACTTTACTTTCTTTAATATGACTGCAGTTTAAACGCCCGTTCCATTCGAAATTTGTTTTTTTTTTAATGGTGGTTGTAAAATTACTAACTCCGATTTAAGTGTAACTTCTGTTTTTCTTTTGTTTTAATTTTTTTTTGTTTATTCGGTCTAGTTTTTTGTTTTTAAGGTTTTGGCTTAAACTATATCAGCTTTGTGGCGTCTTATTGCGTCGTTTGATGAGCTAAAATTTCTTGTTTGTATGTTTCCAAGCGGAGGAGGTACAAAACTGTTTTGAGTTTTAATATGAAAAAATGTTATAAGGCCACAAAGCCGACATATATATTTTGTGTTTATATCATATAAATGACCGCATAGATGCTCTGTGTATAACAGCTATTTTCAGCATCTCTTGGCTAAATTTGAGCAAGAATTGAAAAAATATGAACATCAGATGTTCTCGACACACGAGAGACGTTTTTGAATGTTACGGAATCCGAATCACGGCTAATCGGGCTTGATTTGATAGCAGACTTGACCTTCTTACGCGCTTTCCTTAGGGTAGTAAAAATTAGTCGGGAAAAAAGCCACCCTTCGATATTTAATTCCAGCCACGTCCGCTCATTGGCTGAACAAAAACAGATTTGCGGGTGCATAAAAGGCAATTTTTGGTCTTAGCTACGTCAGAGATTATTTGAACTTTGATTCATGATGACGTACGTTATTTTTCTGGTTGCAGAAAGGAATGTATTTTAGGTTGATCAATTGTTTAATAAATATCTAAGATATTTGGTTTTGCAGGTGATCTTAATTTAACTGTCTCTGACGCAAAACGTTTTGTTGATCTGACAATAATTTATTTATCAAAATAATTGAATTGTTCGGACGAGTTAGATAAGTTTCGAGCTTGGGAAATAAACGGAAGCTACAAAATATTTTAAAAAGGAATGGACTACTCGACTTGTTCGATTAGATCGAGATTGCAAATGCGTAGGCGTTACTACACGAGAAATGATGGCAGGTGAGTCATTCAAATTGCCAACAAAAGGGGGGCTATTTTCATGCTCTCTGGACCGAACGCGCAAAAATTCTCGTTCAATCATTGCCCGTTAAATTGTCAGTTTTTCATGCGCAAAAACATCTCATTTAATCAGTGCCTCTACAGCGGGACAAAACTGACTGATTATATTGCTTATTTTCTTCGAATTATTGTACAATGAATTCTGATTGGCTGTCAAACTTTTCGAGAATTGGGTCCTTTGCGCTTGAGGGGTTCCCAACAAGAAGTGGTACCGCTACAATTCACAGCAAGAAAAGTATACAGCTTGCAACATTTAAATAAAAGCAAGAACTCTAAAAAGCAAGAATTTTAAACGCGGTATTGGAAAGTAGCGAATGTTTGTTCCGCTGCAAGTACATTCTGTACGAGGAAAATTGTGGGCGTCGCTCAGTGTTTGCCATTTTTTGGAAGTTTTTTCATCGCAATTAAAGTGCTTTTCTGAAAGTTTCCGTAGCCGATTTTTGCTAGTTATCTATTGCGAATGCTTGTATAACGACTTAAGTATTTGATCAGTCTCTGGTTGGGAATTGGTTTTGAAAATTAATTGTTTGCTGCTCATGCGTGTAGACTTTTTTGTCTATGACGTATGTCACTCAAATCTATGAATATCGACTAGTTTTTCAATGTGTTAGTACGCTTGAGGTTGAGCTAGCGCTATCCAATTAGAATTTAGGCTTTTTATTCGGATTAGAAGCTGTTCGACAAAATCAGTTGAATTTTGTTAAACAAATCTTATGCTATTTCATTGATCCTATGCTACTAATTACAGGTGAATGATACATCTGGAGTTCTTGAGATTGTTTGTAAAATTATAGATACTCGATATTCTTTTTTTTGCTGATTATTTTTCGGCTTCATGGATGTTGACGTAAGCTGTAGTGGTTTTGCTTACGAATTGTTTATGCCACTTTGCACACACTATAAACAGCACTTATGGATACTATGTAAGAGGTACATGCAGTTTTCTCCGATGAGATTTTTTTGCCGAAATTTTTTGATTGTATTTCAGCGTATTGTGTGGCGTCTTTAATTTCGTCGGCTTGCATTTTGTTGTCTTTAATATTTTATTTTCTTAACCTTTTGTTTCTATTACTAAGATTGATAAGACGCTGATAATAAGTTTATGAACGCTTAAAGTCAAGCCCACCTGGACTCTCTTTAAAAAATATTTAAAAAGTTTTAACATGAAAAACGTAATTTTTGCGAAAGTTTTTTCCACTTAACATTGTTTCTCTTTTCAATTTTAATCCTTTTCCTTTTTTTTATCGTTTGGAATCCCCTTTGATACTCCTTGAGCTCATGCCATTTTAAACTTAAACTTGTTGTATCGCGTTCAACTTAATAGTTGATAGTCCATTTATATGAAAAATTTCTAAGTTAAATTTTTTGTATTAGTTCATCATAAGCAGAAAAACGTCAGTTTTGTAAAAAAAAAGTTATCGTCTAAATAAATTACGTTTTTTTAAGTATCGCCTAATTTGCTGGTCCAGCTAAGTAAAGCACGGTAAAGTATGCACAATATAGTTAACTAACAAGAGCATACTTTACCACTTAGAGCTTTCTATTTACAATAGAGCAGTTATATGCCCACTAAAGCATAATTGTAGGTAGTTGTATTTTGCCTCTAAACCATCTTTTCCAGTGTCCATCAACTAATTTGCTTAAATATACAGATTGCAGATCTGTTGGCTTCTGGAGTTTAAAAAAGATTATTGTTAACCTAGATTATCGCAAAAAATATATCGATAATCTATTGAATAACGCTGCACAATACAATAAACTACAGTGCTGATTTAAATTATCCGGACAAATCGAACAAAACTTGAAAATTAAAACGCGTTTTTCTCAAATTGGGTTAAGATTAGACAAAAAGTGAAGAGAACAAAAGTTGCTTAGAATTTCACCAGAATTAATATGGTGCCATTTTTTCTTCGAAATTCTCAACAAAAATTTTACCCCAAAAATGGGTTATTTTGGCTTTTTTCAATTAATCAAGAATTACGCAAAAACTAATTTGTTAATTGACAAGAAAATTATATCACAGGAAGCCTCTTACGCAGCTCAACAAAGTTTAAGAAGGGTTAAATCTCCAAAAGTTTGGGCAAATTGTTTAAAATTTATTGACTATCAAGTGAAAATTTTTTCTCTTATACTGGTTTTTGGAGATTTAACCCTTATTAAACTTTATTGAGCTGCGTAAGAGGCTTCCTGTGATAAAATTTTCTTATCAATTAACAAAGTAGTTTCCGCGTAATTCTTGATTAATTGAAAAAAGCCAAAATGACCCATTTTTGGGGTAAAATTTTGGTTGCGATTTTCGGAGCAAAAAATGCACCATATGAATTCTGGTGAAATTCTAAACAACTTTTGTTCTCTTCACTTCGCTGTATTGCTGAGGTATGTAATCTTTTTCAACCAATCAGAGCTAATCATATGGAATGCGATACCAGCTACGTCAAATACGTGTGAACGCCTATACAGCCAGGTGAAGATGGTATTCGACGATTATGGTATTCACACATTTCGCCCCTCTTAAATCTAGTGGCACATTTCGCCCCACACACATTTCGCCCCCCATAAATTACTGGCACGTTTCGCCCCTAAAATGTACATTAAGAAAGCGGCGTTAAATAACTGTAATAAGTTAGGGGCGAAACGTGCGAGGACGAAATGTGCGAGGGGCGAAATGTGCCACTAGATTTAAGAGGGGCGAAATGTGTGTGGGGCGAAACGTGGTACATTCGACGATTAGCGCAGAAGGATTGATCATGTGAACGTCGAATCACAGTTATTCTTCCGTGTCAACAATTGATTTTGGGACATTTTTGCTGAAAATGAAGTTGTTTAATTTGTTTGCGATATGCTTGTAATTTAAACAATAAAGTTCAGCTTCTTTGTAAACAATAATCTATTTTTCTCAACAATATTCGAAAGATTATTGCAATAATCTATTGCGACTGGTAAGAATAATCGATTATCTATTTTAAGGTCGCAATATAATCTATATCGATATTTTTACACCTCTGGTTGGTTCATTTTTAATTCATAGATGCTGTTTTGATGGGAACCTTTGGTGTTGCGGAATATGTCTAAAAAGCATTCGAAAGTTTTGTATTTATAATTCCGCTGAATTTTTGCAGCTAAATAATAATTGCATCACAAATTTATAGCTGTTCAATTTCAACTAAGCTTCATTTCTGAAGCCTAATATTAAGTTTGCGGAGAATATATGAATCTTATAAGCGAGAATATCTATATATTTTTAAGCTTTACAAGAAAAATTGGGGAGTTTTTCTAGGTTTTGAAGAATTTTTTAGTCATCAAAACTGTTGTTTTGGAAGAATTTTTTAACTCGAGTACCTAAAATAAAAAAAAACCTTATCTAAAAATGATTTCGATAGCCTACAAGCAACTAAAATTTCTGCATCAATTTCAGTTAACATGCTTGATTTGAAATGTTCCTGAGCATAATTACCCTTGCGATCAGCAAGGGTATTGCAATCGGGTACTACCCTTTAATAATTGTTCACAGGACTCATCTCCTGCATCCTGGATTCCTTCATCTGAAATTTGCTTTTTATGATGGTTTTATTACGTTTTTTGAATTTTTGAAATATTTTTCGTAAGTTTTGAATTTTAAACGTTTTTTTTTGGCATGAGTATTTGCGCAGGAATTTTCCGCTTTGTTGCAAGAGGTCCGAAGCTCAGCTTTGCCTCGGTTTTTTTTGTAATGAAAAACCATTTCATGGTGTATTGTTTTAAATGTGCCGATGATTTATTTAAATTCGTCGATTAAAAGATTTTAAAAAAGATTTCTGGTCTAAAATTTTTTCATAACAATCGGGAATTGAACCGGGTCCTACCTTAGCTGTTCTTAGATCTTTTAGCTTGCCGAACTTAAACGCGATGCGATTTCTTGTGACTTAATTTTGCACCATAGGGTTCTTCTGTTCTTTCAGGGCAATGTTACAAACCTTCCCCGACAATATCTTAGTTGACATCATTTCACTCCTGCACGATTTCGACGACATCTACTCGCTTTCTCTCACATGTTTTCGCCTTTATGATCTCACGCGTAAGCTGTGCACAAAATGCACCCTGGTATTTCGTGATCTGGACCCGGATGATGAAGCTATGTTCATGCGTTCGATTCTCGGCTTGTTCAATTATCTTCCTTATCTCAAAGACGTTACCTTACACTGTATAGATAACAGCAACACATTGTTCAAGCCTCAATTCACAATACCGAAAGATATTTCCAAGTTTTTCCTAGTTAGTAGCCTTAAACTAAGTGGCTGGTTTGGAATTGATGATGCTGTGATAATGGCGCTCATTTACTTCTTTCCTTCGCTGGAGTCTCTGGACGTTGAAGAGTCTTCTCAGTTCAGAATCAGAAGTTCGCATCTTGTGTCTGGCTGGCTGGCTGGCTTTCGAATGTTGAATAGTCTGAAACTCCCGGCTGATTTTAAAGAGCAGGATTCCGCACTTGTCCTAAGGTATGAATTTATCTCGATAGAAGGACAATTGAAATTGAGATCGCAAGTGTTTTATAATCGAAAACAAGATTTTTTTTCCTGTTAACAACTCCGGCAGAATTAATTATTCAACCACTAGCCATACGAGCAATTATTTTAAATTGAATTAGTTTATAGTAATTTTTCTTCCAAAAATTTTGGATTTTCGGCTAAAATGTTCTTTCTATTATTTAAATTTCCAAATTTATTTTAACTTCACAAACACTGGTTGAAAAAAAAAAACACGCGGTTTCTTCAAATTAACCTTCTTTCAAAAAGATTTTTGGAAATATATTCTACGGTCGTTAATGTATGACCAGATCCATGAAACTCACACAATTCACAGGTTTTTCTGAGGGCTTGAAATGCCGTCGGAACAAAAATTGGTAAAGCTATTACGAGGATTAAAGTTTTTCTAGTAATATTTACGTTTGCCAATAGATTTGGCAATTTTTTTACGATGAAAAATTTACGGCGAAGCAGAATTACTTATCATTTTTTTTAGTTTGCCGTACACTTAAAACACATTCAAAATATTAATGTGGCCGAGATGCAATGCTCATGTTTGCCACGACAGAGGTCTAGTTCGAGCCCGGACAGGATCTGTACTTATTTGCAAACTGAATATTTACTGCGTAGCGTATCGCAATCCTCTGGTTCGAGAACATTTAGAATATGTGCACCATAATGGAGGCGTAGGCTCGAAAAAAAAACCCAGTCAAAAAATCAAACTTTAATTTCAATCGGTTCATAATCAAGATAACCCGAGTATTAATCTAATCCAAAAAGAGCTGATAGTCGTTTGGTGAAAAAAAAACTAGTTTGGCAAAAAAGAAACAATCGTTTCGGCTGATCGGTTATTAGAGAGTTTGTCGAGCTATACGCTAAATGCTCGGAAGTATTTCGTAGATATGCTCCCAGTTTTTATGTGTTTAGGAGCTGCGAGACCAAGACGATGAAACACTTCACAAATTCTACTCTCACAGAACAAGAACCCTTGAAAAGGTTCCTCCGCTCACAAGAACAGAGCCTGCAATCACTACATTTGAAACTCCACAAACACCTGCCGTCCGAAGCATGCATTGGTCTGCTTCGAGATATTTTCAATGGGGATATTCTTACGAAACTAAAAAATCTTACGGTCGAATTCAAGAATTTCCCTTCTTCGCCATTTGGCTCGAAAGTTCTAAATATCAATCGAAAATTTAAAAAAATCAAGTGTATCATTAGTAATACAACGAATATCTCTAAAAGCTGGCATTCTGTCCTGGACAATTTACCGCAATCTGCTCAAAAATTAGAAATTGAGCTGGAAAAAGTGAAACTTGAAAACTTGGCTCGTTTTAAAGAAGACTTCCTGACAAATATTACTGTTCTAAAATGCAGCGAGACTTCAACTTTCAATGTTTGTGCGTTACTCCATCTTTGTCCCAACATTCGGTATTTGGACACTTCAGAAACGGATCTGATTACGTGTGAACCATTTACATTATCAAAAGACGTGTACAGTTCCAGCTGCTTGAAGTTCGTATCGGTAAACGTGAAAAAATCGGATGAAAAATCTTTTCACGATTTTTTCACAGATTTGTTCTACCTTTCGGAAAAAATCGGATCGAATTTGTTCACAAAAGAGAAACTCGAAGCAATGAAAAGAGAACATTTTGCGAACAATTTGTCGCAAAAGTTACCGAAAATGAAACTCAAGGCAAAGTTCTGTAAAGGAAAAATTTTGAAACAGACAGAAATTGGGAACGCTAGTCATCTGTACGTGCGAGCAAATAAAGACTGGTATCATTATGAGACACATAGGTTGGACTTGTTTCCCATGAAATAATTTCAATTATAAATTTTTGTTAAAATTTAGAATAGTTAGTTTATTAATTATTATTACATAGGCCTCTTTTTTGACAGTTTGAAGCCGCCATTATTCGTGCTAGTTGCTTGCAAGGCTTAGACAACATTTTCCACGCCCGAGAAATCAAAAAATTGCCCGTATTTCTCAATATTCAGAGGTGCAAGAGCGTTTAGCTCTGAGGCGAACAACTCTTATATTGGTCATTTCCCTGGTGGATATAAGGTCTTAACTTGCTTGTGAGCAGCCAGTTTTGTTTTCATGTTAAATTTTTTTCTGAAAATTCTTGTGGTCTACACGCCAAGAAACAAAATGTCGATTGGACGATTCAATCCGGTGTCATAAGTTCCCTCACATGAAAATATTCCATTTCTGTGTTACTTAAGGCTTAATTTGAAACGCTTTAACCTTTGTGTGGCTAATTTACTCGTCTGCAAACCACTAAAATTATCGTTGATTTCGTCTTTGCTTAGTTATCGTTGATTTCGCTTGCATTAGCAGGTGTCTTAAATAGGGAGCTAGACTTTTTCCCCTTTAAACAACTTTGTTACCTTTACAACATCTGTCGATTAAACTTCCTTTTACTGGCTTCTAATAAGTTATTTAACTCAATTTTAAAGAATTTTTCCCCAATGGTGATCTGATAATATAAAAATTTTTTTGTTCAGTTTTAATGTATTTTCAACACTTGCGAGAGAAAGTTTCTTGTAATCAGGATTTAAACTTTTCCCCATAAACAGCATTTCTTACAAATTTGTAAGAAACAGATCTTGATTTATTATCGAACCTTAGCAAATGCCAGGCCCCATCTCACTTCGGCTAGAGGTAATGCAGTTGCGTTTGCACCCTTTGGTCTGGGGTTCGAGTCCCGTCCGCACCTTGATTTTTTCAGTGTCCGAAATTAATTTTCTTCCGGGAAAAATTAATTCGTCAGTGGGACTATAATTTGTCGGCTTAAATTTTGTTGGCTTAGTTGGCACAGCGGTTTTTAAGCACTAAACTGTTTTATTGTAGTCTCGCGTGTCGTTGATTAACTCATGTACTCTGTAAATCTACTAACCCTGACTGGCTTATTTTCTGTTTTTTTTGTAGCTTTTTTGCTTAAAAAGTTTGTTTGGCCTAAATGATTTCGGCTTAAGATTTTTTTTTGCTTAAAATAAATCAGTTCGGTTCCATTCTAAAAGGTAGAAATTCAAACAATTGAATTGCACAAAATTTACTATGACAAAAATTTTCTTCAAGAATTTTTTATTTTTGATCACTGGGCGTCTAGCCACGTGTTAACGGCCCAATGAACGCTCGGAAAATACTAACAGCTTGCTTAATGCTAGTGGTTATGTTTCTGTTCTCACTTGACTTTTTCAACATCTTTCGACTAAACTTTCTTTTACTGGCTTCTAATAAGTTATTTAACCCAATTTTAATGTACCTATAGCAGCATCTAACCTGAACTGTAGAAAAAAAATTCGTAATTTTTTTTTCGGAGATCCTCGGCATAAATGGCGTCTACCTAGATTCTACTTTTTGCCACCTATATTTTTCAATGATTCAGGTTTTCTTTAGTTTTATCTTTCATCACAAGCGTTTTAAATCACTGGTTTGATGCTCAAATTTTTGAAGTTTCCCCAATGGTGATCTGGTAATAATTTAAAATCTTTTTTGTGCAGTCTTAATGTATTTTTAAGACCCGTAAACAACATTTCGTACAAACTTGTCAGAAACTGAGCTTGATTTATTATCAAACTTTAGCAAATGTCAGGCCCCATCTCACTTCGGCTAGATGTAATGCAGTTGCACTTGCACACTTTGGTCTGGGGATCGAGTCCCGTTCGCACCTTGTTTTTTCAATGTCCGAAATTATTTTTTTTCCGGGATAAATTAATAATTCAGTCGGACTATACTTTGTCGGCTTATATTTTGTTGGCTTATTCGGCACACCGCGGTTGTTTGCAAGGTAAGTTGTTTTCATTTTAGTCTCGCATGTCGTTCATTAACTGCTGTACTTTGTAAGTGTCCGAAGTTAAATTTTTTCCGGGAAAATTAACTCCTCAGTGGGACTATAATTTATCGGCTTATTTTTTGTTGGCTTAGTTGGCACACCTCGGTTTTTTAGCACTAAAAGGTTTTATTGTAGTCTCGCGTGTCGTTGATTAACTCCTGTACTCTGTGAATCTACTAACCCTGACGTGTTTAATTTCCGTTTTTTTTGTAGCTTTTTTGCTTAAAAAGTTTGTTTGGCCTACATAATTTCGGCTTCAGATTTTTTTGTTTAAAATAAATCAGGTCGGTACCATTTCAAAAGGTAAAAGTTCAAACAATTGAATTGCTCAAAATTTTCTAAGACAAAAACTTTATTCGGCCTTTTTTTTTATTTTGGATCAATGGGCGTCTAGCCACGTGTTGTCGGCCTAATGAACGCTTGGAAAATACTAAGTTTGTTTAATGCTAGTGGTTATGTTTCTGTTCTCACATGAACTCTAGTTCTCACTAGTGTCCATCTTCGAATTAGTAATTTCAATCTCACTTTCCATATGGTAGTTTGCATTGCTACGCTTTTGTTGTTTTGTAAGTGATACGAAGCTCCGCTTCGTCTCAGTGTTTAGTTTCAAGTCTATTTAATTATTAGTCCAATGGTCATTTTTGTCCAGTTGTTTGAAATTAATTGAAGCTTCAAATTCAAAATGAACTGTTCTTGACAGGCTTAAATCTTCAGTACTGTCCTATATGGAAAGGTTTGTCTGAATAAAACTGGTACCTTGTTTTCTTCATTCTTGTTTTATTATGCGAAACTTTCTAAAACTGGCTCTACTTCAATTACGACAACTCGTAACGTTATGAAGTAGCTGGAACTTTTTGCGAAATTTTGTTAATATGTATTGTGATATTTTGCTTGCTTTTTCTGTTGTGGTTTGTTCCTTTTGTAAGACCATACTATGGTTTCATTTAAGTCTACCAGCCCGGAGGCCTAACCCGGAAGTGAAATATTTCAGTTGACTAGAGCGTATATGAACAGCGCCCATTAAGCTATGACTTACTAGAAAGAGCTCACCTTGCAAAGTGTGATGCACGTGCAATTGGAACCAACAATCATATGATTTCAGGGCAACATCACTACCGGAGCACCACAATGCATTTTAATTTCAATAATAGTTTTGGTTTTTGCGATGCGCAGATGATCCATGAAAGTCTATCAGGCCTGTCTTTATTTTGTTGAGCGAAGCTCTTAATTTGCTACTCGGGGCTGTTTTTATGCGTATAGAACTTCCACATGGTACCACTATATGCTGCCGAAACCGGTCAAGCTTTGTAAGACCTGCAGCTAGAGGTCAAGTGAGAGCTAGTTTTTACACACTATTAATCAGCACCATGGTAGGGCATTGAATTGAACTCATGTTCTTTTTGATAGTCTTACAGTGAAAGCCCTACTACTATGCTAAGTGATTTTGTTTTTAAATTCAAGAGCTGACTTGATGCTTAAAATTGGGATGTTTTGTTATTTCAACAGTTCTAGACAAGGATTTAATACTTTTTTATTGTCTTTCTGATGTGCACAAAGCTGTACCGAATGTTTGCATTGCACCTTTTTTTAAGTCGAGAATGATGTCTAATTGAAAATTTTTTTTTGTCTCGGTATCTTAAGTCAGAAGTTTTCCAAAATGAGTCAGAAGTTTTCTAATGCCTTGTCATTCAATTTTAAAAACATGTTCTACAAACTCATAATTTTTGAATTTTGAATATTTCTACAGAAATTTGATTGAAATACAGTTAATTTTACAAAAATGCTGCCATGTTGAAGTTCAAGTACTTGATTTCCTGGTACTCCTCTATTCCATGAACTGACCCCTCTCGTCCCAATCCCGACTCTTTGATCCCTCCAAAGGGCGCTTGCTCTGGTGTGATCGAAATCTCATTGATTCCTAGCATGCCCACTTCTATGGCCTTGGAAAGTCTATGGGCCTGGCCATAGTTCCTTGTGAAGACATAGCTGGCAAGACCGGCCTGTACACTGTTGGCTATTTGTATTGCCTCCTCCTCGAAGATGAACCTGAAAAAAAATATATAAAAAACCAATCGACAAAACATTATACTGAGTTTTCATTTAATTTATATAATTTTTTGTAGTTTTGTCTTGATGCGTTTTCCCCTCTAGTCATTGTAAATTGATGATAAAAGCGTGTCAACTTTTTTTTTGGATTTATATTTAATTAAACTAATTTAAATTGTATTCTTTCGAATAACTCTTCAAAGGTCATTTAATTCGTTCTTAAAGATTACGGCTACCTGAACTTGGTTTCGGTCAAGTTATATTAAGAATTGAACCTGCCATATTGTTTTGATCAGCTGATTATAAACTTTGACCTAAAATAACAGCTGAACAATCTGTAAATGTAGAAAGGTTTCAGTTTTATTTCAGTTCTATCTTCTATTCAATCTTCTATTGATCATTAAGATATGCTCTAAATAAAACGCAAGTAATTGGGCGAAACATTTGTCCCGAAAAGGTCACATTTTGGGACAAATATTTTGCTCATGCATTTGCATTTTGTTTAAAGCAGATTTTAAGAATTGACAGAAGATAGTCTACCGCAATGAAACCTTTCCAAATTTACCAATTGTTCAGCTGTTATTTAAGACAAAGGCTATAATCAGGTGATCAAAATAATATAGCAAGTTCGTTTTCAATATAAATTGAACGAAACCAAATGTTGGTAACCTTAAACTTTTAGAACGATCTAAATGAACTTTAAAGTGCTTCGAAAGATTACAATTCAAATTACTTTTCACAACTGAGAGCAAAATATATATCAACTGAGAAAACGGTTCACACACTCCATCCTAATTCGAAATGGTTCCGAAATTGATTTTTCTTTCTGTTGATTAAAAACGAGGACTAAAAATTAACTGAAAAAAATTGTAATATGCTTTTTAATTTCTTCTTCGTGTGATTTTTCTTTCAGTAAACGGTTTATTAAATGATACTCCAACCACTTTTCTGATTACTTTTATGGAATCCAAATCATGAGGAAAGGGTTTCATTATGATATCACACTTAACTATGAGGTAAGAGTGGTAGTCGAAATTTTCTTTGAGGTAGTCGAAGTTGGGTGGAAAAAAGCGCAAGATACAGCAGCTCCTTCTCTCTCAACACGAGTGGTCACATCAGTATATAGCGATTTGAAGGTCATTGTGTTCTTGGAGGCGTTTTTCAGCCAAGATACTCAAACTCAACGTGAGGACTTTTTTAATTATTTTTTTTTGTCAAGCTGTTTTGATAACCTGCCCATTAGCATGTGCATCGATATACATGCACATGAAACAGAATGTAGTTGACGCGTTCGCTTCGCTGTTTCATAGTTGACTTACGGCGGTGCATCGACTAGCATAAAGCTCGACTAGCATAAAAGTTTACAAATTGAAAATCGTATCGACTAGCATAAAACTCACAATACGAAATTCAACTAGTCAAAACTAAAATTATTACAGACATTCAATGACAATATATGGCCCTCAGGATCTTGTTAACTATTCCCACTCTCCTATTTCGATTTTTTAGAAATTGAACTTCGGCTGTCACTTTTTAATAGTTTAAAACAATTTTCAGAAATTATAATTATTTTCAATTTTTATGTAGGTATTATATAAATAGTGAGTAATACAAACAAAAACAAGCGAAAATGAAAACCCAATTAGTTTTTGACATTTTTGAAATACATATTTTATCCAGATATGGCTGTTAGATACATGCATTGGGGGAATAATTAAAAAGAGGCCCGAAAGGGGGCGGGGAATAGTTAACAAGATTTAAAAAAATTATAAACAGGTAAGCATATGCAAATTTTTGGATCTACTTAATCTCCTCCCCCTTCTAGAAAAGGGGGAAATTGTTAGATCCGATAAAGTTTGTACCTTTAAACGAATTGGCCCCCCTGTTGCAATAGGAGGGTGGGAGTATCATGATGCAATCAATTTTTTCGCTTATTTCATAATTTGCGCGGCGATCAGTCTTTGGTTCAAGCCATTACTGGTCCTGTTGTGACTGATCATGCCAAAAGGAATTTAATTTAATTTTGATTGCTCAAGTTCTCAAATTTCAAGCTCTCAGAAATGCATCTTTCAATTTGATCGCAATACTATTGTTTTGTGTTTCTGAGAAATAATGCTATTAAATTATGCTAGTCGATGTTTTTAATGTTTTTAAAATTTTATGCAAGTCGAGTTTTATGCTAGTCGAGCGGTCATCTTGATTTACTACTCATTATTGTAACTTTGAACAGCATGCAGTTCGCCAAATTATTAATTGATCAAAAACAAAATTTTGATTCCTTAAACGAACTAAGTCATTGTTGATATAAAAAAGAAAATTAGGCTGATATTTTTTGTCCGACAACCACATATTATAGTAATTATTGCATGCTAAAATGCACACATGCTTATCGCTCCTGCCTTCAATTAAACATCGAAGTAATTTAAGTTTTCAGCATAAGAAGACTGCTCATATACCGGAGCAAATTCTTGATTATTCCGACGACTGCACTTTAAGGCCAATTCCAAAGAATTTTGTGATAGAAAAATTGACAAAATAATCAATTGTTTAGTTTTTTTTTAAATTGTACCCCCACACGCTTGATTTTAACTACAAAGTGGTGTATTTTAAGTCTGTAAATAAAATCCAGACCAAATAACTTCCTCAATTCAATTTGGAGTTGGGCATTAATCCGCCTTAAAACGCATTACTCGTGTTGTCAGAACGCAATATATCGCTCGTTAATTATTCACAGTTGCCAATTTTTAACTCCATTAGCTTTAGGAAAAAGATCGCAGATGATTTTTCTTTTTTTGGCGCCAGACAAAGTTTTTCAGATAGCTCTTCTGTCTCAAACGCTTAGTTGAAAAATCGAAAAGTGACCGAATAGAAAAAGAACTACACCAAGCATAAATGTTTTGCTTTTTTCTTCGAAAATCGGAACAATTACAGCTGCGTGGGTTTTTTTAAATGCTTAAAAATAACACGCTTTTAACGGTTAATAGGGGTCTTATTTGTCATACGTTATAAAATTATCGAAGGGGCGTAGTAATAAGCATAAATGACCATTAGAATGCTATCAGCATTGCTTTTATTAGATGTTCACTCAGACGAGTAAAAAAACTTTAACTTGATTCGTCGGGGAATTTGAAAAGACTTTTTCACCAATTCATACTTTGGCTGAATGCACGCTGTTTAAAATCACAAATTTTTATAAGGAAATCGTGAAATAGCGATCTATTCAGGATCCATTGAGTAATCCTCCCCCTTACCTTCCCCCGCAATGACACCATTTGAGCTATCTTTCCCTTAAACAAAGTCATTGTTGATATAAAAAAGAAAAATAGGCTGATATTTGTTGTCTGACAACCACATATTATAGCAATTATTGCATGCTAATATGCACACATCCTTATCGCTGCGGCCCTCAATTAGACATCGAAGTAATTGAAAATTTCAGCATAAGAAGACTGCTCATATACCGGAGCAAATTCTTGATTATTCCGACGACTGCACTTTAAGGCCAATTTAAAAGTATTTTGGTAGAAAAATTGACAAAATAATCGGTTGTTTAGTTTTTTTTTTTAATTTACCCCCACACGCTTGATTTTAACAACAAAGTGGTGTATTTTAAGTCTGTAACTGAAATCCAGACCAAATAACTTCCTCAATTCAATTTGGAGTTAGGCATTAATCCGCCTTAAAACGCATTACTCGTGTTGTCAGAACGCAATATATCGCGCGTTAATTATTCACATTGGCCAATTTTTAACCCCAATAGCTTTAGGAAAAAGATCGCAGATGATTTTTCACTTTTTGGCGCTAGACAACAAAGTTTTTCAGATAGTTCTAAAAACTTCTGTCTCAAACGCTTAGTTGAAAAATCGAAAAGTGACCGAATAGAAAAAGAACTACACTAAGCATAAATGTTTTGCTTTTTTCTTCGAAAATCGGAACAATTACAGCTGCGTGGGTTTTTTTAAATGCTTAAAAATAACACGCTTTTAACGGTTAATAGGGGTCTTATTTGTCATACGTTATAAAATTATCGAAGGGGCGTAGTAATAAGCATAAATGACCTTTAGAATGCTATCAGCATTGCTTTTATTAGATGTTCACTCAGACGAGTAAAAAAGCTTTAACTTGATTCGTCGGGGAATTTAAAAAGACTTTTCCACCAATTAATACTTTGGGTGAATGCACGCTGTTTAAAGTCACAAATTTGTATCAGCAAATCGTGAAATAGCAATCTATTCAGGATCCATTGAGTAATCCTCCCCCCCCCCTTCCCCCCACCACCCGTTATGACACAATTTGGGCTATCTCCCCAGTAGTAAGACGCTACAAAACGACTTCAGCAAACGCAAGTAGATGGTTAATGTGATCATAGCACGCAAGCAATTGATCGACTAAAGTTCAATTTACATGAGTAGCGAGAAAATTTTTTGAGGTGGCTCAATTGATCCTCTATCCGTTATTCAACTTTATTTTTTAAATGGGCATGCTAATCGACACACCTGCTAATAGGCCAGTATCCGTCTAATTGATTCTGTTTTTGAACAATTTATCAATTTTGATTTTATACCAAGTTTGATTTAAAAATTCGACTAGGTTTTTCAAATTTACCTAGTTATAGCAGCCAGAGGTCCAAATGTCTCCTCTCTATGTACAAGTGCATCGCTTGGAACTTCAGTAATGAGTGTCGGCTCAAAATAAAGGGGGCCCAGTGATCTGTCGACTTTCCCGCCTATTTTTAGAACCCCTCCACGCGCGATTGCGTCGTCAACGTGTCTCGAAACTTTTCCCACTGCTCTTTTGTTTATCAAGGGTCCCTGACTGTTTTTGGAATTGATAGGGGGGCCCATTTTGATATTTTTCACTTTTTCTTCCAGCTTTTGACAAAATTGATCGTAAATTGAATCCTGAACTAGAATTCTGTTGGCGCAGATGCATGTTTGGCCTCCGTTTCTGAACTTGGAGTCAGTACATGCTTGAACAGCTTTTTCTAAATCGGCAGATTCGAAAACTATAAAGGCTGCGTTTCCTCCGAGCTCCAACGAAAGTTTTTTAACCGTTTGACTGCATCGCTCGTACAACCACTGAAACATTTCAAAATTGCTGTTTTCAAATATGATTAGTTAAAAGGAAAATTCATGTTATTACACCACAGGGGCGGATCTACGATTTTACTGTTGGGGATTTTCAAAAAGTTTTCGAAATATTTGTCGACTTGTTTGTAAATCGACCAAATTTTTTTCCGAGCTTGCAGAAATCACTATGAAGAATCTATTTGGAACACAATTTCTTCGCCCTAGGCGAAAAAAAACAGACCAAAAATGACGTTTTTGGGCTTTTTTTGGAAGATTTCGACCAAAAAACAGCGTTTTTTGACGCACGCGCTCTCAGAATGATTATACATTGGCGCCTTTCGAAAACTTTAGGGTCGGACAGCCGAAAATAGTACTCAAGGGGGCCTTGGTTGGTCAGGGTGTCAAGTTGTTTTTGACAGGGTGTTAGTTAAAAAGCAACCCCCCTCCCAATCCGCCGCCCCCACCCCTAAATCCGGGTACCCTTACACCATATCATTATCGTTTTTTTTTTGCTGTCATGAAATTAAAAAAAGAAAAAGCCGTTTGATTTTTTATTTTTCATCAATTAATTCGAATATGAAATTAGGGAGGCAGCAAAGGCGTGATTTTATTTGAGCTCGAGATGATGTTTTTCTTTTTTTTGTTCAATTCTCAGATAACTGACGTAATAATTTAAATAATATAAATATATGGGGATTTTTTAAAGAAATGAAACGTATTAATTTCTTGCCTTTCCTGCTACTGTGGATCCTGTGAATGAGAGTTTCCGGACCAGTGGACTGTCACACAACACCCCAGACACCCGTCGCATCTTGTCACGACTGCACGTGACTACATTGAACACACCTGCAACAGATGCCTTGATCTGATTGGTACACCTAGTTAACCAATCAACCAAATGGAACTCTTTATTATATTCTACCAGCTTGTTCAATTAATAAAAGGGGCGATGGGTAGGTGGGGTGGTGTGGGAGGGTTGCAGATTGGAGAGAGAGGGGGGGGGGAGTTGTACGTTCTTTTCCCTGCAGGAACTCAGCAGCCTGAATATCCAGTCTCCCTGTGCTATTCTTAAGACACCCATTTTTGGCGGACCAGCCCTTCACTTTTCTAGAAGCGCTTAGACGCGAAATGTACTATTTTAATTTCCAAGCCAAAAAAAGTTTTGTTGCTCCTTTTTTTTCCGTTGATGTCAATAGAGCTTGGAAAATCAATTTTGTTGACCTAAACAAGCGCGACAAAAATTTTTTTTTTTGTGAAAATCTGGCAAAAAAACCCTACATGAGCCAAAATTTGTCAAGCAAGGGATTGTGCGCCTCTCTTGCGATGTTTCAAACATATTGGTGCACGCATCAGTTTTTGTGTAGTAAAATCTCTAAATTTGAGTTTAAACAAAACTTATAAGAAAAACGTTTGAAAGCTTGTTTAGTTTGTCGAAAAAAAAAACGTTTTTAAGAAGTAAAAAAAAACAGAAAAAAGTATAAACTTGTCAGCTGACCCGGTGGAAATCCAGCTAGGTTGATGAGGTGTGCCAGAGCGAGTGCAGATAGGGGCGTGTCCTCTGCTGGTTTGACGATGACACAGCAACCCGCAGCCAGGGCGGCGGCCGCCTTCCGCGAGATCATCTGCAGGGGCGCGTTCCACTGGAAAGCGACATGAAATGTAGCAAACATCAAACCTCATTCAATTTAGTGTTGTATCTTTTTTTATTCTAATTTCACCTTGAAAACAGTCTTTACCCACATTCTTTAAGCCTCACTGACGCAGAGGAAAATCAATAACTCAAGTTATTAGTGAATAAGCAAAACATATTTTACGCAGAACTAAACAGAAAGCACATGAGCTAAATTGAAATTCCAAGAAACACAGTAGCCAGGGGCGGATCTAGGATTTTCTCGAGGGGGCGGATTTTCAAAAAAAATTTGAAAATTTTGACGACCTTTTTTTTTAGGTCGATCAGATTGATTTTCCGAGCTCTCCCAAAGCAGTAAAAAGACCCTGTTTTGGCCAAATTTTCTGCGCCGCAGGCAATTTTTTGAAAAAACAGGTCAAAAAAGCCGTTTTTGGGCACTTTTGAAATATTTGACAAAAAAAGCGTTTTTTTTGGCGCGCGCTCCCCCTCAAAATTAGTATATATTGGCGCTGAAGGTGCCTTTAGAAAAAATTTAGAGTCGGTCGGCCAAAAATGGATTTCTTAAAAAGTACCAAAGGGGGACCCTTTGGGTTGGCAAGGGTTCGAATCCCTGAAAGGGGGGCGTCCGCCCCTGACTACCTATAGTTTTTTAGTTTTTTTTTCTTTAACAAGTTTGTAGGGTAGTCACCTTATAAAAGATCATATTCTATATTTTACGAAATTTTCAGAAAAGTAAAAATTCGACTTTCTTGCAAAATAAAAGAATAATAATGACTAGGAGATGTTTTTTGTATGAGCCACAGGCCTAGCCCGAAGGCTAATTTACAAGTTTAATCAAGCTATGGCAAGTTTAATCAAGCTATTACAAGAAAAGAACACGCCTTGAAAATATCAGCGCATGGTCGGTTCGAACTTTCAACCATACGCTTGCTGGGAATCATCACTACCGATACGCCAGAATGCGATGAGGGAGCCGATTTCAACTTAGTAATAAACTGACAGTTTTTTTTTTGTATTTGTAAAATAAGAATTGTGAACTACAAGTTTCAAAAACCCGTTCGATATGTGCGACTTATTACATTCACTGTCGTTCGTAAAAAACTGTTTCTTCTTGTAATTACCCAGATTGACTAAACTGTTCTAATCATACAATTTTCATATTTTAAAATGCTTCTTGTCAAACAATTTTAATGTCTTTATGGGTGCAAAAAAAATCAAAAAAAATTCAGCCAAATAGTTTTCTACACAAAAAACAATGTTTGAGCAGCTTTTTATCTGAATACTAGTTTTTTGAGTTTTTGTCAAAAAAATAACCTTTGTTTTCTCTAATAAGAAATACCATTGGTTAAAGGAAAACAACTTAGCCTGTAAACAGCATTCAGAATTTTGCTATTAAGTTTCATATTTGTTTTCACTCAAAATAACCAAATAGTAACTTGAAAATGAAGCCGCAATGAAGCTTTTACTTCAAAAAACCTAGTGGTTGAAAATCTTTTGAAAAGTTAATTCTGTACTTTTTTTACTCATGCGTGAAAGTAATTATTTTTTTCGGAAAAAAATTAGCTTGAGCATAGAATGATTTCCCGAAAAATTTTCAAGTTTTTTTCAAATTTTTGTAAACTGTATTTTCTTGGTGCCATGTAACAATGCTCATTCAATCAATTGCATTTATGGAAGTCGTATAAAAGCAGTTTTCCATAGATTCCAATGAAGTTGTGAAAGCATTTCCGTAAACTCCCAAAGGTATGTAAAGTCACAAACCCATTGAGTTGTACGATCATCACTTTCCGTGAATTAAATTTAACCAGGTTTGTAATAAAAAGACTAAATTTATCAATTCTACTGTTCAAAATCATAATTAAGTAATAACTCGAACAAACCTTATCAATTTACATGTATGATGAGGGTGGCTACTCCAATTGGATCTTTTTGCTACAAAGTTTTTTTGTAATTTCAAATGTAGTGATAAATGGGTTGTTATTTTATCAATTCACAGGAGTGACCAGGGCGACCTATTCGATTAGGTCTTATTTGTTATGAATTTTTTGTATTTTATCTTATATTAAGCGATGAAGTGATATTACATTTGCGATAAACAAGGGTTTTGCAACCGCATTACGAAACCAAACTGGGCATTCTGTGCATTGTAAGCGAATTCCGCAACAGGTCAAAATCAGATTTGTTGCGAAATCCGCAACATTGCTACTTTTCTTTAATCTTCTTTGCTGTTTTGGATTCCACAAACAAATACATAAAAGACTGTACCATTCAAAATTGCTCCAAAAATAGGCAAATTTGCGGAATCCGCAACTGTATTTGCGGAATCCAGAACAATTTGTGAAATCCACAAACAAATAATAAGACATGTTTATTTACATTACAATGTAAGTGAAATCCGCAAATGTAAGTCGAATTCGCAAAATTTGTATGCCGAATCCGCAACTGTAAGCGGAATCCGCAAATTGTAAGTGGAATCCGCAAATTGTAAGTAGCATCCGCAAATTGTAAGTGGAATCCGCAAATTGTAAGTGGAATCCGCAAATTGTAAGTGGGATCCGCATTTTGTTTGCGGATTTCACTTAAATTTGCGGATTCCACTTACATTTTGCGGATTCCACTTACATTTTGCGGAATCCACTTACAGTTGCGGAACCCAAAACGACTAGCTATTTTTTATTGTTGCTGAATCCGCAACAAAACAAATGCGCCGACAAAATATACGTTACAGGTATTTGTTCGCGGAATCCACGAAGTTTTTGTAAGTGGATTCCACTTACATTTTGAAACATGTTTAAAGATTTGTCTCTGGAATCCAGGAACATACAGACACAAAATTGTGCGCCTATCCAGTGCACATTTTGGTCTCGTAATGTGAGAACTAGACTTTCACCCCCCCGTAAATATCGTTGTTCACAGGATCTTCCAATCTGTACATTTGTCAATCAATAGACGAATTTTGAGCTTTTCAGCTTTTAAAATACCCGTTCTTTTAAAAAACCCGGGTATTCATTTTTGTTTTTTTTAAAATCTTTTTTCTACTTTATCGGTTTCAAAGCTTTCGGCTTATATTATATCGGTTCCATAGCATCTTTGGGCATCGTATGAGCAAACAATTTTCCTGAGTACGAGTGTGTATGTTTTGAAGGATGGGACTTTGTATGTTTTGAAGGAGAAGTTTTTTGAGAAAACATTTTTTCAGCTCAACGGGTGTTTTCTCAAGTACTGTGGGCTTTGTTATCGCTTCCTAACTTTTGTTGCGATGCTTTTTTTTTCTCAAAATGAGGTTTTCATAACAAATTACGCCAAATATATGAAAATAATGGTAGATCTAGTTTTTTTGTTCAAAAATTTTTTAAAATTTTTTCGACAGCAGTTTTCCTTCATTTTATGCTCAATAAATTGCTAGGCTATGTTTGTTTCGTATCGCATTTTTTGTGAACCTTTGGTTTGCCTCTGTGTACATAATAACAACTCACAGGAATTTCAAGGGCGGCGATTCCGATTGAATCTGATTTGTAAAAATTAGCTTTTTAAATTGTAATAAAGTAAAAACTGGCTTGTAAGTACTGTTAACTCACAGGTGTGATGAGGGCGGCGATTCCGATTGGCTGCCTGAGGAAGAGCAGTTGGCTGTCTTTCTTCTGCACCCCCAACATGCACTCCCCTCCCACCCTCTTCGCCTCCTCCGAGTACCACTCGTGGAACACATTCGCCTTCACAATCTCCCCCCGAGAGTCAGATAGAGGCTTACCCTACTCACACACACGCACACTTGTTATTTAAATAACATTTCGCCAATTTTCTTCTGAAAAAAAATTTCAATCGACAGTTTGGTGTGCTTAGAGAAATGCTTAGAAAAAACCCAGCTCATGCAATCAGGAGCAGATAAAGCAGTTTTAGCGGAAATGGGGCTCAAAAAATTTGGGTAATTTT
Source organism: Symsagittifera roscoffensis (assembly GCF_963678635.1). Lineage (NCBI taxonomy): Eukaryota > Metazoa > Xenacoelomorpha > Acoela > Convolutidae > Symsagittifera > Symsagittifera roscoffensis. Next base: position 54,181,188 of record NC_087068.1, on the reverse strand, counting down.
TTTGTGGAAACTTTAAAAGTTTTCGAAAGCGCTATCCAAAAATACTAAAAATATTAGAAATATTAGAATGGTCAAGTGAAATAATTCGCATTCAGTCCTTCTGAGATGGGATTACCAACACCCCCCCCCCCCCCCAAGTACCATTTTTTATCATACATTACCCCCTCTAGAGTGACAAGTTGGGTGAGGTGGTCGGTGTTGGTGGCCACCAGGCCGAACAGCTTCCTAAGCAGACCACTTCTCTCCTTCAAAGTACTCTCTCCCCATTCCCTCTGAGCTCTATGTGCTCTCTCAATCGCCTCCAAAGTGTCAACCTCATCCATGTCAGGAACTGATCTACACAAATAAATATCAACTGGCAATCCACTGCAGAATTTTCTGCATTCTAAATGATTATCTAATTTTTAGGCTAGAAAAACACCTAAAAAAAATTGATCAGTGAAAAATATTGTGAGATTTCAAGTCACAACTTCTTTATCATCAAGAAACTCAAGGCAAAATTTAATGCAGAACTTCTTTATCATCAAGAAACTCAAGGCAAAATTTAATGCAGAGCTCAAAATATTGATCAGAGTGGGTAAAATTAGTCTTTTACAGAAACTTTATTGAACATATTTCGAAGAAAGCTCCATAAAACACAATCTTTTTCGAAAAGTTACATATATATCACCAAAATTCCAGAAAATAAGTTGCTCCAGCAGTAAAGGTTTAAAACAGTTAAAATAGTGAATTAGACACACTAAGCGTTTACAAGAAAACAGCAACATAAGAGTAGGACGATTAATCATAAATCGATTAAGTTTTGTTGTCGAAAAATTTGAAAAGCAGTATTTCACACAGAAATAAAAAATTACCGGTTATCTATTCTATAGGATAAGGATATGACCTGGAGATAAGGCTGATTCAGCGATACACAGATGATACAAAAAAAATCAATCAGATTTCGAACATAACCCTAACTTTTTCCAAATGTTTTTTCATAAATGAATCAAACGAAGGACTTTTCTAAACAACTAGCAGAATTTCAAAAATTTGTATTTTTCAAAGCTCGAATCTTGATACAATCGTAAAACGATTTCCAAAAATTAGAGGATCATACCGAGTCAAGTACCGGGTATCGTTTTTTAAAACATCAGAAAAAACTCAGAAACTCAACGGCTCATACAAAACAAAAGCATAAGAGTGATATCATCAGAGCCAAAACTTAGCGGGCGTCTTTTGTACAATTTATATGATGAGTTAAAAAATCAGCCAACTCAAAAATTCAGAAAATCAATTTAAAAAAAGTATCAACCAACACTCGATGGAGACTCGAAATGAGAAAAATACAAAATTGAGATAGAAAAAAAACATTTGGCTTCAAACCAGAAATTGTGAAAAACACAAAAAAATTAAAATTAAAAAACAAATCAGTGCAACGCTTTAGAGAAGAAAACAACTGAAGTAACCAGTTACTAGCTTTATTCAAATTTAAAAAACGAATAGAAGAAATTACTGCATAGCAGTTTGTTAAATACATGAAAGTAACAAATAAAGGGAAAAAACTCATTAACAACAGCTGCGAACTTTTTTGAAAAGTTCTAATAAACGAATTACTGCTTTTTCACAAACGAAAAAATTCAACAAATTGATTGGTTAACGGTTTATCTCAATCCCAAATCATTCAATACTGGACAAAATGAATCACTCAATTAACAAAAGTAGATGTTGAAGGAAAAAGTAAAGTAACTGGAAACAAAGAAACTGAATTTTAAAAAAATTCAGTTTAAATACTTTTTATAGAAAGCTGCTGATGGCAACCCTGACGTTACACATCCTTTTGTGGTTCGGTGCTCTTCACAAAACATGTTTGAAAAGGTAAGTTCAACCAGTTTCCTGCCACAAATCTCTCTGTTAAAGTAAAATTTGACTCGAAAACTCGCTTGTCGTTGGACTCGTAGCCGGTTCATTCAACTTTCTTGAAATTGTTCACTTTACGGTTACTGCTTTTACCAGCTGTGCCATGTACTTGTAGCCTCCATAAAACCCGCAGAGGAATATGGAGGCATTTGAGGTAGTGGACACATAACTGAGCCCATGCGGCAGCAACTAATGAACAAATTCAAGCTGGGATTCAGCTTTCAAAACGAAAACTGAAGCCCAAAACCAAGAGTAGTTTTAGTAAAATGAGTCTGAAATGCAGCAGAGCATCAAAAAATTATCACCAAGCATCAAAAAATAACCCGGGCTTATCTTTCATAAAAATGGTATAAAAAAGTGAAACAAAACATCCTTGCAAAGCATCAATTAGTTCAAATATGCATGCTTAAATAAAAACAATAAGATTATGCACAAAACCGATGCTTGATGAAAAGCGCAGGTTAGCAGTAGCGTTTAAACCTATTTGCACAGCATAGCTGTAGAAATATAGACTGTAGCTAAAACATGCGTAAAATGTCAAGGTAGAGACTTCTTAAACATGGCTGGAAATTGCTCGCTCATTTAAATAATAGATAGATGAGGTGCAAAACTTTTGAACAGAAATTATGTTTTGAAAAAGAACAACAGTTGCATTTTGTCGCGCATTTTTGATGTTTCAGACAACCTTAAGACCTGTAGCGGATCAATTAGATGAAAATTTTTAATATGTACTATATGTACTGACGGGGAGCAAGTGCCAAAAAAACGCAAGGAGGTTGGCCAAAATTTTTTATAAAAACCGGCTTAAAACGCCTTTTTGACCTGTGTTTTCAAAAAATCTAGGTCAAAACAGATTAGGTGTAGGCATTTTTTTGGTTTTCTTAGTGATGTCTCGGGCAAGCTTGAGGACTCATGTTTATCTCATAGAAAACTAACAAAAAAATAAATTGCTTTTAAAAATTAAATCTCCGTTAAAACATTTTCCAACTGTTTAGACATAGCTAGTTATATTGAGAGGCGCCAAAAAATTGGAACAGACAGAATGAATCAAAAAGGACAGTCTGCGTTTTTGAGCATCTTTTACCCAGAGTTTTTAGCTCGTTTTTCCTTTTGGACAAATGGTTGACCTAGATCTTTTAGCATTATTAACAAGGTCTTTTTCCTTAAAGTTTGATAAAACTTTGTGTAACATATTGTGCTTTTAAGTTATTGTTTTTTTTTTCGGAGGCTTAAGCAAACTTGTTGTTATTTTTTATTAAAGTAGTGCTCAATCGTTGTCTCAAATTGGCCCATGTTTCTATGTTAAGACATACAAACCTAAAGAGAAATAAGTGGTATCTGGTGGAGAAGTTTTTCATAATTTTAATCAAGTGATTTCAGAGTGCAACAAGGATAGCCTGTTACTGTGCAAGTAACACAAAATGTTCCGACGGTGGTCTTGAAAACTATAGCAACGTTTTTAAAATTATTGTTTTTTTTCGGCGCATTGTGATAAAAGGAGCTGAAAAAAGTAAGGAATTATTTATATTCGATATTCGACATGAAATAAGACATCACGCTCGCTTTATTCGCTCGAAACACAACGAAAAATCAAAAATTTTAAATTGGTTTTTCTCGACTCTGTGAAATTAAATTCACTAACTTCCAAAATGACAAAAAAGTTGTATTGTTGTACAAAATGTTTTTAGTTTCCATTTGCGCGCTTTAGCGAGCATAGTTTAACAGTCAAATTAATCTATTTTTTCAGCCTAATTTGCAAATGTTAGTAACTTTGGGGCTCGTTTACTGCTTTTTGATAGCATGTGCTTGTAATTTCGATTAGTAAGAAGCTGAGAGAGCTAATGCATTTTTCATTCATTGAGTGAACCGAAGAAAGTTATTCGTTTCAAATAATAGTACAATAGTAAAAATTCCTTCCAGAAATTTTCAGCTAAAAATCTCGCACTTTTTTTTGAAATGAATAATCTATACTTAATTTTGTTTTATGCTTCCCAAATTATTAGGCGCAAAGTTAGTATAGTTAGTTATATCCCTTTTTTTACGTGCAAGTTGTGTCTATGTGTACTTGGTTCTTTTTTGCTCGCGTTGGCAACTTTTTAGCATAGTTGAAACAAACTGGCTCAAAGATATTTCAAATTAAGCTTCGGTAGTTTAATGGTCGTAGTGTTAGAATAATATATACTTTTTTCATCATTGTACAAAAATTAACCCCGTATGGGTGTGTGAGTGTATGTGTGTGTGTGTGGAAAAGCTACTCACTTTTTGATCACTCCAGAGAAATGATTTCAAAACAACTCAACTACGTGGCGGTGGGAGCAAATTGCTTTGAGACGTTGATTGTTGATTTAGTATACTGTTTAGGATGAAAAATAATTATGTTGAAGCTTAACAAATATATTTCATGCATTGAGTTTTGGCCAAGATATTCATCATACCTTTTCCATGTCTTAATTATTTTCCTAGAAATTAGTTACGCAGTGAATTTTTGTTCAAGCAAAATCAACTGAGATTGTTTTGAGATGTGAAAAATTTGACAGACACAGCTTTTTAATTAAAATTACTCTAGTTGACAAAATTCAGCGCAACTTAAGATATATTTCGCGCTATTAACGCGTTAGCGGATGTTTAATCCGTCTTAGAAATCGTTCCAAGTTAGTTTCAGGAAGCTTTTTTGCCATAATTGATTTAATACAAGGAGCGAAATCTATTTTTTTGTACTTTTTATGGTGTGTGGGGGATGATTTTTGTAGAAAAGATTTCAAATTTTAGAAAAATAAATTTTCATTTTATTTTATTACATTTAATATGTTAATGATATTTATGTTATTACTGCTCCATAAACCTTAAAAGACATGCTTCAAATACGTCGAAATCTGGCTCACAAACATTTATTGCTGAAAAAAAAACTGAAAAAGTGGACGAAGTGAGTCAAAATAAAAAAAAGTCCATCGTGATTTGTGAAGTTAAAGTTTGTGGGAACTACCAATTAGCCATTGTTGGAATTATGACTGTTATTGCGCAATGCTTAAATTATTTGCTTAACGCGTTGACCGCGAATCGAGTTGGCTAAAAAGTAATTCACTTTTAGGTTGATGTCGCGCCTAAGTCTTTGCACTGCAAAAATTGCTTCGGATTTTCTCTGTTGAGCAAGTCTCGTTAAAAATATCGGTCGCAAAAAGTCGAGATTTTTATATTTTTGGTCGCGCAAAGTGATCCGGCCTACTTTTTTGGATCGCGAAGGTAACGACTTAATGAATTTCGGTATTCGACCTAGTTACTATTGCACGTTGATCCATTCGCTTTGCAAAAAAATGTTCGTGCTGATCATATCAATATTTTTAATGTTAGTTTTGGTTTCATTGCAGTCGTTTCATTTGGTTTCATTGTTAGTTATTTCAGTTTCATTGCAAATGATTTAAAAATCATTTGAGGTAGAAGTTTCTAAAATTGTCTCAGTGTCAAAATTACTGAAAAAAAAAGAAAAAATAGTCGCTTAACTCTTCATTTGAGACAAATGGCTAGCAACCGGATCATTTCTGGTTTTTTTTTCTGTGAAATAACGAGCATAACGAGTTTTTTTTTTCCTTACCCGAGTACTTCTCCATTGGCTGGGTTGATGACTTCGAAAGTGTCTCCACATAATGAGTCCACCCATTTTCCTCCCACGAAAGCCTAGAACAAGGAGCAGAAATACAAAAACATTAGCGTATAAATGATTTAGTGTGATAAATATTTGGAAAAAATTTAAATATTAATATGTTAAATATTTGGAAAATTTTTATTAAGTGTTCACTAGTAAATAGTAAATATCTATATTACTCGTGTAAATGAAAAAGAAATATGTATTATTAGCGTAAATATGACAAGTATTAATATTTGATTAGTCGCGTCGTCAAATTCTTCAGTCGAAAAAATGTAATCAAAGCAGATCAGATAAAAGGGAAAACTCCTCGGTCTATTCATGTTGCCGTCATCCATTTTTCGGCAAAAATTGTGGTGAAAAACCAAATTTCTAAATTTACCTTATCAAAGACCAGAGGATTTTCGTCAAAAGGACCGAATTTGAATCCGTTCATTGCTTAAAGAAAAATTCGCTGAAAAGTCGTTGAACTGTTATTGAGACAAGTTCGCTCTTAGAATGAATTGAAAATCTTTTCAGAAGATCTTTTGGATCATGTTTGATGGTGCCAAATTAGATCACGAATACAAAATGATGATAACAGTAATTTACAAAGTGCATTCACCTTACGAATTGAATGACATCTTAGTTCTTCGGAGGCCGCGCTCTGTTAAAGTTCAAAAATTCCAGATAAGCGCAATTTTGAATGACACGAGAAGTCAAGTTTAAACCTCAAATTTCAAATCTACGTGATAACTTCTGTTTTTGTATGAATTGCAAATTAAAACCCAAGTAAAAAACAACTCATATGCAGACAAGGGCAGATTTGGGGGGGGGGGTCTTTGGGGTGGGGGGATTGGAGGGATTTAGGGGTAATTTAGGGGGGAAAATGGTGGGCCTTTGGTAAAATTTTACGACATGCATTTTTCGTTCATACAAAGTTCGAGACCTTATACGCTTCATAATTTTTGTTAGTCTACATATAGGGCCTACTTTAATATAAACTGATCTGGTGCATATACAAAACAGTTCCATACAAAACAGTCCAATACAAAATAGTCCGAAAAAATCATGCAACGGAGGAAAAAAACAGTCCGATACAAAACAGTCCGGTTTAAGGTCGATAACGGCTCTTATTTTCGTTTTGAATCCTACCCTCTGTTGGCAAGCTCGCAACACGTTGGCGCGACTGCAGCGGTCACTATTTTGTTCATTATGTTTGTAAAACAAAAGACAATTCTCGGCGTGCCGGCTTGTTATAACAATAAATAATTGGGACTGTTTTTCGGACTGTTTTTTCGTTCATTTTCATATTTTTTCTGACTGTTTTCTAGTGGACTGTTTTTTGTGGGACTGTTTTGTACAGCAGCGACTGATCTGCACACGACAAGATAATTTTAGCGTAGATCTGATTGACTAAAAACGCACAAAAACTACACATTTTAAGGACAAAGATTTCGGGCTAACATTTGCTCAGAAAATTGTATCCTTATATTTTTAGTTTATTTTTAAATATCATTCACTCAGCTTACCTTATGTCAAATTTCGACTAATCTGAGAAAAAGCCAGTTGCTAAAAATTTTGTGCGTTTAATTTAAGTTCAAACAATTGAAACAGTCTCAAGGAAATTAAATATACACCAATTTGGAGGGGAATTTGCGCCAAAACAACGTAGTTTTCCGGCCCATTTTTCAAAAATTTGAATGCGACCCAGAAAATTGGGTCAAAATAGAGTGTTAATGGGAAATTGATGCTTAAGTTTCTCCCAATTTCCCATTAACACGCTACACCACCTAACTAACACGCTACACCACCTAAAAAAACGCTACACCACCTACTGGTTCATTTGCTAAGCACTCTTCCTCAAAGTAAACCTCTCTTGTAGCCTCAAAAAATTTTACAGAGGGTTTGATTTCTAAAAAATTGTGATAAACCTTAAAAATTGTTTTCAAATTAAGAGTTTGTATTTGATGAAGTAAATTTATTTTCTTTGCTATAAAACACAAATTTGGATGAAAAACATTTTTGTTCATACAAAAATCGAGATCTTATACGCTTCTTAATGTTTGTTGGTCTAAATATGGGCCTATTTTAACATAAACTCGACGAGAGATAAATTTAGCGTAAATTGATTGACTAAAAAACTCACAAAAACGACACGTTTTAGGGATAAAATTTCGGGCCAACTTTTGCTCAAAAAAATGCATCCGTTTAACTTTACTTAATTATTAATATTCGCTCAAAATAGTTTTCGTGAATGTGCGACTAATAAAAGCCAATTTGAAAGAATTATTGTGCGTTCAATTTATTTTCAATAAATTTGAACTTATTTTGATAAAATGAACAGCTAGCTTAAGTTCCCTCTGCAAGCTATTTTAGGCCGGATCGAATCTTGGCTAACGCGTTAAAAGCACGGAAACCTTATTGCACATTAGGGGTCTCAGACTGGCCAATTTAACAAATTTCAAATCACAATTACACTTATCACAATGAGTTACAGGTGAGTTTTGCCTGAAGAAAAATTTAGACCCAGCAAAAATTGTACATCAATTTTTTCCAAAGTCTGAACGGTAAGCGCTATTGCAAAAACTAGAATGGATGAAAAGTATTTTGATGTGTTTTTTTTTGATGAATGTTTCAATTGAGGTTTTGTCTCTTTTAATAATGTTTCAGTTGTAGTGGTTCATTCAAATTTCTAGACATTATAAGCCTCATATTTTTTTGGTCTTCATATGGGGTCTACTTTAACATAAATTGGTCTGCACACCACAAGATAATTCTAGCAATGATTTGATTAACTAAGAACTGACAAAAAGACGCATTTTAGGAATACAGTTTTCGGGCCAACGTTTGCTCAACAGATTGGGTCCTTATAATTTAAATTAATTATTAAAATTTTTTGGCTGAATTTATATCATGTCAAATTACGACTAATCGGAGAAAAAAAGCCAATTTTTAAAATGTTTTTTTTTTTCCGTTGAATTCAAATTCAACAATTTTAAAACTATACTAATGAAAATAATTGCTAGCCTATGTTAAGTTTGCAAAATATTTGAGGCCGGGTCGAGTCTCGGCTTACGCGTTAAAAGCACGGATACTACATTGCACCTTAGTTGTCTCAAACTGACCGAATTGACATCTTTCAAATCACAATTACACTTAGAATAATTACCCACAGTTGAGTTTTGCCTGAAGAAAAACTTTTACATCGAGGAAAAAATTGTCCGAAATTTTTTTCGAAAGTCTGAACGGCAAGCGTTATAGCAAAAAACTAGAAATAATGAAAACTAAATTGACATTTTTTATTTGTTAAATGTTTCAACAGAGGTTTTGTGTGGTTTGTTAATGTTTCAATTATTCTCAAAGTATGCTTGAACAAGTAATGTGTTGAATTGAGCATCCTCTTTGATTTTCAAAAACTATGCTTACAATCGATTATAAGAATACGTGCAATTGTTAGCATAGTTTGTGGTGAGAATTTGAACGTGTTTCCTTTGGTGTCGGATAGGTTTTCAGAAGTTATGCTTTTCAAATTCAAGTTCAAGTTTTACTATTTTGATACTAATTTCTGAGCCAAAAAATGAGGAACCAAAAACAGTGTGAAAACAGAAAGATAAACAATTTTTCCAGAGTATAAAGTTATATAAAAAGTTTTTTTTTTGCCACAACTCAAACTAATTCTATGCAAAGAACTAGTCATACAAACTATATACATCAAAAAATGGTGTGCTAAAATGGTGTCAACGAATTTTCAAAGAACTTTTTTCCTGTTTTGGCATAAAAGTCAGTGCATTGTACGAAGCAAAAAAGAAAAAAAGCTTTTTTACCAGAAATCAGAAAAAACGCTGATCATACAATTTCCATATATGGAAATTGTACGGCTAGCTTTTTTATGGTCAAATTAAAATTGCCCCTAAAACTTTTTTTTTTTAACCGCAAAACGAATTTTGTACTCAAACAAACATTTTCCAAAACAAGTTCTTGCATGCAAATTTTTTTAAATGTGTATAACGTATTACGGTTTACAAAAGTTGGATGTTTTTCCGTTTCTCTGGATAAATTTTTTTCAGAAACGCCTTAAAATCTTATTTCTAGTGTATGGCATCTTATTGAATGCCTTGATCAATGTCTAATTAACTTTTTAAAATCAATTTTTGAAAATGATCATCTTTAAAAAAAATTTGAGGAATTCTTAATGTTTGGTTCTTTCAGCATATGAATGATTCGTTTACGACAGATCTAGAAAAATTCAAGAAGTTTTCGATGTTTTATAAAGGCAAGACGGTCAAACTTTTGGTGACTCCTAATTTTGTTACGTCTGTTATTTTTACCGAGATTTTCGTTACTTATGCTCAATAACAAACGCAACCAAAAAATTTTGTAAAAATAAATTCAAAAAATCATTTTTTTTTGGTTTATCGAAAAATGCTGGACACACATTTTCCATATATGAAAAATCACTAGTCATATACATTCAGGCAACTTTCTGTACTTTTGGAAAAGCATGAAAAGTGTATGACTAGGATTTTACCATATATGAAAATTGTAAGACTAGCCTTTTTGGTTAGTAATAAAACTGGAAGAAGATTGTTGTATAGGTTTTCGATATTTATGGTTTTCATCCTTGCTAAATATTTTAGTTGAGTGCGCTTAGTTTTTTAAAATTTGCTACTATTTGATCGAATTTAGTTTCAAGAAAGATAAAAGATTTTTTTTTTACAATTTCCTGCCATAACTATTTGTGAGCTGGTCTCTCCTTGTGCCTATGATCATTTTAATTCATAGGTAATTAACTTGAACAATTTTGTTCTGTTGCGTAAAATTTTCTAAACGATGTGTTAGATCTGGAAATTGTTGACAACCGATTCGCGAAGATTCAGTTTGTTGAATATCTGAATTTATTTAAAATTTTTTTTTATACATTCGAATTTAAAACAGGTTTTCTTTATTTGTTAGTAAAATAGTAGTTATTGATGTAGTTTCAAAGAGTTATCATGTAACTTTTATTGTTTCCTTTTAAAAAGTGTCTAAGTTTAGTGCGTATTTTGTGGTCTCACTACCAGTGTTTTCGATTCTGAGAAATTGTTGGTTATTGTATCAGTGATTTACGTAGAATTCACGTTTGTTGGCATCGATTAAATTTGATTTATTAAGTGGTTTTTACCCTTGCAATTATACTTTTTTCCCATAAAAATTTTTGTGTACAGGATTAACAGTTTTACAATCTTCATTTCTGACTGGTTTAGAGCTTCTGAAAAATTAATTGGTATGCAGCTGAAAAACTTTCAGAAATAAAATGACTTTTTAGTCAATTTTTATGATTTCGACCCAATTTTTGTCGGCTTAATTGCCGGATGTTTAGTTCTGTATTAACTTTGGTAGAATTTTTAACCTTTTTTCTTCCTGGTGAAGTTTTTGAATGTTTTTATGGTCTCCTGGGTTAATACACGCCAGAACTTTTTTTCTAAAAATTTTTTTTTCAAAAATTGTTGCTTGAATTTTTTCTGCAGTAAATTTTCTGATTTTTTTTTGTTCTATAAGTGCGTTAAATTAGTTATAGTTTTAATTAGTTTAGTGTGTTTTAGTTTAGAGCAACTTTACTTGAAGTCGAGTCAAGTTGATGACAATGCGTCTTGCTTTAATGTCAAACTTTTCCAGAAACTTTTTCATATTCTTCCAGATTTTTGTGAAGTTGTAATTTGCACCTATTGTGTGAAAATTTTGCAGCAAAGTGTTTTTTCAATTTAATCTTAATTTACATTTTATAGCGAATAACGAATAGGGTCATTTTTAAAATCATAGTTTTCTTTCTAGGATATACAGATTTTCTGTTCGCAAAATTTTAATGCTAATTTTGTTTTGCAAGTGGTGCGAAGCTTAGTTTCGCCTCTTCATAAAAAATTATTTTTGCCCTTTAAACAATTGTACAGAGTTACTGAGATCTCGTAGTCAAAGCTTGAAGTTTGTTACAACTTTTGTATACGACCAAATCTTGCATCAAAACGTATTTTCACATAAATTTTTGAAAAAAAAAACAAATATACATGATAATTTGAAATTCAAAATATAGTAATGGTGTTTCCATAATTTTTTTGATTAACTGTTGAGTTTCTATTAAATTCTAATCATTTCTAAATTGCATTCTGGTAGATTTTCAATGTTGAGTTTCTGGTTTTGGTTGATATCTAAGATTTGCGAGTTTTAGCGTGCTGACTCAAATTTTGTTGCATGAAAAACTGAATTTTTCTCATTTTTTAGGTAAATATTTTCTTCAACATTAGCAAAAAAATTTCTTTTTTTTTTTTTTTGCTTCAACAAAATTTATTCAAGGTTTTCAGTTTTCAATTAAGATAATACCATTGATTTTGGCTATTTATTTTGTACTGCAAGTGGTGCGAAGTGCAGTTTCGTCTCTTTATCAAAATTCAGTTTTGCCTCACACACAATTGTGGTGAGTTTTTGAGATCTCGCAGTCCAAGCATGGATTTTGATTCAAATGTTTTATACAATCAAATTTTTGCATCATAACGTATTGTCATCTAATTTATTGAAAACAAAAACAAATGTGCATGATAATTCTGAAATTCGAGTTTCAGTATTGATGTTTTCCATGATTGGGGCTGCACACTCAAAAGGTAAAATGTAAAATGTACCCTAAATGAGTTAAGGTAAAAAAAATTAAGGTAAAACATATCCTAACATTACCTTAACTTTACCTTAAAAAATTGTTAGGGTAAAATTTACCTGAACTGAATTAAGGTAATTTACCTTAACTTAACCTTAATTTTACTAAAAGTTTTTAGGAATGCGTTTAACTAAACAAGAATAAGGTATTTTAAGATAAACATTGGATCTCGTAGCCAACCTATCAAACTTTCAGTTCAACCATGTAGGTGATAAATTTTTTTCTAAGTATATTTGTATGTATGTATTTTTGTATGTATGTATGTATATGTATGTATGTATGCATGCAGGTATGTATGTATGTATGTATTTATGTATGTATGTTTGTATGTATGTATGTATGTATGTATGTATGTATGTATGTATGCATGTATTTATGTATGTATGTATGTATCTATGTATGTATGTATGTATGTGCGCACTTTTTGTGCTTGCCTATCCCAAAAAAAAATTAAATTTTTTTTTACAAAATTCTTTCAGGGATGAAAGTATCCAGAAAAAAATATCGCAACTGGTTGATACGTATTCAGTACTGTTATAGAAGTGTGTTAACAGCAATATTTCTGGATGAAACAATTCATAAGGTCAGTTTGAGGGCCTGATTTAGCATGAAATATCGCTTCAAAAAATGTTCTGCTTTTCATATCAAAAAAACTCAATCGTTAGAACTTCAAACTTTGCTCTCGGATATTTCTTGTTTTCATGCAACATTCATGTGTGCAAGAAGGTTAATTTCCCTAAACTACTTAACAAATGGCCATAAAAAAATCGAAATTAAAAGAAACTGTCAAATCGACATGCCGCTTTGGGTGCGCACTTTTTGTGTTTGCCTACCCCAAACAAAAATTGAAATTTTTTTTTACAAAAATCTTCTAGGGATGAAAGTATCCAGAAAAAAAAGTATCGCAACTGGTTGATACGTATTCATTACTGTTATAGAAGTGTGTTAACAGCAATATTTCTGGATGAAACAATTCATAAGGTCAGTTTGAGGGCCTGATTTAGCATGAAATATCGCTTCAAAAAATTTTCTGCCTTTTATATCAAAAAAACTCAATCGTTAGAACTTCAAATTTTGCTCTCGGATATTTCTTGTTTTCATGCAACATTCATGTGTGCAAGAAGGTTAATTTCCCCAAACTACTTAACAAATGGCCATAAAAGAAATCGAAATTAAAAGAAACTGTCAAATCGACATGCCGCTTTGGGTGCGCACTTTTTGTGTTTGCCTACGCCTACCCTAAAAAAAATGTTTTTTTTTTACAAAAATCTTCTAGGGATGAAAGTATGCAGAAAAAAAAGTATCGCAACTGGTTGATACATATTCATTACTGTTATCGAAGTATGTTAACAGCAATATTTCTGGTTGAAACAATTCATAAGGTCAGTTAGAGGGCCTTAATTCTCTTCACTTTTAAGGTTTTTTACCTTAACATTTAAGGTTATTCTACTTTTTTAAGGTAAATCTACCTATAAAATTTTTAAGGTGTTTTTTAAGGTTGATACACCTTAACTTTTAAGGTGATTTAATGTAAATTTTTAAGGTGTTTTAAGGCAAGTTAAGGTGTACTTAAGGTAGTGCAAATTTACCTTATGATATTTTTGTGTGTTGATTATTATGTTTTATGCGTTAATGGAAATTTATTTTACAAAAAAACATGTATTTACCATAAGTATTTGTGAAGTGGTCTCTCATTGTGCCTATTGTCATGTAAGTCATAGACAACAAAACTGATTAGTTTTGTTCTATTGTGAAAAATTTCTCGATTCGATGAGTTAGATCTGGAAGTTTGTGAAGGTTTAGTTTTTGACTACCTAATTGCTGCAGGGTTTAATTAGCTGTGACTGCAGTAAATATTATGTTTCAACCGAGTAATCTGGATCAATTCATTGAAAGGATTAAACTGTTTATGTTAGGTATTTTTGATCATCGCATCAGGTGGGTTTCAAGGTCATCTGCATTGAATCTGCTCGACTTGATTATCTTTGACTGCTGTTTTGCCGGCTCGTTCGTTAAATACACATTGTAGATTTCGCGAAGCAATTCATGGCCCAGACTGCTCCTAACTTTCTATATTTTCTCCGATTTTTTCTAGGATGTCTTGATGGGGCTTTGATTGTTTTTCATTAATGGGCTACTCAAAGAGCATTGTTAGGTTTATGAAAACATGTAGGTTTGTTGTAATCTATTATTACAGTTGTGATTCGAGAGCTGGCAATTTTATGGCTTCGGTTGAATGTTTTATCAATTGGTTGTTTTTGTTCCGACCATTGAAAATGGGGAGGAACTTTGTATTCAGGTATGTTTTAGTTTTTTGTTTTCATGAAAAAACAGGTACCAAAATTTATCATCGGACTGGTTTGAGTGATGTTTCATGTAAAAGACCTTACAGTCGTGATTCGAACCACATCAAAAATTATTTCTCAGTGTTGAGAAAAACCGGCTTGAAAATTTTGTTTTTTCGTCTTTTTTTGAGCGAATGAAGCAAGCGAGCAGTTTTTTTTTGATTGATAAATTGCTTAAAAGCCTAAAATAGCCTAATTTAAAACCTGTAAACTTAGTTTTACCTGGGTAACTTAAGTTAACTTTGAGTATTTTAGCGCCTTTTTGGAGTCAAATTTTTCAAAAAATATCAAAAAACTTGAAAAACTTATTTTTCAAATGTTTTTCAATTTATTTTATTATGGCTGTCAAATATACCTGATTCTTAGTTTTTTCTTCAGCTGGGTTTATCACACCACGCCAAAAAAACCACAATAATTTGAAAAAACTTTAATGTATTTTTAAGACTATGGTCAGAACATTATGTGCTACTTGCTCAGTAACCGGCTATACTTGTTCAATTATGTCCCTACTCATCTTAATAAAAACTTTTGTTCTTAAATCTATTTTTAAAAACCATTTTTTGTTTGTTTTGAAATAATTCTTACAGTTATTAGTTTCAATGAGTTTTGTTTTTGCTGACAAATTCTTTTGTCTTTGAATTTTTATTGGTTTGCGACAAAACACATTCCTGGTTTTGTGAAGTTCATGGGCTAAATGTTTTTTTTCCGTGTCGTTGAAAATTGTTTCAAATAAAGTTGCATATCATCAACAGTATTAATTTTTTAATTACAAGAGTCTTAAGGTTTTTTCTTATTACTGTTACTGCCGCTGACAAAATTACAGTATACAATTAACAAAGAAATTTTGAATTTTTTTGATCAACTCTATTAAAGCAGCAACGTAATTGTACAACAATCGGATTATACAAAAAATATTGATTGCAAACAGCTTTTGAAAACATATCAATTGAAATTTTGTCAACAGCAGCGATAAGAATGAAAACTAAAGATTCTTGTGATTTAACAAAACCAACACTGTTGAATGTACGCCTCTTAATTCGAAACAATTTTCAACGACGCTGCTTATGTTTTTATTGATATATTTTCAAAGGCTGATAGCAATGAATATTTTTTTGCACAATCTGATTGTTGTACAATTATGTTGCTGCTTTAATAGTGTTGATCAAAAAATTTTATGATTTCTCTTTTAATTGTATACTGTAAGCCAAATTGTCAAAGATAAAACATAAACGCACTGTATTCTTGTGTATAGACTCTGACCTTTAAATTATCTGTTTTAGGATCTGTGTTTATTCAATTAAAAGCGTTTGTTTAAAAGGATTTGTTGAATTCCAAAAAAAAGCGAAATTTAGTAATTTTTGGTCGACCTTTTTTTCTGAAATTGAAATATGCAAGTTCATTTTTACAGTGACTTTCTGCTTTGTATAGCATAAAACAACGTAGATTTTCAGAGTACTGAATTGCTACATTTTTTGGTCCAGCGTTTCCGTCAAAGTCAGATAAAAGTAAGACATTTTCCATCATTTGGCTATCTTTGTTGCAAATTTTTGTAGTGCTATTCCAGGATTCGGTTCTAAAAGGTGGAAATATTATTGTATTATAATATATTATTTTGATTACTCAAATCGTTTCCTAGTATAAGAAGTTGTTGTGTCTTTTTTCGCTGTTTTCTTTTTATTCCCAACTCAATAGATTATGTAACGATGGATTACTTATTGCTGATTTTTTTTTGCGTTATTAGTAGTTTTGCAATGAAAGAGCTTTTTCGGTTGTAGAATATTGTTTAAACATAAATATGACAAAAACATGTTCTTTCTCTGTTTGCAACAATCAAGTAGCAGTATAATCATGAGCATGTGAAGGTTTAAAAGTACTGAAATAGTGCTCCAACTGGCATTCGAAGTATTTTTACTTTGGGATCTGGATATGGTGAAATAGATGGGAAATTTAAACTACATCTTTTCTCTCATTATATAGTTTTTGGTAAAACAAGAAAAAGTTTTCTTGTTTGTGCAGTTGATTATGTTTTCAACAATAACTCTGTGGGCATGTACAAAATAGTATATAGACAGAACAGCAAAGGTTTTTGCTAGTTTTAATTACATAGTGTCGCGGGCTTTTTGTAACTAAATTTGCCTGACTGCAAGAAAAGTACATATCGTGTTTCTGAAAGAACCGGGTAAAAAACTTTGGTCTGAACAGTTAGTGGCAGATGGATGAATATTTATTCATATGCACTGTTTTTTTTAAAAAATAAACCGAATAGAAACTCAGACAATTTTTGATAAAAAAGTTTTTGATATAAAAATTATAGAGGTAAAGTTGTGGATAGTATTAATATCATGAAATCTGATTGACTAACATGTTAATGACTAAACTTTCAAAGTTATAAAATTTTTGTGATGTGTTATCTTTTTGCTAAAGTTGAGCTCCATATGCACTATATCTTCACTCCATTTTTGTTAATTCCACGAAAATTTAACCATTTTTTAATTGAGATTATTTTTGAAAGTATATATATATATACATATATTTTTCAAAATTATAAATTACTTGCCAAAATCTTGTAAATGGCTTTGTGTTCAACTTAGATGTCTTGTATGAAATTGAAAGTCTAGGTTTCTGTAAATTAAGTTAATAGTTTTCAGCTTCTTTCGAGCCTCGTTAGTCTCAACAGATCTGAAACGTCAAAACAGTTTTTAAACTTGATGTACCGTACGTACGTTCATCACGCTGTCCTATCTTGGTGGGGTAATTTCGTAAAAGTCAGTCTAAATCATTTTTTCGTTGTTTCAAAAATATGGGGAACATTATTAAAAAACAGGTTACATTTATATCACCCTTGCTCAAATCAGTCTATTTAGCGGTGCGATCAAGCAAATTGATCAGAGATTAGTGTTTAATAGGGACCTATGGTGTTTAATTGGGATCATATTTGGTTTCTATTCAATACTTTACATTCTAATACTTACCAGGGCTGACCAAAAGTTATTATATGGAAAAACGCTAGTCATTAATTTTTCATGCTATTCCATAAGCACAGGAAATTGCATAAAAGGTCTATGATTAGTGATTTTTCTTTAATGGTTTTTAGATGACCAGATTTTTTAACACGTTTTCTGCCAAATGTTGTTCAAAATTTTTTGCGGATGAAAATTTTGAAATTGGACATTGCAATGGATCAGGTTTGATCAGGACATACCATACTTGTGAACGGGCCGGGCCGAGGTTTTCAGTTTTGTCAACGGGCCCCAACGGGCCTTAATTTTATTCTTTTCGATCCATGAAGTTCCAATGCAAGTAGAACATCAAAAACTTTGACTGATCCAGATCACTATGTGGCCTAATGGTTTATGTTTGGCAAGAAATCCAATAAATACAAGAGACCATAATCGTCTGTCATCAACATCTTTTGGCATTATGCGCGAAAATTTTGCTGAAGATCAGTCAATTCCTGTGGTCGAGATAGCATATGACGAGCGGGCTTCGCGCATTTCCGGTACAGAAGAGATAGAAGTATACACGTCTCTCTCAATTGCAGTTGCAGATTGTGATGACAAGCTTCCACTGTTGTCCAGAGTTGCGCGAAAGATGCTTGGAACGCAGGCTTGTTCCGGGCAGTCGGAGAGGCTTCACTCTAGTTGCGGTCTGACGGTATCCGAAAAACGGGCAAAACTTTCGCAAACAACCGTTGAGGCAATTGAAATGGTTTCCATGGCTTTTAAAAAAGGTTTTTATAAATAAGTAAAACAACTAATTAAAATTGTTTTGAAACAAATTTGTTTTTTTTTAAACCAAAAAAGCAGCTATGGGCCCCAACGGGCCAATATTTAATAAATTCCCTGTTTATCGGGCCGCCAACGGACTCGACTTGAATTATATTGGGCCGGGCCGGGCCTCAATTATGGCGGCCCATTAACAAGTCTGGGACATACAGAAAAACACCAATTAAAAAATATGCGTAGAAAAATTTAATCATCAAAACGGAAAAAGTTTCATTTCTGTGTATCCTGGACTACGTTCAGCACACAATGATATTATTTTTGCAGGCTAACATTTCAAAAAAATTTCTTTGAGGACAAAATTCTTTTTGCGATTGAAAAAATTGTTTTTGTGGCAACTCCGAATTTTCGATTCAAAAATTTTTCATGACGATACACCGACTTTTATGCCAAAACATAAAAAATGTTCTTTGTACATTTTATGAGATTTATATGGCTAGTAACTTTTCAGCCACGTTTGAAACGTTTGAAACGTTTCAGCCACGTTTTAGTAACGTTTGAAACTATGTTGAGACTTTTACTACTATAATTAAACTTTGTTTGGGACTGTGTTAAGACATCCATGACTATGTTCAGACTTATTTTGGCAACATGCTCAGACTTTTGCAAGTATGTTTAAACATTGTTCGCGGCAATGTTTAGTCTTTGTTTGGGACTATGATCAGACTATGCTTCGGAGCATGACCAGACTTCATTTTGAACTATGTTGAGATTTTGTTTAGGACTATAAATGTTGGGAACTATGTTGGGGACTTCGTTGGGAACTATGTTAAGATTATGTTCGAAACTATGTTAAAACTTGCATAACGATGTTCAGATTTAGTTTGCCACTATGTTCAGACTTTTGCGACTATGTTCAAATTTTGTTTGGGACTATATTCAGACTTTTGCGACTATGTTCAAATTTTGTTTGGGACTATATTCAGACTTTTGCGACTATGTTCAAATTTTGTTTGGGACTATATTCAGACTTGCGACTATGTTCAGGCTTAGTTGGAAACAATGTTCAGATTTTTTTTTTATTCTAAGTTTTAGATTGTGGTATTAGCTTGTACAAGCAGTTGTTCCACCTTTTTTTCCCAAAACCTTACGTAATTAAATAATCATCTCATGTCATTAATCTCAGTGAGGCAAATTTTTTCTTTTAAAAAATTTTCTTTTGATTTTTAAGGCGCCTGCATAACAATCGATCGAATAAGCGGATCAATTAGTTATTTTTTATTTGCCACCAGGAAGCTCATTTTCCCATCAAACAACAGTGTTTTTCCGGGACAAATTCAAAACGTTAAAATTGGTAGAAAGGTTTTGTCTTCATAAATTACTAACTAATTTGTTTTTTATCGATTTTATAATGCGCCTGAGTTGCCTAAATTCAGCTAGTATAGCTTTCAGGTACGTAAATTTCATGACAAATAACAAAACATTTATGACTTTCTTTGATGAACTTCTGTAGAAATATGAACCAAACGTGAATAGCGATGCTTATTAAAACGAGAGTTCGCGGAAGCGAGTTGGAGTTCTAAACGTTCCAGGCAACTTTTCTCACGGTCGCTCTCTCTACTTTTTTGTCATCGGCTTTTGCACATATACCTTCAGAAGAGTATCAAAAACACCCGAAATTTAGAGCAACGAAATTCAAATTATGCAAAAACGGGAATATTGGTGCCTATATAACATACCTGCGGCAGTGAAATCAAAACGAGTTATGGACCAAGTTCTCATCTTCCCCGGATCAACATAACATCCACTGCTCAAACCGCTTTGGTGGGGGGGGGGGGGTGGAAGTTAAGTTGACCTAATCTACATAAAGTTTAGGGGAAAGGGCGTTTACTTGGTTCTTATTTGGAATTTTCAGACAATCCAATCAGACAGCTGGCATATGCAACATAAATACAAAACGAATCGATCCAACTTGTTCGGATTGGGTTTTTAAGGAAATCATCCAAAAACCGAATGAGTTCTTGAAATCGGCAAAATTTTGCAACGCCTCAAACATTGGATTTTTTCAATTGGGTCCTGAAGTGGGCGAAACTGGAAATTAATTTGATTGGTTCGAAACTTCAACCAGTGCTCTAGGCTGGCTAGATGCAAAGCACGACTGTGTTTCCAAAAGAAGGACAAATATTGGACAATTTAGAAGGTTTGGGCAATTTTAACAGACTAAAATTGATTAGCATTGAGCATTGAGTTCCTTTTCAGAGAAAAAGATCTTCGTACAATTCAGAACATCGAAGTTGTAGGAATAATGCTTTCTTGAACTTTTTCTTTTAATTTTAAAAAATTGACAAAAAAGTAATTAGAAATTACTGTACAACATCAGTTGAATCACTTGCTGAGGAGGAGGTGACTTCTTTTCTATGAAGCTGACTTCTTTTCACTTATATTCTCTCCTAATAAGGCAGCCAGTTGTTTCCCTTTTGCGTGGAGGTAAATCAGTTGTCTTTGTACCCAAAGGTCTGGGATTCGAGTCGTGGCCGGTCCTTATTTTTTTTTCAGTATCAGGGAAAATAAAAAAAAATTCCGAGAAAAATGAATTGCTGGTTTTCCGTTTGTTCGCTCAAGTTTTGTCGGCTAATTTGACACAACGCATTCTGTGCTGTAGACAATGTTCAATGGAGTTGAAAGTGCAAGTGTTGTTCTTTCTAATTTCAGAGGGACTTGAAAGATTTAAAAAAATTTTCAAAAAGTTTTTTTTTCAATTCAGTTGGTGTCTGCTCAAAGATTGTGGGCTTAGTAGCCACATCACTGATTTTTTGTTTGCTGTAAGAAACTTCCATTGAAGTTTCAAGTGCAAGTGCTGTTTATTCTAGTTTCAAGGAGGATTGAATTTTTCTAAAAAAAATCAAAAATTCAAAAAGTTTTTTTTTCGGTTCATCTGGTTTCAGCTCAAAGATTGTTGACTTAGTTGCCACATCACTGATTTTTTTTGGACTGTCAATAAATTCCATTGTAGTTGCAAGTGCAAGTTTTGTCCAATGTTGTTCTAGATGAGAATTTAATTTTTTCAAATCATATTTTTTTTCGGCCCAACTTGTGTCTGCTCAAAGATTGTCGGCTTTATTTATTTTCGTAGATTTTGTTCCTTTCTTGCAGCTTTAAAATTCAAAAGTGTCTGCAACATTTAACTAGAATGCGCTCCCATCGAGACATTTGAAAGTTTTTATGATTTTTTTTTTTCAAAATGTTCATTTTTTTGGCTTTTTATTTTTTAAAAAAATTTTGCGTTTATCACAAGTGGTGCAAAGCTGTGCTTAAAAATTTTTTAGTTTAGGCAGCCTAAACACAACCTTTTTGAGCCAATTCTAAAGATTTTTGATGAGAAGCCAGCAGACTACTAGGTTTAACGTATCGACAATTTCCTCTGGCTGATGGCAGAAACTGGCAAAACATTTTCTCAGTGGAAGCCTACTCTGGAGTTCACTTCTGTAACTTTTCCAAAACTGGAGACCTCTCTCCCGCTCTACCTACTTCCACCGTATTCAGAATAGAGTTTTTCGAAATATCTCAATATTTCAGATGCTAGATCAGAGTCAAGTTGTGCGGTTTTCAGTGTTTGATCATGTCTTAAATGAGGTGGTAAGGCACGTAGTTTTTAACCACGAGCGTACCGATGACACTGAAAATTGGTCAGTTTTGACCGAGTCGAGATTTCGAGATCCTGGATTTTTTATTATTTCAAGAGGCACTCCAGGAAATTATGTAGATTGGATGAATATACGCACTACAGTCGAGCGAGACTCATCGAATGGCAAATTGGGCAGATTTTTCCGTTTGCCCAAAAAGTATTTCCGTTGCACAGGTACGTTATTCTCTTCCTGAAATTTTGTCTGTGCAGGCGATGAATTGCAGTAGTAAAAAATATGAAAATTTTGAGCAAGTTTTGTTTCCTGATAATTTTTTGCTTTAAGTTTACATTTTTTCCAATCAAAAACAGCTTTTTCCCATCATTTCAATTGAACTTTATCAAAATATAGCCCTGAGGCCTGATGCAAGTTAACACAGGCTTCAAAATTTAAAGAAAAACCAATGGGTAAAAAACGGTAGAGGAAAAATATTTGATTGAACAATGAAGACTGGAAGACAATGAAAAGTATTTCCAAAAAACGAGGCTAAGCGTTTTTACTGTAAGAGAATGGACGATGCAGACACAAAACTTCGCTCAAGGTTATATCTCATATATTTGCAATGAAGGAAAAAGTAATGTTGGGCAATATTTTTCCGAAAATTAAATCTGGGTTTCTTTCAAAAAATTGCGGGAAGATCTTATGATGACATTTGAAGGACACAAATTCTGATTCAAAAGCAGAGTATACGAGAGTTATTTGAACTTTTTCTATGTGCATTAGCAGAACTGACACAAAAAGGACATTTCCACTGGAGAAGACGACTGGTTATGCGATATACTTTTACTAATGACACGCAAATTGCAATCTTCACAGAAACACTCCACCCTCTTCCCCCCCCCCCCCCAAAAAAAAAACGCTAAACTATTTGACGAAAAAGGAAAAACCAACCATCTCAAAACTAACATTTTTCTAAATCCAACAGGTTTCAACAATTTTGATATGCAAGAGAATCGATCAATTTTATAGAGAAGAAGAATAATTATACAAAATTTAGTGAAATTTTTCCAAAATATTATGTAGTTTTTTGGCCACCAATTACCTCCTACAAAACAGTGCCAAAACTTGAACAAAAAGTAGTTTACTTTCCTTTTGAGAAAATTCAACGTGATAAAAGTAACATTGATCGAGATTTCATGAAAAACAATAGTACGAAATCTTGAAATTTTTGAAGCTGAGACTGTTCGAGAACCGGTTTAATCAAACATAATATTGAAAAGCATGATAAAAAAATTGAAAATGTTTTTTTTTTCAAACTGGCCGAAAGTAATGTTTTATAAAACAATTTCTTGAACTTTTGAGATTCAAAATTTAAATTATAGATATGTTTTTCACTAAGGTTTTCTTCTCAAGGAGCAATAAAATTTTATATATCAGTGACTTTCTCGATTTTTTTCAATGTTTTGACCACTAATTGGAAAAAATAATTAAAAATAGGCTCGCTGGCATTCAATAATCAAGCTTCCATGGGGCCCTTTTTGCCCCGATGATTTGGGGGATCAACTGTTGATAATTTTGACTTATTTTTTTTCGAAGTTTTACTGAACGTTTTGTATTTTCAGTAAACATGATCGGAGCTCTGAATATCAGAGGAGCCATTGAAAACAGAGAGATTATAAAAAATATAAGGAAAAATTTGCTTGTGTTTTTGGGAGTCGTCACTGCCTCATCATTTATCCATCATCTAATCTTAACAAAACCTATTACACGTTGTAGCACAATTTTCAGGTGACTTCGCTTGGTTCGTTGCTCTGACCCCAAAGTGGCCCAGATGCTAACATGCTCTGTGACTGGTCTGAGTGGTGGTTGCGTGAACTCATAGTTGCTTCTGGTACGGCAGATAAAAACCAACCCCTGCTTTTCTGTATTCTGAGGATCCCCAAGATAACACACCAGATAAACTGAAAGCGGCGGTATGAATCACGATAGATGTGTATGACGCTTTAAACTCAATTCTTCACAACTACGAAGACGAAATATCCTTTCTTGAAATTTTTTGACTTCTAATCTTAGTTCATAGAAAAAATTAAGTACCAATTGGTTTTTGTGAAACGTGATTATTTTCCATTTGTCTACATCGTTACAGATAACTATCTTGGATCCCCTGGAGAAAACGTGCATGTAATTTTGTTTTCCTGCCGGAAAAGTTTCCTCGCCCTAAGCAAAAATGCACGGTTCCTGATGGGTCTCGAACCTGAGGCGTTTTGACTGAGAAGCAGAGACTTAGTTGCCTCAAAACCGCTCACTTCTTTGAACTAAAGTTCCGATGTTATTCAAAACACTACCAAAGCTTTATTTTACCAAACTAACTTCCGAAAGTTTGTAAGAACAAATCGAAAAATCAAAATGTGCCGTTTTTTTGGCGCGCTCTCTCTTCTCAAATTTAACATGCACTGGCGTCAAAGTATCTTTTGATTTTTCGACCACCGGCCGCCTGTAAATCTGGTCCAACAGACAAAATTTTTTTGTCTTAACCATTTCTCAAGTAAGTCATCACCATTTAGAAATAACTAATATCGGGATAATTTTACACTTCCGCTGATGTTTCGGAAGCAGCTTTGTTTGTTTTATGTTTTCAGTAAAATTAGGTGGAGATTGCGATTGAGAATGCTAGTTTTCTACTCCCCAAACCCGCCACTCTGTTAATTGACAATCATCAGTTCACCTGAATTCAACACTCTGAGTAAGCTGTTTTTAAATGAGTTGTTTCTAATATCAAAAAGGAGTTCGATTCCAACAAGAAAGCGGAAGCTCCCTTTTCGCATTTTCATTAATTTTTGTCTCCTTGACTTCTGGTTCATGCATGGAACTCTCCTTCACACTTGAAAATTTTAGTTGTCATTTTCTTCCTTTTCAGATTGAAAGATCTAAAGTTAATTGGTTTTTGAAATCGTTCAAGAAAGTATAGCCATGTATGACCTCAAAAACAACACAAAATCGCTGAAACTTTGTTTCGAACATCAGCATTTTTTATTTTAACACACGGTAAAAAATAACGTTGAACGGTTATTTGCCACATCATTGCCGTTTCACAAGCACAAATCAATAACATCAGTTTTAATGAGAATCATAATCATAATAAAAAAATGTTTTCTAACGATATATAGAATAGTTATTTATAAAAATTTACAAAGAATAATTGGAATCGTTTGGGAGAAAACCAATAAGTCAGCACGGCCCGATTTCAAGTGTCTAATTAATTGGAAAAAAAGTTAGTTAACTTCTAAAATCCAATGCAATGGACCGTTCTACCGGTAAACATTTATTAAACGTAAACTTCTTTATTCGCACTTTTAAACCCTTCTCTATAAAAAAAATTAAAATTATTTATCTGATTTCTCGGGTGGTCTTCTCTACCCATTACCTACCCCTATGGTTAAAACTATTCAATTGAAACCGAGAAGCACCTTTCAAGAAAATGACCAAGGCGGGAAAATTGTTACAACAATATTAATTTACCAACTTGAAAATCATCTCAGAGGGTCAATGAACCCTCACGGACTCTCCCGTGAATTTCTTATTATTAATTATAATAAACATTTTTCTAATGTTAGGTGTAATCGACCCTCTGTTGAGTTTATTTTTATTTATATCTAACTTATGATTTGATTTTCCCTGAGAATATATCACGTGAAATCTTGCTCAAACATGGAATATCTCAATGAATAAATTTGGCAGTCTTTTAGAATAGTTTCTCAGGTTAATTTCAGATTTTCGTTATCAAAAATTTTTCTTAGGTTCTTTATTTTATTTTCATGCATTAGTTAAGTGATTGAATCAAACCTATGCTTATTAAAAACTATTCTATTTAGCCTTTTTTTCTTTTCCAGCTCTAACAGTTTCCTTTTGTCGGTGTTTTCATAAACCAAAACTCCATATACGTAAATATTAATTGCTGTCCTGTTAGAAACTTTCTGAAAAAAACACTCCACATTCAATTTACTTTCGATGTGCATTCCAAAATATTTAAAACATTCATGACATCTTCTATTTGGGTGTCATTTAAAAAAAGTTTGACATGTTTTTTCCAGCTTTTTAAGTCCGACAGTGGCCCATCAATCATTTTTTAACCAATTATTTTTTTCAAAAAACGCCAGATGATGTGCGTGAGCACTAGAATTATTGTTTTTTGTGGCTTTTAGAACAGTGTCATCAGCATAAAAAAGTAACCCGTGTTTTTGTGACTAGTTGAAGATCGTTTGTGAAAAGTTTGAATAAAGGCGGGCTAAGGATAGATCCCTGAGGTACTCCCTATGACAGCAATTTGAGTTGAGTTTTAAAAGGGTTTGTTTCAATGTACTGATATCCAGAGTAAAGACATGACACCAACATTTTAAGATAGGCCCTACAAATCCCATATTTTCAAATTTTGTTAGCGAATTAGAGTGATCAACTGTTACAAAAGCCTTTGTGAGGTCTACAAAAGTATTCTGAACAGTCCAATTATATAAGAGTGGCGTCAACAGTTCTCCTTTTTGATCTGAAATTAAACTGAGTATGATTGGGCTCGTCTGAGATGAAACGCTCAAAAATTTTTCCAAGAACTGGAGGAAGCCAAACTGGTCTAGAGTCTGAAGGGTCATCAATTTTTCGTTCATGCAAATTGGTACAATTTTTGCAATTTTTAAACAATTTTAAACAATTTGAACAATCATTGGAAATTTCAGTCAGAGGGCCTGCTAGTATAGTTTTAAAGTTTTTGACGAGAAGAGTATTGATATCATAGCAATTTGGAATATGTATTTTTTTAAGAGTTTCGATGACTTCAATGACTTCAATTAAAAATTTTTTTTTCAAAAACAATGATTGCTGCTGACGAAGAAAAGGTAACTATCATGCAAATTTGTTTACTTTGTGCAATTATGGCGCCAATATTTTCGAAGTACTCATTAAAACGCTCAGCGTCCTCCTTTGACACATTAACTGACTTGGAATTTTTCCTTTACCTCTCATTTCAATAACAATTTTGAAAAAAATTTTGGTCTAGAATTAGTCTCAAGCGTTAAATTGTTTTGTCACTGTTTTCGTTTTCAAGGATGATAACGTTTTTGACAAAGTTTGGGACCTATATACCCTAATTTTTGCATTCAAAAATTCATGTAGTAACGTTATTTTTTGCTGCTGCATTTCTCACTTCATTGTCAGTCCATGGATGCCTTTCTGTTTGTTCTAGTATTCACTTGAAAAAATTATCAATTGCCGGCATAAAAATCAAAATTATATTTTAAAATTTCTAAAATCCCTGAAGACGTTTTCGGGTCTGCAGGATTCCATAAATGCGTACATTTGTTAATCGCAAGTTGCAAAAAAGGTTTAATTTCTCACTTATTTCCCTTTTTTCACCTTGTTATAGCTTCTAGCAAAAATTTTTTTAAGTGAAAACAACCTTTTCAGATAATTTGAGGAATATTGAACGCCAAATTGATCAAAAACTTGATCAGACAATTGAGAAACTTGATGCACAGAATAACAAAAATTATCAATGTGCTACTACGTTCTGTCACTCTTGTTGAAAGGAATCCCATTTTGTTCCCTAACAAGCCATTCCCCATCATGAAATGATACATTTTCATTCACTTTGTTGAATTAAACGGAAATTTTACGTTGAAATCACCACAAATTATGTGTTCAATTTCATAAATATTTGTTTTAAAAATCGTTGGGAGAATAAAAAACAGTTTTGATTATGGTGAAAAAACTCTTATATCGGACTTGAATGTGAGATAGGTATCTAAAAAATTCAGATACAAGAGATTGTCAGAAGAGTATGTTAATTTATCATCTGCTTCTCAATTGGGCAGTCGTTTTCGCTCCTGCTAAAAAACCTTGTGGTAATTAACCGCATTACAGTTTCAGTGAAAAAATCTTTTTTTTTAATTGGTTTAAATTTATTTTTAAACACTTAACATATATAATCAGTTTTCTCAATCGATTTTCAGGAATTTTTTTAGATAAGTTGCATTGTTAAAAATGCTATGATTTGAAAAACGATAATCGATTGCAAGCTAAACTGTTGAAAAATTTCGGCCATGAACTTTGCGTTGAGTTATTTGTTTAAATATTCCGAAGATATCGTAGTGCGGAAAACCCCAAAAAAATGTTCAGAAAAAAGCGTAATGGTTTCGTTTTTTTTTAGGTTGATGTTTGTACAGTCCTTTTGTACGTTCGCTCATCAACATCCCCCTCCCAAAATCATATTAAAGAGAAAATAATATTTCACAAAACCACGTCCAGGTTTAGTCACCGGATACTTATCTCAGAGAACGAGAACTCTTGACGTCTAAAGGAACCTCTACTTTTTAATATTACCATTTCACGATTTTGTGCACTTTTTGCCCTCTTTTCTAAATGTCTAATTTCAAAGTTCATCACAAACAGAACTAATTAAACAGAATAATCTTTTCATTTAGAAACAATTTATTGCAGGTAATTTTGAGGTTGAGTTTGGGACCTAAATTTTCTTTGAAAAAATGGCTTTGGTATGCAAAAACGCTCCCAATAAATAGGTCATTTGTTCAGTTAAATATTTTTGTTGGACCCATTTTTTTGCTACTAAATATATTATTTTGAAAACAGAAAAAATACACCAAAAAATACCGTGTTAGTGTGGCTAAATGCGCGAGTTCAGGTTGTAACGTTTGATGTGCACTTTAATTCATACTTTTGAGTTTGTTGACTAGTAAGTTTCACTGCATTATGGCAAAGTTTGAATTATTAAAAAAAAATCAAACTCCGACAAAAGGGAGGTCCACCTCAATTCAAAAATTGCTTATCAAACAATTCTATTCAAAAAAATGCTATAATACGATTCCCTTATCTGAAAATTGTATGATACGCTTTTTTCACAAAATATTTTTATCAGAAATTTTCTGAAGACGGGTTTTAAGCAAGGTCAAAAGGGCAAGAGTTTTTTTGGTCAAAAGTTTTGCATTTATCAATATTTTTGATATGCTTTTTTCCATGCAAAATTTCGAAACTACAAAAAAAAATCTTTACAAAATTTTTTGTCTGGAAAACTCTCAAAATTTTGGGTTTAACGTAGTCCATGCAGTCTTTTTAGAGTAAAAAATCAAGAAACACAATGATGAGCATCTGTGATGGAAGAATTCGAAATTTTAGTTTTTAGAAAAATAGCACCTAACTTTGAATCTAGTCTCCTACTAAAATGTCCGTGACGAGTCGAGTTATGGATAGTTCTGACTAAATTTTCCGAATCAAAACTTTTGTGACTCAAATTTTGTTGAGAGTGGTAGTTAATTAATATTAGTATTTGGTTCAAATGGAAATCGTTTTTAGATGCTTTATGCGATCAGTGCTGTTTCATCACGGCTCTTTCATCGTAAATGATCTCCTAAACAAGTTTAGGTTACAATTTTAACTTTTCTTATAACCTAATTTAATTCAAATTATGAAAATACCTGGCCAAAATCAGGTGCATGAAGTGAAAAATTGAAGTAGATAAGTTAAGTCTAGAGTTAAGTCTAGAGTTGTTAAGTCTGGATAAGTTAAGTCTGAGATATGCAAATGCAGCAAAAACAACCGATGGCCATGCATATATAAGTGACTATTAGAGCCCAGAACGAAAACAGAAACAGAAATTGATCAATTTTTTTTTCAAATTATTCAAAAATTATTCCATGCAGTCTTTTTACATAAAAGAATCAAAATAATGAATATCTGTGATGGGACAGTTTGAACTTTTCAGTTTTAGATAACAATTTTTCAGTTTTGTCATATACCCTAGACCTGTCCGAAAAACAGGTCACTATTTTTTAAATATCTGAATTTTCCAATTAGAGGTTTAGTAACCATACACAAAAAATTGTATACTTTTGTTCTCACGCTGTGCAAAAGTCTATTGTTCACCATACGTGGCATCTTTCAATGGACAGATTTATCTGCAGTTTCAATGCCGTTCAATTGATTGCTGTTCTCTTATGAGAAAATTTTAGTTTTTGTGTTTTGGTGCGAAACACAAATAAAAAGACAAACACATAAAAGTTATCGGAAAAATTCTTGTCAAAGAAAAAACTAAAGGGTTTTCTAGGAAAGAAAAACAACAGGGTTCACACGTGAGTTCAAGTCTGAACAAATACTATGAGTATCTTAACACAATTCAAATTGCATCTTGCAAGTTTGATAAGATGAAACCCCTTTTTGAAACCCATTTTGAAACCCATTTTTGCAATTTTTCAACTGAAACCCATTTTTGAACATTAAAAGATTACTTAAATTTGAACCTAGTAAGCTCCCAAAGTGTTTTCGGCGCATTACGAGGCAAAACTGTGCATTTTGTGCATTGTAAGCGGATTTCGCAACAAAAACGCTCCCTTTGTTCTTCTTTTGATCTTTCCTTCTCTTTGATCATTCCGACAAAATTTTAACATGTATAAAGACTTGTCTCTGGAATCCAGGAGCATACAGACCCAAAATTGTGCTCCTATCCAGTGCACAGTTTGGCCTTGTAATGAGAGTCGAATAATGGATAGTTATAACTAAACTACTCGAATCAAAAATTTTGTGGTTGAACTTTTGTTGACAGTGGTAGTTATTGCTCCGACATTCGAAACGAAAGTAACCGAATATTTGTGCTCGGGGAGGGTTTTTTTTCTTATGACTATTTTCGATTTTTTAACTAGCCGTTTTTGACGGAAAGTTTTTATATCATTCGAAAGTCATTGTTTTCCTGAGCTTAAATTATAAAACGTGTTTCACCTGTGATCATTTTTTGTAAAGTTAAGGGGGTTTAAAGATTACCATTTTAACCAATTTGGGACATTTAACGCGCGACATATTTCGCGCTATTAACCCATAAGCGGAAATCTAATCCGTCTTAGAAATCGTTACGAATTGGTTGAAGGAAGCTGATTTGATATAATCGATTTGTTACTAAGAGCGAAATCTATCACTTTTTTTAGATGCCGTATGGGAAATGATTTTTTAAAAAAAAACCTCAAAGAAAAAAAATTCATTTTTATTTCAAAAACTCAATGTTTTTATGTGATTACTGCTCCATAGAAATAAAAGCTGTCGGAACATGCAGGGCTTCACTCTGATACGAGCAGTCTTGTTTATTATGTGACACGTGTTTTCTATTCGCTTCAAACGATAACATTTTTTGGATGTGTTACACAATCAATGTTGTTTCATCACGGCGCAGTAATCGTAAATACTCTTATAAACAAATATTTTAGTTTACATTCTGACTCCTAAATAACAGACTTTAATTCTAATTATGAAAACATCTTGGCAAATTCAGGAGTGAGAGTTTTGAAGTAGACAAATTAAGTCTTGAAGAGTCCATTGAAGAGTTTCTTTTTTTCTTTTTGAGAGTTTCGATGACTTCAATGACTTCAATTATAACTTTTTTTCAAAAACAATGATTGCTGCTGACGAAAAAAATAACAATTTTTCATGCAAGTTTGTTTAGTTTGTGCAATTATGGCTCCAATATTTCCGAAGTATTCGTATAAACGCTCAGCGTCCTCCTTAAACACATTAAATGACTTCGAATTTTCCCTTCACTTCTCATTTCAATGAAAGTTTTGGAAAAATTTTTGATCTAGAATTAGTCTCAAGCGTTAAATCTTTTTGACAGTATTTTCGCTTTCAAGGATGATAAGGTTTTTGACACAAAGTTTGGGACCTATATACCCAGTTGTTTTAGCATTCAAAAGTTCATGTAGTTACGTTATTTTTTAGCTGCTGCATTTCTCACTTCATTGTCAGTCCATGAATGCCTTTCTGTTTGTTCTGTTAATCACTTTGGAAAAAAATTATCAATTGCCGTCATAAAGATCAAAATTATATTTTAATATTTTCTAAAATCCCAGAAGACGTTTGCGGGGCTGTAGGATTCCATAACTGCGTACATTTGTTAGTCTCAAGTTGCAAAAAAGACTTAATTTCTCACTTATTTCCCTTTTTTCAAAGGTTCTCTTTAAGTTTCTACCAAAAAAATTTTTCAGTATAAACATCCTTTTTCAGATCATTTGAGAAAAATTGAACGCCAAATTGATCAGACAACTGATCAGACAAAAAAAACTTGATATACAAAAAAATCAAAAATTAGCAATGTGCTAATAAGTTCTGTCACTCTTGTAGAACGGAATCCCATTTTGTTCTCTAACATGCTATTCCCCATCATAAACTGCTACATTTTCATTCACTTTGTCGAATTTTACATTGAAAACATCACAATTTATGTGTTCAGTTTCATAAACATTTCTTTTAAAAGTTGTTGGGAGAATTAAAAAAAAACAATTTCGACTCTGGTGAGAAAACT
Organism: Symsagittifera roscoffensis; assembly: GCF_963678635.1. Lineage (NCBI taxonomy): Eukaryota > Metazoa > Xenacoelomorpha > Acoela > Convolutidae > Symsagittifera > Symsagittifera roscoffensis. Next base: position 54,148,950 of record NC_087068.1, on the reverse strand, counting down.
CTCATGTCGAATTCGAATGTAAGATAGGTATCTAAAAAATGCAGATATAAGAGATTGTCAGAAGAGTATGTTCGTTTATCATCTGCTTCTCAATTGGACAACCATTTTTACTCCTGCTAAAATACCTTGTGGTAATTATCCGCATTAGAGTTTCAGTGAAAAATTCTTTTTAATTGGTTTAATTTTATTTTTAAACAGTTAACTTATATAATCAGTTTTCACAGTCGATTTTTAGCATTATTTTTAGATAAATTGCATTGTTAAAAATGCTTTGCCACCATTTTTTCCAAAATCAAAAATGATAATCGACTGCAACTTAAGCTGTTGCAAATTTTGGCTAAGAACTTTGCGTTGAGTTATTTTTTAAATATTCCGAAGACATCGTAGTACGGAAAACCCAAAAAAAAAATTCAGAAAAAAGGGTAATGTTTTCAATTATATATGTTGATGGTTTTTGTACAGTCATTTGTACGTTCGTTAATCATGCGCCTCCCTACCCCCATCCCAAAATCATGTTGAAAGAGAAAATAATCTTTAACAAAACCACGTCCAGGTTCAGTCATAGGATACTTATCTCAGACAACGAGAATTCTTGACGTCTAAAGGAGCCTCTACTTTTTCAATACTCCCATTTCTCGGTTTTGTGCACTTTTGTCCTCTTCTCTAAATTTCTATTTTCAAACTTCATCCTAAACAGAACTTATTAAAAAGAGTAATCTTTTCATTTAGAAACAGTTTATTGCAGGTAATTTTGAGGTTGTTTTTGGGACCTAAATTTTCTTTGAAAAAATGGCTTTGGTATGCAAAAACGCTCCCAATAAATAGGTCATTTTTTTCAGCTAAATATTTTTGTTGGACCCATTTTTTTGCTACTAAATATATTATATTGAAAACAGAAAAAATACACCAAAAGATTAGAGTGGCTAAATGCGCGAGTTCAGGTTGTAACGTTTGATGTGCACTTCAATTCATACTTTTGAGTTTGTTGACTAGTAAGTTTCACTGCATTATGGCAAAGTTTGAATGATTAAAAAAAATCGAACTTCGACAAAAGGGGGGTCCACCTCAATTCAAAAACTGCTTATCAAACAACTCCATTCAAAAAAATGCTATAATACGATTCCTCTTTCTGATAATTGTATGATACGCTTTTTTTTCACAAAGATTTTTATCAGAAATTTTCTGAAGACGGGTTTTAAGCAAGGTCAAAAGGGCAAGAGGTTTTTTGGTCAAAAGTTTTGCATTTATCAATATTTTTGATATGCTTTTTTCCATGCAAAATTTCGAAACTACAAAAAAAAATCTTTACAAAATTTTTTGTCTGGAAAACATTGTAAGCGAATTTCGCAACAAGAACGCTCCTTTTGTTCTTCTTTTGATCTTTCCTTCTCTATGATCGTTCCGTCAAAATTTTAACATGTTTAAAGACTTGTCTCTGGAATCCAGGAGCATACAGACACAAAATTGTGCTCCTATCCAGTGCACAGTTTGGCCTGGTAATGTGAGTCGAATAATGGATAGTTTTAACTAAACTACTCGAATCAAAATTTTTTTAGTTGAACTTTTGTTGATAGTGGTAGTTATTGCTCCGACATTCGTAACGAAATTAACGGAATATTTGTGCTCGGGGAGGGTTTTTTCTTATGACTATTTTCGACTTTTTAACTAGCCATTGTTGACGGAAAGTTTTTATATCATACAAAAGCCATTTTTTTCCTGAGCTTAAATTATAAAACATGTTTCACCTGTGATAAATTTCCTTAAACTTAAGGGGGTTTTAAGATTGCCATTTTAGCCAATTTGGGACAATTAACGCGCGATATATTTCCATTTCGCGCTATTAACGCATAAGTGGAAATTCAATCCGTCTTAGAAATTGTTTCGAATTGGTTGAAGGAAGCTTATTTGCTATAATCGATTTGTTTTTGAGAGCCAAATCTATCACTTTGTTTTTAGATGCCGTATGGGAAATGATTTTTACAAAAAAAACTCAATGTAAATTCAATGTTTTATGTTATCACTGCTCCATAGACCTTAAAAGCTGTCGGAACATTCAGGGCTTTGCTCTGATAGGAGCAGTCTTCTTTATTATTAGGTGACGCGTGTTTTCTATTCGCTTCAAACGAAAACAATTTTTGGATGTGTTACACAATCGGTGTTGTTTCATCACGGCGCAGTAATAGCAATTACTCATAAAAACAAGTATTAATTTACATTCTCGTGAAGTAGATTTTAATTCTAATTATGAAAACATCCAGGCAATTTCAGGTATGAGGAGTGAGAATTTTTGTAGTAGACAAATTAAGTCTTGAATAGTCCCTTGTTCTTCCGTCAAAAAATATTTTCAAGTCCAAATTAGAAGTCTTATTTACAGTTTGGTATCTATTTCTTGGTAATTTTAGGAATCAGCGGCTCTTCTTCTTAGGACTAAACTTAGTGGCCAGTAGTAATAGATACAGCCCATGCCCAGGCATAATGAGGCGATCATTAGAGTCCAGAACGAAAACGCAAACACCAGAGGGTCGCAATAATGCTCGGAACCTTCTGTATATGACACATCACTACATGTTCGGAACACCCAGACACTTCCTGAAACACAAACTTCAGTGGTAGGTATTTGGGCACATCTAACTCCGAGAAGGGGGGGGGGTGGGGGGGGGGGGGGGGGGGGGAGGTTGAGGGAACATGGCGCGGGTTGGCTTAGCCGCAAAATTCTAACTTTCGTTTTTTTCTCAAAATCTTGCTCCAAATACCTACTACTGATTTCGGTGCTGTGGTACTTTGTTATTAAAAAAAATTATGTAGTTTAATAGCTGATTTGATAAATAAAAGTAAAAGATCTCTCTAGCTATGTCCATATCCACAATTACAAACTTGGCATTTTTTATGTAGTAACAAAAGAGCTATTTGATATAAAAGCGACGAGTTTCTCCAGCTGATGTTTTAAAAAATTCAAAAATGCGTGAAACTACTTGAATTAATTCTTTAAAATCTTAAACATCAATATATTATACTTTTTGGAAGAAATATTCTAGATTGTAAAAATGTGACCTGCAATGAACCATGCGAAGAAGAAGAGATATAAAATCCACTTAAGTGTGTTTTTGATCGCATTCTTGCCGTCTTGGTTATTCGTTTTGTTGTACAGCTAAAACACAGTTATCGTTTTTGGACTTTTTGAGAAAACTCAAAATGTGAAATTTTTTTTTCCAAAAAAGTATATTTAAGTAGTGAGAAAACTTAAATAATTAACTTTTCAAAAAAATGTGCTTAAGTAGTTCCAATTGTTTACAAAAAAATAGACTTGTTTGCGTTTTGAAAGTTTTAAAATGAACAGTCTGTAAAAGGAATTTCAAATTTTTAATAAACAAAATAGGCTTGATTTTTGGATATTCTGCAGAAACTTTGAGAAATACATTTTAAAAATGAACAGTATGTATGATCAGTTTCAATAGTTTATCAACTAAAACAGGCTCGCATACCAAAAAAAAACAAAACTTGAAGAAGAACCTGCCGTCCCAAATAGTGAAGATTATGGGGAAGACAGAAACAACCGGTAATCAGGAGCCACTTCGGGATGAACTTCTCTACGGGACAGTCGTCAAGTTTAATTGCTCCTAGTGGCGAAGTCAGGTGTAAAACATTTAGATTCAAACATAAATGCTTTTCGAACAAAGTCCAAAAAAACTTTAACTGGTCTAATAATATAAAAGTTCGTTTTTTGTTCTGTAAACTCTTGCATAAAACCAATTTTATTTGAACAATTTCATTTTCTTCTTCCAAATTAGTTGTGCCAGATGTTTTTTTCTTCAACTTTTGACTTTTTTCTTTGAAGATAATTTTTAGATAAGATCTTAGATTTTAATTTAAAAAAAATCTGTTCAGATCATAAGCAGCGTTGCAACTTCTTGATTCGTTACGAGGCCAAACTGTGCATTTTGTGCATTGTAAGCGGATTCCGCAACAAGCCAAAATTAGATTTGTCGCGGAATCCACAAGATTGCTACTTTTATTTGATGTTCTTCGCCTTTTTGGTTTCCACAAACGAATACTTAAATTGTTGTACCGCTCAAAACCGTTCCATATATGGGCGAATTTGAGGAATCTGCAACTGTATTTGCGGAATCCAGAGCAGTTTGTTAAATCCACAAACAAATAATAAGACATGTGTATAGTTACAATGAGCTGTTGCGCAATCCCCAAATTGTAAGTGCAATCCGCTTTTTGTTTGCGGATTCCACTTCAGTTTTGCTTATATTTTGGAATATGTTAAAAGATTTGTCTCTGGAATCCACGAACATACAGACACAAAATTACGCGCCTATCCAGTGCACAGTTTGGCCTCGTATTATGAATACTAGATTCCCCCCCCCCGTAAATATCTTTGTTCACATGATCTTCCAATCTGTACATTTGTCAATCAATAGACGAATTTTGAGCTTTTCAGCTTTTAAAATACCTGGGTATTCATTTTTTGTTCTTTTTAACTTTTTTCACTTTATCGGTTTCAAAGCTTTCGACTTATATTATATCGGTTCTATAGCATCTTTCGGCATCGTATGAGCAAATATTTTTCCTTAGTACGTATGTGTATGTTTTGAAGGAGGGGAGTTTGTATGCTTTGAAGGATAAATTTTGTGAGAAAACATTTTTTCAGCTCCAGGTTTTGAAAAACGTTGCAGCTTTTCCTGGAGTTTAAATCTGACGAAAACTGACGTGAGGCGACAATTCGTAACAAGCGACAATTGGTAATAGTAGAATAAGCAGAGAACACTGATTCACGCGTAGTGTTCCTCTTATGAAGGATGAAAGCGCAGCGGAGCTCAGCGGAGCACCAATGCCTTGGTACAGACTGTCGCCTGTTACGAATTGTCACCTGTGACGCACTGTTGCATGTTACCAAATTTCGCCTCACCAGCAACTGAGCTTGAAGAAAATGCAATTCCGATGAAAAAATAATCCAAAAAAAAATTGCCCGATGAAGAAATAATCCAAAAAAAAACTGGTGAGCTATAAACTGGGGCGCAAGAGTTTTTCACAGAGAACTGAAGCGGTAGCCTGTAAACAAAATTTTGATTTTTTTGACGGCAGTTTCAACGCAGGCAAACTTTGGTTTTCAAGAAAAAATTTTGTTTTTTGGTTTTTTAATGATTTTTTTCAATGCTCTTCTCACCGCGCTTTCCACGATTTTTCTTTGTGTCATTGGATGTGTTATTTTTGCTTAAGCTGTGATGCTGCAATAGAAAATTTCAAGATCTATTGAAAATGATTAAAATCGTCCACATGCGTAGTTTCAAATCTTTTTTTTATTTAAGAAAAAATAATCAAACTTGGAATTTACAGAAAGAGGCCTGGAACACTCTAAAGAGCCTATGAAATGTTTTTGCAAAATAAAACACGTTTTTACTCCCTACTGATCATTAATCTATGCGAGCAAACAAACTAGCTGAAGTATTACCTATGCGAGTAAACAAACCAGCAGAAGTATAAACCAACTAAAAATTCGCATAGTATATCAGCCAGCTAAAAAGTTACATCATATAAATGAAGTTTCCATAACTTTTGTAGCTGTTGCATAATTGTTACATAACTATTATAAAACACTTATGTATTTTTGGCTGGTTGAAATTTCGGCTGGTTTTCATAACGATTTAATCTTTATAGCCTACAAAGAAACATTTTTAAAAAAGATTTCACGTTTTTTTTCTGAAATTAGTGACACATTTGGCCTCTAGTGGCGAAAGTGTCGATCTGCTTTCCCCAAAGTCCACATTCGGGTCACACTGAGATATAGTTTTTTTTGTGACCTTACCAATGACAATCATAGTGATTGGGATGGACAGCAACAGTACCACAGACACTGTGAGAATAACTGAAATAAACAAAACATTTTCAATTATTGCGCTGTTTTGAATTATCAAGAAAAAAGGAACAAAATTTGAAAATTCAAAAGCGTTTTCCTGAAATTGGGCTTTGGGCTAGGATTAAACAAAAAAAATAAAATTAGCTAATTATTTCACCAGATCTAATCCGGTGCAGTTTATTTTGCGGTATTGGGAACCGTATTTGGCGTTTTCTTACCTAATTGAGAGCTACGGTAAGGTTAACCCATTAATTGACAAGAAAACTATATCAAAAGAAGCACGAAAACTCAGCCCAAAAACGTTACATGAAATGTAACATCTCCACAAATTGGGCAAAACGTTTAAAGTTTGTTTTTAAGCAAAGAATTTGAGTTTTGCTTAGTAAAAATGACCTTCTTTCTAATAAAGCAAAAATATATTCTTTCATACAGATTTACCAGATTAGTCTTCTAGAACGTTGCTGGAATGTCAATTGTTGGACGTCAATTTTAATCAACCCCAAAACATTTAAAAAAATATATTTTGCGATTAGAGTTTGCAAATAGTCTGGCTTAGCTAGAATGGAAAGAAACAAAAATTAACGTTATTGAAACTTCCAAAAAAATTGAAACATAGATTATAGTTAAATTCAGTTTTGATTGTTCTGTTTTATAATTACGGACCATTTTGAGAGCGCTTTATCATTCATCTAAACAGACCGAAACTGTGAAAAAGTATCACATATCAAAATAACCATAAAAAAATTGAAAGCAAAATGAAAAAAAAAAGAATGGTCAGAAAGGAGACGCAATGAAAAAGTTTGCTTGTTTAATAATAGAGCCGTTCGAAGCTATTTGAAATTGGACACTTGCACTGAGAAAACTGTTTAGCATTAAATTGAATCGGTGTTCGGAAAGTGAGAATGTATATTTTAGGAAATGAAAAAGATTGTGTAAATCGATATTATATTTAAATTTTGAGATCAGTTTAAGTGTCTAAAAATAGATTTAAGTCGACCTAAATGGATTTTCCTATCCATTAAAACAAATCCGAATCCTACTTAAATCCATCCGATGTTGGCTAACGTTCAATCTATTTCATTTCAAAATACCCCTGAAGAGATCAGTTTTAGTATCAAAAAGTCCATTTCAAATCAATATAATTCAAAGACTTCGCTAAAACTGCAAAAATATGCTTTAGAAATGTTTTTTTTTCCTGAAAGTTTAAAAAAATAAAACGACTTGCAGGATGTTATTGAGATTTAAAAAACGTCAATACAAACCAGATTTAGATCAAAAAAGTAATCAAAATGTAGAAGATCATATTGTAAATCAGATTTTGAGCAAACACCTATGTAACAAATCAAGAAAATTGTCGATGCTAATCAGATTTGGAGATCAAAATTATCAATGAAGTACTAGAAGTTATCATTTGAATGACAGTTTTGAGCAAAACTTAAGAAAAAAACCAAGAAAATGGTTACTTTCACGTGGGTTTTGTGCTCCGAAACCTGTATAACAAATCCAGAAAATGGTCAAAAGAAATCTGATCTATGATACTTTTGTAGCGTGGATAGGGGATAGAAAATGATTGATAAGCGATTAAACTATAAATGCAATGTAAGCTCGAAACAAATATCTAATAACAACGAAATCTTTTCAAATCGATATAAGTTTAAATTAAATACCCTAAAACCAAAGACAAATGAAGACTGAAAAAATCGATTTAAAAATAAAAAAATTCGTTTGGATCAAAGTTAATAGCCTGGATTTAAGATTAACTTTAATTGATTTTAAACTGATTGAAATCAAAGTTAATTTTTTCAATTTTTTCTACATCTTTTGTCAATCTAAAATCGATCTGAATTTAATCTTTTCAGTTTTTTCCAGTAAAATCAATCTTAAATCATTTTGATCAGTGCGCAAAGTTAGAATACTATTTGTCTGAATTGCTTGCAAGGAAATTTTCCCTTTAATTCTGTAACTGTTTTTCAACGCGTTAGTGAGAATCAGTGAAACTTCTTTTAATTACATGCAAATTGCGCGGTGTGAATATTTTTAGAGCACATTGTATAGTAACTTAGATGGCTAACTTAAATGGAAACCTGAAAAAAGCCATGCCCTCTGGGTTAAATTCAATTGAAAACTTACTTGTTTCCATAAGAATTATGATTACTTTCCTGACGAATGAAACCTTGTCCTCGCCCGACTCCCCAAAAATTGAGTTGTAAGACGGAGGTGCGTCAGGACCTAAAATCACCATAATTTTAGTAGGGCTCTTTTTCTTCTTCTCAGCCTACCGGTAGGGGCGGATCTAGGCGGATTTTCGAAATTTTGACCATTTTCTTGAAAAAACAGGCCAAAAAGTTGTTTTTGTAAAACTTTTAACAAAAATTGCGTTTTTTCGGCGCGCGCTTCCCCCTTAAAAATATTTTCGGGTCAGCAGGGAATGCGGATTGAGTAGTCTATGACAAACAAATTTAGTATTGATATTCAACTTTCTAAAACCACTCGTTACACCGTTGAATTCATCTTCAAGTGGGGTGATTATGTGACAGTAAAGTCATAATTTTGTCTGATTTTTTCAAAAGTCCTGTTTAGCAATATATTTCTTCGATTGTATTTCAGTAACCTTCCAACATTCTTATGATGTTTTTTTTCAGGCTGTTTTTCAAATCAATCTTTAAAAATAAATTGTTTTCATAATTTTTTTTATTTAGAGTTTGTCAGGATGCTTGAACAAGTGTTTTTCATCATTGCCAGGAAGATTGGAAAAAATTTGAGCCAATTTTTCGATTCAAGCAGCCAGTGGGAATTGGCTACCCTTGCCCCTTCCTTGCAGCTGATAAACAGCAATGCTATGTGGTATCGACTGGTTGAAACAAATAAGTAAATTTAGATTAAATATATTTGGAATAGCCTAATCAGTTTGTGTTACTTTTTTTTAACAAAGCGAATTTAATTTATGTAAATTCAACCCGTTTTCATATGTGTTGTTTTTCTTAAGCTTCCTGCCACACAAAGTCAGGTATCGCAATGAAATCAAATGACTTTGAATTGTTGTCAAATTACAACCTTTTCATTTTTGATTTGATTTTTACCAAACAAACTTCGAAAAACTTCGAAAAACATCATTGAGAAAAAACGGTGACCAAATTTCCGTGATAAGAAATTTTTCATTGAAATTTTTATCAGGTAGAGCTAGTGAAACTGTTAATTAGTCTCTAAACTGCCCATCTATTGTTCTAGGAACAGTTCAACTTCAAGGCACACAAAAACAACACAGATATAAAAGAAAGATTAAAGAAAGCAACCATACCTTCATCTTCCTGGTACTGCGGCAGCCCTTCTTCTTGATAGCCAGCATTGATACTTTGATAATTCTATCAAAAGGAAACAAAAAGTTTACTTGAAACAATCACTTTTCTCCAAAGGGCGAAAATTACCGATTAAATATACACCCGAGCAAGTAAAAGAATCTTATTACGATCTTTTGCTGAAATGGATCAGTTTAGATAGGTAGAAACTTTTAAAGTCTAATCAAATTATGACAATCTTAATTTCACAAATTCTTGAAACAAGGATTGCTATCGCGCATCGGTTTAATTAATTATAATATAATTTTTCATCTTTTCAAAATTTAGAGGAAATAAGATTGTTATTTCCAAAAAATCTAGCTCTAAATTAGCACAGATATGCGCCATCAAAAATTGAAATCGGTTCCTGGGCAATATAGACACAATTGTACAAAGTGATATATGTTCTGTTAAATGACTGTTTTGGATACATGTATTTTGATAACCGCGTGCCTGAAACACATTTTTTCTGAGGAAAACAGAACCTTTTTTGCCTAGCTGCGAAATATTTTAGCATCCTTGAGCCCATGAAAACTAGAAAAATTTGATCTCGTATTTATTGATTAAATAAAAACAGCCAAAATGACCCATTTTTGGGGTGAAATTTTGGTTGAGAATTTCGGAGCAAAAAATGCACCATAATAATTCTGACCAAATTCTAAGCAACTTTTGTTCTCTTCACTTTTTGTCTAACCTTAACCCAATTTGAGAAAAAGGTGTTTGAAAATTCAAGTTTTGTTCGTTTTGTCCGGATAATTTAAATCAGCACTGTATTTGGGATATTCCCACAAATAAGTTCAGTCCCTATCAAAAAAACTGCAAAAGTATAGATAGTTGCAAAAAGTTCGGACAGATAAAAATAATTAAAAAGAGCAACTGTCTAGACATCAACGGAAACTAAAATTGAAATTAACATAACGTCGAAATTTCTTAAAGCAGATTTACGGGATCTTCTTAACAAATCCTCTTTTAGGAAAGAGGAGGAGATCGTTAATAAGATTACCTGCAGCGAACTTTCGACCAATCAGAATGCAGCAAAATCAGAATTTACACACAAAGCTCTTGTGCGAATTTATGTTTTTAATTTCAGGGGTGGAGATTCTTTAGCAGATACAATAAGGGGGGTTGTTAAGTAGATCTGAGTTTCGACAACACAACGACAACACCACTAGATGACAACCGATCTACACAATCTACAACCCAACAATCTGATGTACAAGAGCTTCTCTACACTGCCTTCACTACACCCAAGGAAACAACTGCCCCAGGAAAGCACTCTTTTTCAAGAGTCATAAGTCGGCCGATAAAGCCTGTATAAAGGTGCTATTGGAACCAAGTCCCAAACCGGCACTTGCAAACCCAACGGTGCGCAGCCAACCTGGGTTCTGACTTGGATCGGTCGCAGTCCTGATTGGCTTTTTGTCCCTCCGAGAGAGTGTCACGAACGCAGATCTAGAAGTTGGTTGGTCCCTATAACACCCTAGTCTAAGCGACACATTGCGAAAGCGGTGCTAGCATTCTAGGAGACAGAGATACGTTGCGACCGGGTCTGCAATTGCTTACTTGGACAACCTCTACTCTGTCGTTATTGTTGGACCTACCAAGAGTAACCCGACGGAAGAGGGTCTAGAGGGAAGGAGAAAGTGCCCAGAAGGACGAAGAGGGTGCAAGAAGAAAGAGACTAGAGGGAAGAGGAAGGACAAAGAGGAAGAAAGGAAGGAAAAAGAGGAAGAAAGGAAGGACAAAGACGAAGAAGGTGCAAGAAGGAGCAGTCGGGCTCACATAGTGAGTGAAGATACTCCCCCCCCCCCCCCACAAGAGCAGTCCGGCTCACATAGTGAGTGAAGAAGGAGCACTCCGGTGCAAGAAGGAGCAGTCCGGCTCACATAGTGAGTGAAGAGACTCCCCCCCCCCCCACAATGCCATCATCCCTTAACTCCCAAATGGCATCAGCAATCGCAAACTACGACCAAAGCGACGACGAATCTAATTCCGAGTTAATAATCGAAGGAAGCCTGACACCAACAAGCAATGATCAAGGAAAGGCCTCGCCTCAAAGGCAACTGACAATGGGACCAAACCAAGATCAACATGCTGCTTACAACACAGTAAAACGACAACAGTTCAAGAATGTGCCCAAAGGGCAACCGACAATGCATTCAGAAAACTGGCAAGACAATCTTGATGACGCTTCGCCTAAAAGGCAACCGACAATGGAGCAAAGTCAAGCAACTAATCGAAAACGCAAAGCGGAAGAATCACAAGCTCAAAGCAACAAAAGACCCTTCACAAGCTCAAAGCAACACTTCACGAACATTATCTACATAAGCTTTGCAAAAGACAAAATTCCAAGCCGAATGACTTTCACCAAATCAATACGTAACCTGACTAAAGTACAATATCCTGGTCAAACCAGGGACCTCAAGACTGGCCTAGGCTATTCAATCAAGCCTGAATCGCCTCAAATAGCCCAAATTATCACCCAAACCAACCTCGAAAACCTGTTTCCCGACACGGAAGTAAAAATCGGAGGCAGACAACACAAGACAAATCAACCCAACAAGAAACAAACTTCCAGCTTTGTTATCTCAAGAGTCAGTGAACAACTCAGCGAAGCTGACATCCAATCTGAACTTGAGGAGATCAACAACATCAAGGTAGCAAAGCTCTTCCGAATCCAAAGCAGAAGCCTAGACAAGCCAACACAACTCATCAGAGTTTTCACAGATGATGACCTAGCCTGCAGAAAGGCAATCGACATTGGGGTCTACATCTGCAACGAACGAAAACGATGCGAAGCATCCAAAACAGAACCACGAGTAACACAGTGTTACAAATGCCAAAATTTCGGCCATATGGCCGTAAACTGTCCGAACCAGCAACGATGCCTCAGATGTGGCGACAACCATGCAGTCAGAGACTGCAAAACTCCAAAGCAGCAAGTTCAATGCATCAACTGCAGAGGCGAACACCCGGCGCAGTACAAAGGATGCCCGGTTTACAAGACAGCTCAAGTCGAAGCCCAAAAAGCACAACCAAAAGTGCAAAACTACGCTCAAGCAGTCAAACATCTGCAACGAACTGTGCAAAACAACTACGCTCAAGCAGTCAAACCACAACCAACCATGAGCAAAGAGGACATACAGCAGTACATTAAAGAAACTGTTGAAACTACAATAGCCGATCAAGTCGAAAAAGCAGTGCAAAAAGCCATGGACGAAAAGATAACCGATGCAATCACCAAAGCTGTCGCTAAATCATGTGAGAAAATTAACGAAACAGTCAGCAATGCAGTTAGAACTCAATTCGAGAAAATAGATTTCACTGAGCTGTTAACATCAAACATAAAAGCAAAACAAAATACAAAAACACACAGAGAAGCAAGCAGCAGCAGACATAGTAGCTCCCGAAATCAAAACAACAACAACAAACCAAAATGAATAGACTCAAGATAGCACAACTCAACTGCAGAAGTATAAACAAGCACAAACTGGAGATCCAAGATCTTCTAGCGAAACACAACATCACTATAGTCTGCTTCAACGAAACAAAAACCAAACATCCACCAAAACTACAAAACTTTAACCTTGCAGCGGCAATCTGTGACAGTGTCACAGGCTCGGCAATTTACATCAGAGACAACATACAGTACCAAGTACTGGAACAAGCACAGCACATAAACCAAAACCACAGAGAACGCAGAAAAGTATGCGAGACGATCAAGATCAACACAATGGGTATCACTGTAACAAGTGTTTACCTTAGCCCAAACGCAGAGATAGAGAACGTGACTTTCAATGGAAAAGATCCAAAGCACATCATCGTTGGAGACTTCAACGCACAGATCAAATCTGTCAACCCAAAAGCAAGAGCAACCAACAGCAACGGAAGAGTTGTAGACGCTCTCATGCACAACTACTTCATCTTGAACGGTTCCGAACCAACACACCAAAGTGACTCAGTCCTAGACTTACACTTTGCATCACCAAAAATGGCTTGCTTATGCACGAACTTTGAAGTGTCGGACACAACACCAAGCGATCACTACATGACAATTGCAGAGTACGAACTAACTGTTCCAAAGAGAACATGCACAAAACCAAACTGGCGAAAATTCAGAGGTACTGTAACGAACTACAAGTTCAACCCTGACTCAATCAAAACTGACGAAGGTCTAGCTCGAGAAGCTGACCAGATAGCCAAACACATTGACAAATGCTACCAAGGCAGCCTCAAAGAACACAAGCCCCAATTCACGAACCCACAACTAGTCGAACTAGTCAGAAACAAACACAAACTTGAACGACAAAAACAAAAAATGAGACGATATGACCAACACGACACCAATGACTACAAAGACCTGTGTACAAAGCTAAACAAAACAAAGAAAGACATCAGACAGCTAAAACAGACAGTAGAAGAAGAAAACCAACTCAAACTACTCAGTGAAATGAACAAAGGACCAACACAACAGAATTTCTGGAAAGCAGTAAAAAAGCTCACAGGCACAAGACCTAAACGAACGAGTAAACTGAAAATGACAAATCAAGACGCTGCGAACCACTTCGCTAAGATGCTCAAAGCAAACATGACGACAAATATAACAAACTCTCAGGCAGCTCTAACGCATGAACAGGAAGTACATGACAAGGTGTCACAGGCGAAAATCCAAGACTTTCAACTGGAACAGACAGGTTTTGCACAAACAGAAATTAGCTTAAAGCAACTCAAAGACGTGATCAATCACAGAAAAAACACTGCCCCAGGACAAGACAAAGTTAGCTACAAAGCGATGAAAAACCTGCCCATCAACGTACTAGAAGTACTAAGACAAATCATAGTACAATCGCTGAGAAGTGGCTACGTTCCTTTAGGCTGGAAACAAGCGACAGTATCAATGTTACCAAAACCCGAGAAAGACCACAAAGATCCCAAAAACTATAGACCACTCTCACTTACAAGCTGTATCGGGAAGATCTGCGAATGTTTTGTCAAAGAGCAGCTACTAGTACACTGCGAAGATCACGACATCTTCGGACACTTTCAAAGTGCATACCGAAGCAAACGATGCACCACCGACAATTTACTCTGTCTAACAGAGACAATCTATAAAGAGAATAACTGGAAGCAACCCGTTGCAGCAGCATTTCTAGACGTGCAACGAGCCTTTGACTCTGTCTGGCACGAAGGCTTATACTACAGACTACTAGAGATCAACTGTCCGAAGTGGATTGTAAAATGGACCAAGAGTTTTCTGACAGACCGACAGTTAACAGTAGTATACCACCAAGCCAAAGCCGAAAGTTTCACACCCAGTGCAGGAGTACCACAAGGAAGTGTAATCAGTCCAATCCTTTTCAACATCTATGTAAGCAAACCAGAAGCAGGTCTAACAACAATATCACAATATGCCGACGACATAGCAATTTACACAAGTTCAAACACAAGCAAGAATGCAACACACAGACTACAAGGTGGCCTAAACAAACTTGAAGCATGGTGCCAGAAATGGAAGATAGACGTGAACCCGGAGAAGACAAACTTTGTACTTTTTACAAGACGCAAGAAGAATGACTGCAAATTAATGCTACAGAACGAAGAGATCGAACCATCAACAACCACTAAATTTCTTGGAGTTACCCTAAATAACAACCTGACATGGAAAGACTATCTACAAAGAATTGAAGACAAATCGACAAGGAAAATCAATTTTCTACTAGTACTACGAGCCAAAGGCATCAAATCCAAAGTCTTAAAGTTTTTGTACCAATCAACAATTCTACCAGGATTCACATACGCATCACCTTCGTGGGCAAACGCATCAACAAGTCACTTACAAAGATTGCAGAACAGAGCACTAAAAATAGCCTACCATCTACCAATACTAACACCAACAGAGGAAGTACATAAAATCACCAGGATGAAGACGATTCAAGATGAACTAACAAGACTAAACTCACATTACCTCAAAAGAGCTTCACAGACAAACCCCAAGATACAAGAACTAATCCGAGACACTCTACAACAATCAACAGACACATACGCACACAGACTCACACCAATACAAGCAATTTTCCAACAACACCTTTCCGCAAGATGAACAACATCAAACGACACTCTACAACAATCAACAGACACAGACTCACACCAATACAAGCAATTTTCCAACAACAACTTTCCGCAAGATGAACAACACCCGGAAGTTAACAGCTTAAAGAGCAGCAGGTCTGCTTCAGAAGCTTAACTGGTCACAGACCAACACATACTTACATTAAGTAGATCTGAGTTTCGCTCAAAACCTATAACCACTGCGGGCAATTGCATCCAAAGCGTCGAAATGTTTTATGGTAAAATCTGGACAGTCATAGCAGTATTTAAGAATTAGGCTAGCATAATCATCGGATAATCTACTATCTCGCATTTTGAATTTGGTCTGAAAAAAATTCATGGTTGTTTGGCTTCAGATTTTGCATGCAAAAAAGCGTCGAAAAACACTGATTGCTCATTTTAATTAATTCTGTCTGTCCGAACTTTTTGCTACTAATTATAGCAAAAAACTGCAATAAGTAGCAAAAAAAGTGGAACTGGAAATAATTAAAAAGAGCATTTCTTGCATGCAAATTTGAGTTTTAGAGTGAACTTGAGTCTTATTTTCTGTCTGAAAACTAACTTTTGCTTGCAAACGTTTTCTGAATTAGGTCAATTGCTCTCTTTATTAGTTCTGTCTGTTCCAAGTTCTTGCAACTCTCTATATTCAATGAACACGACTAATCGTATCACTTTTGGACAACTTTTTTGTTTTTATCTGAAACTGTTTTCCATTTGAAACAATTGTTGTTGAAGAAAGTTTTTGATCAGTCACCACGAGCTGCATTAAGTAAAAATAGTGTATTTCGGTTAATCATTATAGTAAATAGACTAAATACAACCGGTGCCCGTACCCATGGGATTTTCTATGCAAGATCTGAAACTCTCTTATTCTTTTATTAGTTGATTCTCAGATCTGAAACTCTTTAGTTCAGGTCTTGATAAAAACTAACAAATTTCAGATCTAAAATTTGAATCTGCAATGAAAAATTTTAGATCTGATAAATCCTTTGTGAGGTTAAAATTTATGCATTTCGAGCAAAACATGTAGTTTTTTTTGATGTTTCTGCTATACACAGTTATGTTTAGGTTAGCTAGAGGTCAAAAAAACTTCCGAAATTTTTCACAAATAGTGTTTTGAACTTAATTTCTTGTTCAACTGTGTTGAAGACCTCTATTTTTTTTGTTTTTCATGCATTTCATGCATTTTCTACTTATGCATTTCCAATGTTCATCTCATGCTTGAGGAAACATAATTCGACAGTCTCCTACTTGAGACTTCGCTATGTACCTTCTAGTAGCTACCAGAAACTAGAAAAAAATCAAAAATAGCAAAAATTGAGTCCGAATCATTGAGATTTCAGATCTGAAATAACCAAGAAAAAAATTTCAGACCTGAAATTAGATCCAAAATAACCAATCCTTCAAGTATGCAAGCGTCATTTAAACATTTCACAACCTATTTCAGATCTGAAATTTAGATCTGAAAATTTTTATTTCAGATCTGTTAGAAAATTTACTGGGTGCGGGTGCTTTTACAAAACATTCCCATATGAAACAGTCCAGAAAATCATAAGTTGAAGCAAAATACAGTCTGATACAAAGCAGTTTGGTTTGAAGTCGCCTGTTCTATTTTTCGTATAGAGGCCGCAATACGCGCGCATTGTTTTATTGTTTATGTTTTTTAAACAAAGGACAATTCTCGGCCTACTGGCTTTATAAAGCAACAATTTCTTAATTTTCGGAACGTTTTGTATTAGACTGTTTTTTCGTTCATTGTCATATTTTTCCGGACTGCTTTGTTTTGGAATGTTTTCAATGGGACTGTTTTGTACAGAAACGAAATAGCGTGCCTGAATTCAAGCTGAATCAATTTTAAAACCTAACAAGTCTGTTCGTATAAACAGGGCAAAGTCCTGAATGTTTCGACTGCATTTTAAACCAATTTGAAATATTTTGTTTGGTTGAATTGATGACAAATTAATTGGAAAAAAAGCTCAAATTTGCCTCTAAAATGCTTCTTACGCGCGTCATAAGTACTCAATATGTTGTTTTTTTTACCCAATTTGGCAAAATTACTAATTTGCAAACGCCTTCACTTCTACAATAAAAGATCACAAGTACAATATCTTTTTAAATTTGAGCTTAGGATAACATTATTTCTCAGATTGTATAAAAAATTTTGTCAAAAACACGTAGGTAAGAAGACAAAAGTTGACTGATTAAAAAAACACCAAGCATAAATATGTATATCCTATTTGGCCTTTCAAACACAAACTGAACAAAAATGAATCAGTGAGAAATGTGTTTTTCAGTTTGAGAAATGTCTTTTTTCTTGCGCAGTGGTGTGTTTATACTGACCTCCCGGTTTGACCAAAAGTGCTTAGTATATACTTTTCAAATATGAAAAAATGCTTATCATTCAGTTTTGTACAATTCCATAGAAACGACCAATGTTAAGAAAACTAAGATAAGCTTTTTTAATATTTTTATTTCTCAAATTTTTGGTATGTGTTCGTGATCAAACACCAGCGACTAAAACCTTGGTTTACTCAAAACTAGGGTCAACAAAGGTTTGATCGTCTAGCATTTAAAAATGCTTTGGAAACGACCTGAAGATTTCAGAGATGATTATTTTTGAAGTTAAAATTTTCAAGTTATCAGACATTGATCAAGGCATATATAAAATGCCATACAGAAGAACTAGGAGTATTTAGCCAGTTTGAAGAAAAGTATCGAGAAAAACGGGAAAAATCCAATTTTTTTGTGTATCCAGGACTACGTTATGCAGACAAAATAAAACAAAATTTGCAAGCAACATTTTTTTTTGAAAACATTACTTTGAGTACAAAATTTAATTTGAAAAAAGAACAAAAAAAAATTGGGGCAATTACTTGGAAATAAATTTTGTTATCTCCATCAAGAAAATTTTCATATATAGAAATTGTATAATAACCATTTTTTTCTGAAAAAAGTAACATAGTTTTTTTTATCAGCACACTGTTTCATTTGGTTCAAATAGCGGCAGAAACTAATTCGAATTTTTTCAATGACTTTTTAATGAAAATGTATGAAAATTGTATGACTAGCATTTTCCAAAAATTTGATGTATGGAATTGTATGATACGCATTTTTGGTGTATGGAGGTCAACTTGGGCTAACTGCGTTTATAAAGTCTATGCTAGGAGGTTCATCTCGCACTTAAAAAAGTTCAAAAATGAATTGAGGCAAGCTAATTAGTCAGAAAATTTTACTTACAGCGACTTAAAGGTTAGTATTTGGTACAGGCAGGCAAAATTTTTTCATTATGAGGCCAAGCTGTGTGTATTTTGTTAATTATGAGCGGAATCCGTAAAAGGACGCTTTCTTTGACCTTTCTTTGTTGTTTCGTTTTCATTGATCGTTTCGACAAAAACTTCAATTGTTTAAATTAGTTCCAGAGACCTACACACACTAAATTATACAACTATCTAGTGGACAAATTAGCCTCGTAGCGTTCTTAGTTTATGTAAATTTTATTCAACAATAAAAAATTCAGACCAATTTAAAGGCAGTCCGAGTTTTGAAAAATATTTAAGCTGATAAACGAGCGCAGTTTTGTTTTTTATCCTTTTCTTACTCTTTTTACAATCATTCAAATTTGCAAAATATTTCTTACCATCATTTCCATTTTTTCACGTCTTTGGTTGAAATAAAGCAACGGCAGATTACATAAATAAAGAAATGGACTACAAATTGATTAGTTGAACAACTAATAGAAAAATAGTTTAAGCTAGATTGTATCCCGTTCTTGTGTCAACGTTTTCGCTAACTATGATTAATAATTTTTCTATATGTAATGTCTTTGCGAATCAGAGACAGTAGTGATAGTATGTATACATGATCAACAGAACGATTTTTTTTCGTTTTGAGCAATTTAAAGCGATGACGCTTGTTTTGAATATGAAAAATGTAACATATAGTGTGAGAAGTATTATTAACACAGCAAATGCACCATTTTACTTACGTGGCTGTAAAGCTTTACGTTTATGAAATTATGCGGACAAATCTTAATGTTACATGTATCTTGCATAACAAAACTGAACCGATTTTCTCGAATAGTTTTCTACTTATTGTCAATTTTCCGAACACTTTCTCATTTGACGTTCGTTCTCATTTCAAATTAGGTCCGCCTCATAGGAGTATGACGACACTTTAATTTGAAGAAGTTTCAGTTTTTATTAAGTTTTTTCATTAATGAGAATTTAAACTGAATTTGTGACTGTCACTGAATTTCTAAGTTTGATAAACTGGTTTAGTTTGAGCCTTTTTCTTAGATAGTTTATCGCCATGGATCGAGGTTCCAGACTCACTTCCAGACAAAACTTTGCCATGTCCAGACTTTCCAGACCAAAATTAGACATGTCCTGACTTTGGCGACCAAAACCTGGCATTTCCAAACTTTTGCGACCATGATGATCAGTCGCGACTATCGCGACCGAAGCGGAGGTGGCGCAACCAAAACATCGCGAACCATATTTGGTATGTCCAGACTCGGTATTTGGTATGTCGCGACCAAGAGTTGCCAATTCCAGACTTTCGCAACCAAAATGTTAAGGTACGACTTTTGCGACCGAGGCGGATACGGCGCGACCCTGCGTCTCAGGAAACTGCGTGATCGGCGCGACCAAACTTAGGCATTTCCAGACTTTCCAGAGCTAGATAGAGACAGCGCTACTTTCCAGACCAACATGAGGACTTAAAAACTTTTTTTCAGGGCTTTCTCGACCGAGGTGGAGACGGCGCCACCCTGCGTCTCAGGAAACTGCGTGATCGGCGCAACCAAACTTAGCCATTTCCAGACTTTCCACAGCTAGATGGAGACAGCGCTACTTTCCAGACCAACATGGGGACTTTGAAAAAAGTTTTTAAGGGCTTTCTCGACCAAAGTGGATACGCGCGACTCATAAAGCAACGGCGCGACCGTCTGGGCCAGCGCGACCAAATAGTGCACTTTCAAGACTTTCAAGACAGAGGTGGAGAAGGCGCGATTTTCCAGACCGAGTCCGAGACGATACGACCAAAAATCATTTCATCGCGACCGTAGTGGAAGCGCCACGACTTTCGCGTTCAGAGTGGAGACGGCGCGACTTTCCAGACCATGGCGGAGACGACGCGACTTTTCAGACCAAGGCGGAGACGGCGCAAATTTTCAGACCTATGCTGAGACGACGCGAGTAAGAGACAGTTCTTTGCGACCGTGGTGGATGCGGCGCGACTCTAGCAATCAGAGTGGAGACAACCCATACCACGGTGCATACAACGGGATTTTCCAGAACAAGGCGGAGACGGCGCGACTCTCCGGACTGAGGCGGAGATGGCGCGACCAAGAATTATTTCCTCGCAACCAAGGCGAAGATGACGCGACTTTTCAGACCAAAGCGGAGAGGACGCTACTTTCCAAACCATCGCGGAGACGGCGTGACCAAGAATTTATTCCTCGCAGCCAAGGCGGAGACGGCGCGACTTTCTAGACCAAGGCGGAGACGGCGCGACTTTTCAGACCAAGGCGGAGACGGAGCGACTTTCCAGATCGAGGCGGAGACGGCGCGACCAAGAATTCATTCCTCGCGACCAAGACGGATACGGCGCAACTTTCTAGACCAGAGCGGAGACGGCGCGACTTTACAGACCAAGGCGGAGACGGAGCGACTTTTCAGACCAAGGTGGAGACGGCGCAAATTTTCAGACCTAGGCTGAGACGGCGTGAGTAAGAGACAGTTCTTTGCCACCGTGGTGGATGCGGCGCGACTTTAGCAATCAGAGTGGAGACAACACATACCACGGTGCATACAGCGGGACTTTCCAGAACAAGGCGGAGACGGCGCGACTCTCCGGACTGAGGCGGAGATGGCGCGACCAAGAATCATTTCCTCGCGACCAAGGCGAAGACGACGCGACTTTACAGACCAAAGTGGAGACGGCCCGACTTTTCAGACCAAGGCGGAGAGGACGCTACTTTTCAGACCAAGGCGGAGAAGGAGCCAATTTCCAGATCGAGGCGGAGACGGCGCGACCATGAATAAATTCCTCGCGACTGAGGTCGATACGGTGCGATTTTCTAGACCAAGGCGGAGACGGCGCGATTTTTCAGACCAGAGCGCAGAAGGCGCTACTTTCCAGACCATCGCGGAGACGGCGCGAACAAGAATTAATTCTTTGCGAGCAAGGCGGAGACTGCGCGACTTTCCAGACCAAGGCGGAGACGGCGCGACTTTTCAGACCAAGGTGGAGACGGATCGACTTTCCAGACCAAGGCGGAGACGGCAGGACTAGAAAAAATTCTTTGCTACCATGGTGGACGCGGCGCGACTTAACCAATTTGAGTGGAGTTATCCCAGACCACGGTGCATATGGCGCAACTTTCCAGAACAAGGCGGAGACGGCGCGACTTTTCAGATCAAGGCGGAGAGGGCGCGAATTTCCAGACCATCACGGAAACGGCGCGACCAAGAATGAATTCCTCGCGACCAAGGCGGAGACGACGCGACTTTCCAGACCAAAGCGGAGACGGTGCAACTTTTTAGACCAATAATGAAACGGTGCAGTTTTTCAGACCGAAGCGGAGGTGGCGCGACTAAGGTTATATTTTTTGCGACTGAGGTGGATACGGTGCGACTTTCCAGTTCAGAGTGGAGACGGCATGACTTTCCCGACTAAGGCAGAAACGGCGCAATTTTCCAGGCCGAGGCGGAGACGGCGCAACCAAGAACTAATTCTTCGCCACCGTGGTCGATGTGGCGCAAATTTAGCGATCAGAGTGTAGAGACGGCCCAGACCAAGGCGAATAGGCTCGACTTTCCAGACCAAGGCTGAGACGGCGCACCCAAGAACTAATATTCGCCATCGTGGTGGATGTGGCGCAAATTTAGCGATCAGAGTGTAGAGACGGCCCAGACCAAGGCGAATAGGCGCGATTTTTCAGACCAAGGCGCAGACGGCATAACTTTCCAGGCCAAGACGGAGACGACGCGACCAAGAATCAATTCCTCGCGACCGAGGTGGAGACGCCTAACTCTCCATACCAAGGCGGATGCTGCAAAACAAAGAGCTGTCAAAACTGCGTAGATTTTTTCTTCTACTCAACATGTCAATTTGAAATTATTTCTAGATATAGTTTCAATTTACTTAGAATAGTTTACATGTTCTGTGAGGACTTTTAGGGAAAAAAGACAACTGAATGCTGAAATCTTAAAAAATCACCTACTTTCATCATTTTTCTATGAATTTACTTTCGTTCCAGATTTAAAGGAAACTCCCAAGTTCTGTTTCTCTAAGAAAAAATTGATAAATCGATGAAAAAATCAATAAGAAAAACTTTCTCTCAAAATATTTCAAAATCGTCAAAACAATTTTAGTTTTTAAGTCATTTTTTCCTTGTTTTTTAATTTCAAAAATTATTTTACTAAATTTCCAACAACTAGAGGCTATTAGGCCTTGTTTTTATTCAAAAAAAAACACCGAGCATGATCTATCCACCAAATAAATAGAATTATCAATTTTTTCAGAAAAAGTAAAAAAGGCAATTACTTCAAACTAACCGCCAAAACGCAGTTTTTTGGATACCCGAAAAATGGATAACTGTTGAAACAATTCTCGTTAATTTTTTTAAATCTAATAGTTTCAAAAACTACTTTTTGAGAGGATTCCAAATAAGAGACTAGATAATTTCATGCTGAAACCTCAAGAAAATCACTTTTTTTTCTCGATTTTTTTCTGATTTTTTTTATTCCGGAAAAGTAGCAACATATGTTTTTCTGAAGTAAAGCATAGCAAATATCAACCTAAATCAAGAGAAAACAGACTCAAAATTTTTTCAGTCCGCTTCAAAATCGGCCAAACCTTTTTTAGTTTTCAAGTCAAATTTGTCCTTTTTATTGAATTTCAAAAATGCATTAAATAAATTCTCAAGGTTGAATACTCAAAATCTCAATTAGAAGTTGATAGGAAAGGTTTCATATTTTAATAAAAATTACAGAGCATGATCTGTCGAATTTTATGTACAGAATTTTGAATTCTATCGGAAAATGTAGAAAAAAAAGTTTGCAATTATTTCAATTAACCGCCAAAACGCTGCTTTTTGGATAAACGACAAAACGGATAACTGTTCAAATAATTCTCATTGATTTGCTTATCCGCTTACTAAAATTTAATCAAAACTTATTCTTTAAAAGGATTCCAAATGTGTATAATGCTGAATATATTTTTCTTAGAAAAGCGAAGAAGCTAGAAAACTAGAAAATTTCATGCCGAAAATTCGAAAAATCACCTTTTTTCTTTTTTTTAATTCTTAAGGTAGCAAATTTTTTCTTTTTGAAGTAACAATCAACAAATATCAACCTAATGCACGAAAAAAATGAATCAAAATTTCTTAAGAATACTTCAAAATCGGTCAACATTTTTTATGTTTTCAAGTCATTTTTTTTCCTCTTTTTTTCATATCGAAATTTCATAAAATAATTTCTCAACGACGGGAAATTGTTAAAAAATTTTCTATACCCACAAAAACCCTGTATAATTCTTTGGAGCCGTATGCATAACATTATAAATCTCTTTTGGAATTTTTTTTTGCATTTTTTCCAAGTAAACGCCAAAAACGCTAACTTTTGGAGAACCGACAAAACGGAGAACTGTTTAAATAACTCTCAATGATTCGCTTTTCGTGTAAGTTATTCAAAATTGTTTTCTTAAAGATGATTCCAAATATGTATAGTACTTGATATCTTTTCTTAGAAAATCCAAGAAACTAGAAAATTTCATGCTGAAATATCGAAAAAATCAAACTTTTTCAGTTATTTTTCTGAATTTTTTTTTCATTCCGGACTTAAAGTCGCAATTGATCTTTCTCTGAAAAAACAATCAAGAAATATTAACCTAATTCTTGAAAAATGAGAATCAAAAACTCTTCAAACTACTTCAAAATCCGTCAAAATTTTTTTAGTTTTCAAGTCAATTTTTTTTCCTTTTTTTTCAAAATTTCATTGAAAAATTTCTCAAAAACTAGTAGTTGTTAAAAAGCAATTTATATACCAAAATTACCAAAAAAAGCCTTGTGTAAATTTTTTTTGGCCGTATGTATAACATTAAAAAACTACGTTTGAAAATGTTCAAATTTTGCGTTTTTGTTTTGACAAAAAACCGCCAAAAACGCAATTTTTCGGATAACCGGCAAAACAGATAACCATCAAACTGATTCTGATTTTTCTCCCTAATTTTAAAGTGTTTGGAAAGAAATCTTCAAAGTATATGCATAAATTCATATAGTTTCATTAAAACTTTGAAAAAATGGACAGTTCTTGCTCGAAAACGGCTTTTTTCCATCTGTTTTGTTGGACAAAAAAACGATTAAAAACGATAGGACTTCAATTTCAAGAAATATTAAGGTCTTTGATATCGCTCTGCATGTTCAAATGGGTCATTTCTTGAAATAATTGTCTGCAAAATGGCCGCGTCCCTAAAACCCCTGAAAAATCGTGATTTTATGATTTTTTGTATGGCACCTTCGAAAAACAAAACATTCTGTGCCTCTAGAGCTTTCAAATGCCAGCTCTAAAATTTTATTTTGGTCGAAATTTGGCGTGAACGATCAAATCCTGCCGCAACGAAGACTTTTGAAGTTTTTTTTAGATATAGCTGAATAAATTCCTGGAGTGTTGTAGAATGCAGTGCAAGTGTTTTTGATAGTGGTTCATTGCGGAAGAAGTTCGAAAGAATGCCAGCTCAGATTCTGACCCATTTAATTCGAATTTTTATTTGAAAAACGTCATTGAACGTGTTCAGGTCTCGCAGTTATGATCGGGTCCCACCATTTACGATTAGGTCCCCCAGTTACGATCAGTTCATCAGGTTTCGACCATAACAGGGGGGATCTTAACTGGGGAGATCATAATTGTTTCGATCAAAACTGAGGGCTCGATCATAACTGCAATCAGAATCGATCCACCAATTACGAACGACCCAGTTATGATTTCCCCAATTTTGATCCCCTTAGTTTATGATCCCCCCATTTATGATCGACCGACATCGAAGTCCCCCAGATACGAGGAAGGATAAAATAGTAATTTCATTTCATTCTGTACTATTCATGATTTGGAAGGATAGAATGGCGATGAAGGATGAGTTACCAAGTTAATTAAGCAAGAGTTCTTTTATAAAGTGAATAAACGACTCAATCAAATTCCGAAATCAATTTAGAGACCTTTGAACTGATGCCTGCAGCGATTTTAACCGGGAATCCTAAAAACACATTCCAATTCGGACAAGCAAAATTGCAACTAGACGAACATCGACAGCACGCTAATGATAAAGCTCAAAGGTTTTTCCATGATCAGAAAATGAGGATGGAATTAGAGCGAGTAGCAAAGGCTCAGAAAGAACTAAAGGAGAGGAGAGCCAGCAACCCACTAAGCGTGATTGCCAAAAAACAAAAACAGTTTCAAGAAGTGATGACATCTATAGGTAAGTCGGCCGAGGAAAATCGTAAAATGTTGCGAAAATACAAAATACCAAAAGCCTGTATCGACTTTTATGATGTAGTCTTCAAGGAGTTGGCAAATATAGCCATACAGACTCTACAACGAAGGCTAGCAGTAACTGCAACAGTGCAGTAACGGATGAGAAAACGGTGGATGATGAGATTGTTGTTTCCGAATAGTCAAATCAGATCTCCAAACAACATGTACAAACAACATCAAGTCCTCAGGGTGTGTGTGCGCGCGCTCAAAATATCGATAGTTATTTTGTTTCGGGCGCGAGACCATTAAATTTTCTGTCAGCACTCTACAACATCGATTTGAGTGAATATCATTGTATTGGTTTTCTGATAGGATCAAGCGGCCTTCCCAGTTTCCGAAATATGGCTCGGATGAAGCCGATAACAGTGTAAAAAAGTTATAACTCAGCTCGTCAATTATGCAAGTGACTATATAGTTGTCGCGGTTTTTGGTGTTTTACCCATGTCAGATTGTTACGCTATACGTGAAAACTGCCAAAAACTCAACCAAATTCTCTGCCAGCATTTTAAAGATTGTTATATTTCCCCTCGTGGTATGCTCGAATCGGATCTCTCGGACGATATACATCTTAACGTTGAAGGTGCCAGCAAATTCGTCGTCATATTGATATTTCAATTTTAAAACCAAGCATGGAATTAATTCC